>NC_081365.1:4133906-4444740 GCF_030684315.1 Stegostoma tigrinum
AATGTTGTTAATATGCCCGTTTCAGCCACTTCAGCTGGCAGCTCATTCCATATGCATACCACCCTTTGTGTAAAATAAAAAGTTGCCTTTCAGGTTCCATGTATTGTTTCCCCTGTTACCTTAAACTGATGCCCTCTAGCCTTCGATTCCCCAAGCCTGGCAAAAAGACCAAGTACATTCATGATAGCCATGCCTCTCATGATCTTATACACTTCTATAAGGTGCTCCTGCAGTCTCCCATGCTCTAAAGAAAAAGGACCTGGATTGTCCAATCTCTCCCTATAACTCAGTTCCTTGGGTCCTGACAACATCTTTGTAAATTTCTTTTGCACTCTTTTTCCAGTTTAATAACATCCTCCTTATAGCAAGGTCACCAAAACTAAATACGGTACTCCCAAGTGTGGCCTCACCTAACGGGGTCACTGTGGTTAGCACTGCTGCTTCATAGCGCCAGGGACCCAGGTTTGATTGCAGCCTTGGTGATTGTCTGTGTGGAGTTTGCACATTCTTCCTGTGTCAGCGTGGGTTTCTGCCAGGTGCTCCGGTTTCCTCCCACAGTCCAAAGATGAACAAGTTAGTTTAGGTGGCCATACTGAATTGCCCATTGCGTTCAGGATTGTGTGGTTAGTTATGTTAGCTATGGGAAATGTAGGTTTAGAGGATGGGTCTGTGTGGACTCGGGGCCACAGGGCCTGTTTCGTCGCTGTGGAGAGTCTGTGATGTTTATTTCCTGTCCCAATGTGATGATATTATTTGGTGGCTTATAGACTACACCTACCGGTGATTTGTTTCTTAGAATTTCTAATTTCCACCCAATGGATTGAACCTTATTCTCCATAGAACTTGTATCAACTCTCACTGCTGTCCTGATGTCATCTTTAAATATTATAGCTATACCACTCCCCTTTCCTTCCTGTCTGTCCTTTGGAGTAGTCTGATACCACTGAATATTTAATTTCCAGTGACCATCCTGCAACCATGTCTCTGTAATGGCTGTAAATCATACTCCTTTGTGATGGTTTTTGCCATCAACTCATCTATCTCGTTTCGAATGCTATGAACATTCAGGTAAAGTGTCTTGATATTAGTTTTTATACCTTTTTGAATTCTGACATCTCCATTAAAAATATCTCCTCAGTTTCCCCTCCTTTTAACTTATTTCATAGTCTTTGTAGTTAAGCCCCTCCGAGCCCACGCTAACTGGCTGCTTTCTTTTCTACTTACCATTGTACTAGTTGTTTTCTGCTTCCTCCTTCCCCCTTCCCCCTCCTCCTAATTCACCTGTTGAAAGTCCTAGTGGCTGCTCTATTTATCCTTTTCACCAGAACACGAGTTCCACCTCGGTTCACGTGGAGACTGTCGCAATGGTACATGTCAATGCCCCATGAAATGGAACCCCTCTTTCTCTCACCACTCCTTTAGCCATGTGTTTACTTCCCTAATTTTCTTATCCCTAAACCAATCTGCACGTGGCTGCAATAGTAATCCGATTATAAACCTTGAGGACCTGTTCCTTAATTTCATTCCTAGTGCTTGATAATCCCCAAACAGGTCCTCTTTTCTAGCCTTGCTGATATTGATTGACCCAACCTGGATCACAACAACTGGATCCTTACCTTCCCGCTCCACTATCCTTTCAAGCTGATCAGAGATGCACCTCACCTTCGCACTAGGCAGGCAATTGCACCATGTGGGACTCTAGCATTCTTTGTAAGCAGGATCTATCAATTCCCCTAATTAACCCCTAAGACTGCCACTTGTCTCTTTCTTTGCCCCTCTTAAGTGGTCTCCTGTACCACAGCGCAGTGGTCAGCTGACTCATTCTCCCTACAGCCCTTTTCCTCATCCTCACAGGGAGCAAGTACCTCATCTGTTGGACAAGGCCAAGAGCTGAGGCTTCGCCTTTCCTGAATTCAGGATCCCCCTGACTGCCTCCCTTGCAATCATACTGTGCTGTCCCTGGTAACTGACTGAATTTCAAATACTTAATATACCAGGTGTGACCTCCACCTGAAACAAAGCCTTGAGGTACTTCTCCCCGCCCTGGATGTGCTGCAGTGTTTGAAGTTCAGGTCCCAGGTCATCAACCCTGAGCCAAAGTTCTTTGAGCAAACAGTACTTGTTGCAAATGTGGTCAGTGCGGCTCACAAGTGAAATTGCCAGCTCCCATATCATATAGTTAAAGTACATCACCTGCCCAGCCATGTCTGTTCACCAGCACTCGAATGTGTCAAGACTTAATCGGGGTGGAGTACGCCGATAATTGTATCCAACTGTTCCAAAAAGCTATCAAGAAATGTCCAAAATCTCAGTTTGCCCACCAGTATAATTGATTTGCCTGACAGTTGTTCAGGACAAAAGCAATTCGCACCAGGTTTATTGTAATGCGTTATCTTTTAAACGGCCGAGAAAAAGAATCACTACAGTTATGTGTCTTGTCAAAGGTATTATAGGTAGAAAACGCACAGAGAGCAAAATTCCGAATATGAAAAGCCCAGATCATAAGGATAGGTTAAGTTGTCTTTCTCAATTCCTTTTTGATTCCATCAATGATGACATAATTTTGTCTATAAATCAATGGTAAATCTTTATTTAGATGGATTTGATCTTCTTCAAATTTTTTCTTTTAAGCTTCCTTACTATTCTATATCTTTTCAATCAGGTGGAGAAAGAGGGAGAAACAGTTTTGCAGACGGTGGGCATGTCAAGCTGCCTTATAACTATAACTCTGTAGCAAATTGCAGCTCAACTAAGGCTGCCATCAGGCTGTGTTTCATGAACTCTTAAGACTTGCTGCCAACCTGTTTCAAAATACCCTACTTACTGCTTTGCAAAGCAAGATTGTCTTGTATGGCTAAAAATATATGCCACTTGCTTCAAGTTGCATAACTATCTTAGTTTCGTTCCATATATCTGTGTCTGTTTATAGTCAAAAAGAAAACATGGTCCCTTACAAATGCCAGATGTGAAAAAATTCAAAACATAGTGCTTTTTGAACAAAATAGAATGTACCACAATTATAAGTCTGCAAATGCAAGTTCACCCCTTAGATATAATGTATGTGTGTGTGTGTGAGAGAGAGGGGGGAAAGAGAGAAACATTGTGTGTGTGTGTGTGTGTGTGTGTGTGTGTGTGTGTGTGTGTGTGTGTGTGTGTTCACTTCAGAGAGTGTGTATGTATAATTTAGGATCTGTGTAAGTGTGTCAGTACATGTGTGTGAGAGTATGAGTGTGTGAGAATGTATAGTGTGGTGGGGTCTCCTGTAGTATGACATGAACCCAGTATTCCAGTTGAGGCCATCTTCATCGGTACTGAACTTGGCTATCAGCATTTGCTTGGCAACTCTGCATTGTTGAATATCTGAAGGTTCGCGTTGGAGGACATTTACCGGAAGATCCAAGGCCGAATGTCCTTGACTGCTGAGGTGTTCCCCAACTGGAAGAGAACATCCCTTCTGGCAATTGTTGTGCAGTGTCCATTCATCCGTTTTTTTTAACGTCTGCATGGTTTCGCCGATATACTACGCTTTGGGGCATCCTTGCCTGCACCATATGAGATAGACAACATTGACCAAGTCACATGGTGGGTGGTGTTCCCTCATGTGATGGTAGTGCTAGGGCACAGGTATAAAAATTTGGGCTGTGGTCTTTCAGATAAGTCATTAAACCAAGGGCTGTGAGGTGCATGTAATAGAAATCATGGCATTATTTCCAAGACTAGGAGGGGAGTTTTCCAGTTATTACATCATTTGTAGGATCTTGCATATTGGCTGTCACTATGAACAACCGTACACAAAATGAAGCACTAAAGCATCATGGCACTTCATAAAACCATACAGGTACTATATAAATGTAAATTCCTATAAGTATCTTTACTTAGTTTTTTTAATTCATATTCATTTTATTTGAGTTTATTGGCATGTGGAAATCTCCGGCTGGGCAAGCAAGTGATAGCTTGGCCTCTTGCTTAGATATTTATATCATTGCTAGCCACAGGTGAGGTGCCAAAAGCCTGGAAATTGACAAATGTGATGCTATTATTTAAGAAAGATGGTAAGGCAAAGCCAAAGAACTATAGACCCATGAGTCTGACATCAGTGGTGGAGACATTCTTGGAGGAAATTCTGAAGGACAGGATTTACATGCGTTTGGAAAGGCAAGAACTGATTAGGGACAATCAACATGGCTTTGTGAATGGGAAATCAAGTCTTACTCACTTGATTGAGTTTTTTGAATAAGTGACAAAGAAGATTGATGAAGGCAGAGCAATGGTCATTGGACATTGTTTATATGGACTTTAGCAAGGCTTAAACTCTTTACTCAGACAGTAGTAAGGGAATGGAACGCTTTGCCTGCAATGGTAGTAGATTCGCCAACTTTAGCTACATTTAAGTCGTCATTGGATAAGCATATGGACGTACATGGAATAGTGTAGGTTAGATGGGCTTGAGGTCGGTATGACAGGTCGGCACAACATCGAGGGCCGAAGGGCCTGTCCTGTGCTGTAATGTTCTATGTTCTATGTTCTATGTATGGTGGGTTTAGAATGTGGGAGCAGTCGGTCAGTTTCTGGGATCTGTAAAAATTCAATTTCTTCCATAGAGGGAAAGAAGTGAGATGCTCAGAAGAAAAGTATGAAAACAGCTTGCAAAATAAGTTCTGTTCAAATATTGGACAGTCAGCAGAAAATGATTCCCTCAATAAAGATGGATTTAGACCCAAATGGAAAACTCATTGCTCAAGGGGCACTTAAAATCAAGTGACATTTACTAATGATGCTTACATTCAGGACTCATGCTATTTCAAAGTGACAATTGTAGTACATTGTTCTTTACATTTTTTTTGTGACATGCAGTATTGCTTTGAATTCAGTTTCATTCCCCAAGGTTCCACACAATCTGTGTTACTGCTGTGCTTGAATATTCCTTGAAATTCATGGTTGGCTTCCAAAACTCTATCTGTGTTCTACCTTGCACAAAATCTTTTACACCTGCCCCATCTGCTTGATCACCAACATTGGCTTCTTGTTAAGCAAACGTGATTTTAAAATTTTCATTCTTGCTCTCAAAACACTCAATCGACTTGAGATTGTTGAGGTTGGTTGGCTGGCCGAGCTGGTTACTTGCAGACCTTTCGTTAGCATACTTGGTAACATCCCTAATGAAGCATCGGTGTGTCTTTCCACTTGGTGTTTAAACTCTGGGGTCCGTTGTGATGGATTGCCTCACTTCCGGTTTTCCTTAGTAGTGGAAAGTATATGGGGTTGAGTTCAAGTTTATTAATAACATGCTTCATGGAGTGCAGTGCCTCCAGGAATTCTCGTGCTTGTCTCTGCCTAGCCTGTCCCAGCATCTTGATGTCCCAGTCGGAGTGGTGGTTCTCCTTATCTATGTGGACTGAGGAGTGAGTATTGGTCGTGTTTTTTTATAGCCAGCTGGTGTTCATGTACTCTTGTTGTTAGTTTCCTTCCTGTTTGTCCGATGTAGTGCTTCTTGCGTCTCTGCAGGGATCTCATAGATGACATTGGTCCTGTCCATGGCGGGGAGTGGGCCTTTAGTTTGGGTGAGCACTTGTCGTAGGGTTGATGTGGGCTTGTGTGCTACTCTGATACCCAGCGGTCGTAGGCATCTGGTGGTGAGCCCCAACGTGTTCTGGTACTCCACAAGGAAAGCCATCAGTAAACACATGATCAGAGGTATAGGTAGAGTGGACAGCTGGAGACTTTTTCCTAGGGTGGAGGTAGCTATTACGAGGGGGCATAGGTTTAAAGTGAGTGGAGGCAGATATAGGGGAGACGTCAGAGGTAGGTTCTCTACTTAAAGTGGTAGGGGCGTGGAGAGGATAGTGGAGTTAGCCCCATTAGGGGCATTTAAGTGGCTATTAGACAGGCATACGGATGATAGTATAAGGTAGGGGTGGAGGTTAGCTAGACCTTAGGCCCATGGTAAAAGTTCCGCATAACATAGTTTGTTGAAGGGCTGGTACTGTGCTGTACTGTTCTATGTTCTATGAGGCAATCCAGCTAAATGGACCCCAGAGTTTAAAAACCAGGCGGGAAAACACACCGATGCTTCATTGGAGGCTGCATTGATGAGATTAGCCATCAAGGTAACGAAACACTTGTGGAACAACAAACCAGCTTGACGAGCCAGCCAACCAACCTCTCAACTCTCTCTCCTTGAGATGTCAGACCAAGACATTCCCTACTCAGATAGTTATGATCTATAGCTGCGGCTGCCGTCAGGAAGTTCAGAGCTAAGTCATATGATTGTTAAAGAAATGAGTCCAATTTGTCAACTCAATGAACAGATTTGAGGTACCTGACCGATTCTAATGCCAGTTATGATATATATTGCTCTATGCTATATGTATTCCTTCAATATTTAAATCTGTGGAACTGAAGAATTGACCTGATTTTAGTGTGCTGAAGAGTTGGTTTGAGCTTGATGACTGGAACAATGGAATTTCTCATTCTGCCCTACATTTAATTACATTAGTTTGATATCTTAACATCCTATCCCAGTGCTGAAACACACTTCACAATGATAGTCTGAGGAAAACACTGAGCCAGTTTTATGTTCACTTGATCCTCCACACCCATCACTTTAATGCACCTCAAGCAGACAATGACTGGGTCGCTGTTAATCTCATAAGTCGAGTGCTTTTAAAGATGAAAGGTTATATTTTAAAGGCCTAATTTGTCAGCTGCATTTCAATGTTCATGCTAATCTATGGAAGCAGGAAAGTCCTCCCTCACTCCAGACACACATTGTTAACTATTGTTTGATTAGGTTTTCTCATGATGCTTTTTCTTTATTGGATTTATTCTCTGTGGGGGAGCAGTTCTCAGACTTCCTGCATGAATGAAGATGTGACTATTTAAGTGATTGAGAAAATGTGGTCTTAAAAGTGGCAAGTAACCTTTGTGCCATGCTATTGCCAGCCCATGGGCACCTCCAACAAGAGACAATCCACCTGTTCCTCCCTGTCGTTCAATAGTGTCACCATCTTTGAATGCCTAAATGCATTTTTGGAGCTCCACTGATGTGAAAAATTCCCCAAGCGCTTTGCCCTTAGATGTCTTGGTCCTTCTCCATTGAAAAGAAAGTTTGTGTAGAGTTATGCAATCTGGTAGATATGATGGATACTTTTTTTAATAGAAGAGAGTGTGATATCTAGGTGGATGGGTATGTGATGATTCCAGATTCTAGAGCAGGGTAGGCAGGCTGAAAGATGTGTGAGAGATGAGAAATAAAGAATTGGAACTTAGACAAGGGGCTGAAGAAGGTCAAAGAGGTATGCTCGACTGGGACTGGAAAGTTACAATTCTGAAGTTGGTGTCAATGAAGATTGGAAAGGTAGCCATATTCAAGAAAAAGGCAGTTGAAACCTTTGAAATGCAAGGATGTCATCAGAATTGTATAAATTGAACGGAACAAACCTATTTTCCTAATTTTAGGGAAATGTTGGGTTGGCCTAATTTTTTTTCATGGAATGTGGGTCTCACTGGCTGGAACAATTGCTTATCTCAAATTGCTAGAGGGCAGTGAAGAACCAACCACATTGCTGTGGGTCTGGTGTCACATGTAGGCCAGACCAGGTAAAGACAGCAGATTTCTATCCCTAAAGGACATTGGTGAACTAGATGGATTTTTCTCTCAATCAACAATGATTACATGGTATTTATTTAGACTCTCAATTCCAGATATTTTTATTGACTTCACATTCCACTTTCTGCCATTTGAAGACTCAAATCAGATGTCCAGAACATTACCTTGATCTCTGGAGAAGTTGTCTGGTAGTGGTTTCAGGGTGGACAGTGAGTCTTTTTCCAAGGATGATGACTGCAGATCGAGGGGTGATAGATTTAAGACAGATGTCAGAGGCAGGTTCTTTACTCAGAGTGGTAAGGGCATGGAACGCCCTGCTTGCCAATGTAGTTAACTCAGCCACATTTGGGGCATTTAAACAGTCCTTGGATAGGCATATGGATGATGGGATAGTGTAGGGGGATGGGTTTAGATTAGTTCACAGGTTGGCGCAACATCGAGGGCCAAATGGCCTGTAGTGTGCTGTATTGTGCTATGTTCTATGGTGACACCTCTAGGCCATGCCTCCCTTTCAAGGATGTCTTTAAAATGAATGAGTGTTTTATTGGGAAGGAGGTGTGGGCATGTAAGACAGATAAAAATATTTCTAACAGTTAGAGAGCCCAAACCCTGGGGCCAGAAACATATCATTAAGAATTGCATGGGTTATTTAGGAGGTAATTCTGTGCCAGGAGAGTAGTTACCTTGAGGAATGTGCTACAATAAGTAATAATTAATGCAAATAGCACTGCTTGCTAAATAGGAAGCTGGAAAAACAATAGAGGGGAACAAAGGATAGAAGGCAATGCTGATGTGATCAAGGTGAAGAGGGTGGAAGATGTACACCATCAATCCTGACAGATCATATGATGTAGGTTTGATGTCATTGGATGAGTATCACTGAAAAGGACCCTTTCTGTGGTGGTGAAGACCTACCTGCAAGTTGCCTTCAAGCCGCTCACCATCCTGACATGGAAATGTATCACTGCTCCTTAACTGTTGCTGGATCAAAATCCTGGAATTCTCTCCCTAAGGGCATTGTAGGTCTACTCGCAGCACGTGGACTGCAGTGGTTTAAGAAGGCAGCTTACCACTAGGTTCTCATGAGCAATAAATGCTGGCCAATCAGTGATTCCCACATCTCACAAGTAGTTTATAAAAAAAAATATACTTTTTGTCTTGTGCTTATCAGGACAATTTGATCAGAATAAAGGAAAAACTCGCTAAAGGAAAAACAATTAATAATGTGCACGAAGAGAGTGCCAATTGCTTTGCATGTAAGCCCAGGTCATTGCAAACTGCAGACCCTGTCTGCTCACCACAACAGATGATGTAGAACTACAAATAGAGCCTGTAGTTGTTGGGATGATACAAGGCGATCCTTGCGCCAACTAATCTTCCAGTTACTGCCCATTTATGCCATGGACGGGAAGTAAGAGGAAATAATACTTCCTACTTCCTATAGCTTGTTGTCAGTTTCCATTTCAGTAAAAAAACCACGTTCATAACTGTTCGAGAATTCTCTCAGCTTTTCTCGCACATCGTCTGCCTTTGCAGTAGGTCAGCCGCACACAATGCAGTAATTCTAAGATTAAACTTCTCAATTCCAGAGAATGCAATTTGCTTCAATGTCTTGTCACGTAAACTTGAAATTGAAGCCTTGGAATCTAGGCATACGATGCTACCTGCAAAATACCTCTCTAAAATATAGTGTCCAGTATGGCCTTCTGTTCTCCAGTTGTGGTCATCACTGAGTTTTCTGTTCATAGCTTCTACCTCTTTGAATTCTAGCTCGTTCGTTATAAAAGCCAACAACCTAGGCCTTTTAATTTATTTTCTGTGCCTATTCATGGCACTTGTATGATTTGCATACCTGGATGCCAAACTCTTTGACCTTGACTTTTTTGACTTTTCACTATTTACATCCAAAGTGGATGGCCTCAAATTTGTCTTGATTGAAATCTATTTGCCACGTTGTACTGAGAAGTGCCAGCAATTTAAAATAAATCCCTTCTCTACTTTTATCCGATTCAGTATCATGCTGACCTTTTTTTAACTGTGACATTGACTGTCTCATCCTCTTTAGCGAAATCAGATACAAAGCAATCATTGAGTGCCTGACTGTGCTTTCTTCTTCTATCAGAAGATCTATGTTTTTAGTCACAGTGTGCTCCTAGTGTTCCATTAACTATGTTTTTACCATTTACACGTTTATGGTGTTGTACCTATTCTCTGTTTCTCTCTTTTTCAGTTCTGCTCTGGAGCTTTTTGAATTGTTTCATCAATACTTTTAAGCAACCGTTCCTTTTTTCCTTCCCTATCCTTTCTGAATTCATTCTATCAGGAATATACAGTGCCCATTTTTGTCTTGCTTGAGCAAGATCTCTTTTACCATAGTCCCAGGTGACAACTTGTACCTGCAGTTTATCAAAGATGGTTACCAGTCTCTGGGCATTTATGCACATGCATTTGAAATGTATTTTATTTGAATTTATATCATCCCCCTTTGCTTGGTCCCTCCTATTTTTGAATTGCTCTTTGTTGCATCGCTATTTGTTTCTCCTGGTCTTCTGTGTACTTTGTATTTCTGCATTACTGTTTTATCTTTGTATCTGTTCCTCCACCAAATTAGCACACATTAAAAAGGAATTATCACAATCTTTTATTCCCTGTACTTAGCAACTTTACTGTCTTATTGAAATAGATTTTTCAAATTCTACTTCAGCAAAAATCCTTTGCTTCTTATCTACTAAGGAGACAAACTCGTGTTGCCTTACAACTGTTGCCTAAACCATATTGGATAAGTTACTTAGAGAATTATAGAATCATACAGCATGGAAACAGACCCTTCAGTCCAACTCGTCCACGCTGACCATGTTCCCAGACAAAACTAGTCTCACTTGCTTACGTTTGGCTCATATCCTTCCAAACTTGGCTTATTCCTGTATTTAACCAAATCTAATTTAAATGTTATGACTACCTTCATCCGCCGCTTCGTCTGGCAGTTCATTCCACATGCAAAATACTGTGTTAAAGCAAAGTTGGCCCTCATCCTTTTTAAAAATTTTCTTACAAATATACCCTCTACTCCCCCCACCCTAGGGAAAAGATCTTTGCTATTTGCCTTATCTGTGCTCGTCATGATTTTATCAACCTCTATAAGGCCATCCCTCAAACTCCTACGCTCCAGTGACTAAAAGTCCTAGCCTATCTAGCCTATTTTTATAACTCAAGCCCTCCATTCCAGGAAACAGCCTGGTAAACTTTTCTGAGCTCTCTCCAATTTAATAGTGTCCTTCCTGTAGCGAGCTTATCTTCAATTACAAATTTGCTTTCCTCCCCTACCCCAAAATTGCTTGATCTCCTTACTGTGTGCAAATATCAATTAATCTTGGTTTCAGTATTCAACAATTGTTGCCACCTTTCAGAAAAAAATTGCCATGCTGTGGTATCTGGGAGGATCAGGTGGTTTTGGACCTCTGACTCTGCCCCCCCCAACTTAAATAAAACATATTATTCACATGCACAACTGATGTCAGAGCAGCTTGATAATATCCCTATCTCTGATCTAGGAAGCCCAGGTACAAGTCCCACCTGCTCCAGAGATTTGTCACAACATCTCGTAACAAGTTGATTAAAAATATCTATAATTGTCAGGAAATACTGAACTAGCAGGGAAGAGCGAATTATATGAAATCTCCTTGTGAATTGAGCTCAATATCTTGCTGTCCATTGGTTGCCAATCCTGATAGTTTAACTCAAACCTCTGCCCTAAGTTGGTCCTTTTGAAAGCAGCATCATCGTCAATAAAATATCTTTTCATTCGTACCAGATCCCTGATGGCTTGATTAAATTGTGCTGAATTTGCATGTTTAATCTGCTGATTCTTCTGATCCAAGCAGCAGTTGAAAACCCTCTTGAGGCTTTTTTTAAAGCTAAGATTGCTGACCATGTTAAACAGAAAACATCCTGGGAATTGGAGTACTTCATTAGTTGGCGTTCATTATCTTTCACTTTGTTACTTTTCATTCATTTTAGAAGTGAACCAGATACATGAGAGATCTTTTTAATTTGTCAATAGTGTATGATTGGAATAGTGCTTCTTGCAAAAATTTAACACTTAACATGCTCCCTGCTGTAATCTTTTACTGGATTCCTTAATAGATTTTCTTGCTGTCAGTTTCAAAAGCTTGAGTGAATTTGATAGCCAATTTGCTGTTACTGATGGTGAATTTACAACTTCGTGTAAAACCAGGAGTTAATGAGTGAGATGAAATTGAGAATAAAGCTCTCTCTAAAATCTCTTGCTTTTCATATTTAATAACTTAAAATTACTGTTTAAGTTAGATAAGTTAATTAATGAAAGAAGCAATTCAAGAACATTGTAGACTTAAATAAAATGTTTAAACTCACAGCAGCTGTGACTAGTCAATAAGCTAAAATTTGACTAGGTTTTTCTGCTTTATCAGAATTAACTTGTTTTTCTGAAAGAATATAAATAAGTGTTTCTCAGGTAGCTGAAGTATGAAGAATGTGAAGCCAGGAGTTAATTGTGGGGAATTAGGGGAGCTGGGGAATTTCACGTTTGTTTTAATGTCAATTAATTTAATTAACACAATAAGGATTGCGGGCAGGTAGTGCGTCATAGCTGAAGCACGTGGGAGCTATGTTCCCTTTCATTATTTTTTTTATTCAGGTCTTTGTGGTAGTGGTTTCCCGAACTGGAAGTGAATGCATCCACACACTGATAGGCATGCAAGGACTCTCCAAGAAGCAGTGCAACTTTGACGAAATGGCACAGTGAGCACTTGTTTGGGCAAACCATGCTAACAGTATCTGTGTTGAAGTGTCTGCAGCTTTAGGAGCTTCACTGTGCAGTGTTTGATCTGAAGATCAAGCTGTAGACATTGTGATGCATCAGGGAGTGGAAAAATTACCTGATCACTTCCTTCCAGAAGACAGTCATGTATCTTAGATTGACACTATCTGATTTCTGTTAGCGATAAGGTCAGGAAGTTGTAGCCGAGATTCTGAGGGCTAAGAGGATTGGTAAGGTTGAAATGGAGGGGCCTAAGTTTCTGCATTTGTCCAACAGGCATCCAATTCTTGCAGCAGGAAAGCATGTAGTGTGGATGAATGTAGTTTTATATTAAAGTAGGTCTCGGCGGGGGAGCAGGGTAGTGGAGTTTTTCAGTTTAGAAGTTAGGTAGCATTGGAGAGCACTATTTTGGTAAAGGTAACATTTGCCATATCTGAGAATGGGAATCCAAATGGCTGTATTGCTTGACTGGTCCAAGGATTTGGGAAATCTGCCCAGGGCTAGAAAGGAGGGAATGATGGACCCAGGTGATACACTCTGCTGGGTATAAATAACATGGGGATAGCTAGTGAAGAGATTCTGTTAGGCAGCATGAGGAACTAGGTACTATGCCCATATTTTAGTGAGTTGAATTACTGTGGAAGAAAGGAGGATGTTGAAATAAATAGGGGATAGGATCATGCCAGGAGGGATTGAGTAAATTTAAAGGAAATGACATTAAATCAATAAAGACAATTGCAATTGGAGTATGGCAGAAAGGGACACTGAGCGACACACTTGAGTGCACCAGCAGATAGGCTTAGAGCTCATTCATACATTAAAATAAGACTGACGTAAGGCTCTGCATTTGAATCCACACAGTATTCACAACAAAATAGATGAATTATTGATTCAAATAGACATTCTCATGCATGATCTGATGGTACTGGGATCTGGCTCCAAGGAAATCAAATTTGGGACCTGAGTTTCCAAGGCCAGAGCAGGGAGCTCGGAAAACTGGGAGGGTAGCTGTCTTAATTAAAGAGGACCTTTGCACCATAGTAAAAGATGACATTCATTCTGTGTAATCAGTTTGGGTAGAGATGAGGCAATAGCAAGAGGCAGAAACATTGGATTGAGTGGTTTAAAGCAGATCAAGTAGCTTTGGTTTGGAGCTGAGATATCAAGGTGTGGAGCTGGGTTAACAAAGTGGGCCAAGCAGCATCAGAGGAGAAAGAAAGCTGATGTTTCGGGCCTAGATCCTCCTTCAGAACAACAGTTTTTACCTTAGCACTCATTGCCTTGGACGTGAGATCATGTGGTCATTTCCTTTTGTACTATTTGGGAGCAAAATGTATGAATAAACCCTTTTTGGATAAAGGAATTTGAATTGAATGTAATAGTACTCTACTTAAAGGCCGCCATGAGGAAAGATTTTAAATAGACTGGGCCTACATTGTCTGGAGTACAGAAGAATGAGAAGTGATCTCATTTGAACATGTAAAATTCTTGCAGGGTTCGATGGGATAAAAATGCAAAAGTAGAGTGTATGCTTCCCTTGGTCAGTGGCCCCTTGAGAAACAATGGTATTATTAACACCGAATCCCACCTTGACAACCAGAAACAACTGAACTACCATATAAATACTATGGTTATAAGAACAGGTCAGAGGAATCCTGCAACGAGTAATTCACTGCCTAAATCTTTCCAAGTAAACAAGGCACAAGTCAGAAGTGTAGTTGTTGGGTCAGAATCCTGGAATTCCAGTACATGGACTGCACTGGTTCAAGAAGGCAGCTCACCACTGCTTTCTCGAGAAGCCAGACAGTGATGCCCACATCCAGTGAATAAATATATTAAAATATATATTTTTTAAAAAAAGAATTGTCCATTTTCAACTGAGATGGTAAGAAATTTCTTCACTTATTGAGTGATGAACTTGTAGGACTCTGTCTCAGGCTGCTGTGGAGGTTCATTCAAGTACGTTCAAGACTCGGATCGATTATATATCTATATAAAAACATCCAGGGATACACTTAAGTTGCAGGAAAATAGTTTTGAAGTAGAATATCAGCCACAATTTCATTGAATTGCAGAGACACTCAAAGGGCTGAATAGCCTACTCCAGCACCTGTTTTTATATCTTATTAGTTAGGCCTCAACTGTGGTAGATTGATAGAACTAGGTATTTCTGTTTATTGTGGATATGCTGGCTATCTGCAGAAGAATTATAGCTAGTTCCATTCTCTGGTTTTCTCTGTTGCCCTGTATTGTTTTTCATTTTAAATGTTGATTCCCATGTGAAGCCATAATTGAAGCTATCTCTGGTACACTGCATAGCAGATTGACACCACGCTGTGCTTAAGATGATTGTTCATCTCGTAGGTTTTGGTGTTTTGCTGCATTGATGTTGTCTTGATTTTCTCCTTCTGCCAGTGGTTTCTCTCTCTGCTCTGTCTAGCTGTGACATTGAATCCATCTATTAAAAGCACTTTCAACTTTCTCTCCAGCCCCAGCTTCAATTTAGCTGCACAATTGAAGCTCCTTGTCCATAGAATCATTGTTGTAAATCTTTCCTGCACCCTGTCTAATACCTTCATAATGTTTTGTGCTTAAGATTGAACAAACTACTTCATTTGAGGTTGCATCTGTGTTTTGAAGATTCATTATAATTTTCTCATTTTTGTATGTTATGCAATACCCCAGTGGGTATTGTCACTAGACTAGTAATCCAGAGATGACTTCAAGGGGAAGCACTGTGTAGTGATATCACCGTGAGACATTTCTTTCAGAAACTAATGTAATGTTCTGGAGACCTGGTTTGAATCTTGCTATGTCAGATATTGGAATTTGAAGTCAGGAAATGTCTGGAGTTTAGAGTCTACTGATGACCATGAAACAAACGTCAGTTTTTTTTTAAGGAAGGTAACTGTTGTCCTTACCTGGTCTGGCCGATGTGTGACTCCAAATACACAGCAATGTGTCTGACTCTTGCTGCTCAGTTAGGGATGGACACTAAATGCTGACCCAGCCTGCAATGCCCATATCCCATGAATGAATAGATTAATAAAATGCCCAGGATCTCTCTAACCTTTTTAACTGCTTTTTCAACATGCCCTACCCAGTTTAATACTTTGTGAATTGATATCCCCAAGTCTGTCTGCCCCGCATCTCTATTAGAATTGTATCCTTTAGTTTATTCTATTGTTGCTGTTCCTACTGTAGCATATCATTTCACATTCTGATGTGTTAAATTTTATTTGCCATGTGTCTACCCACTATACCAGCTGTCATGTTCTCGTCTTGTCTATCTCTGTGCTCTACTCTGTTGATTATATTCATTTATTGCCCATCCCTTGTTGCCTTTGAGAAGTTGGAGGTGAGCTGCCACCTTGAATCGCTGCGCATTGCCATGTGCTGTAGGTTGACCCATAATGTCGACAGAGGAGAATTTCAAGATTTTGACCTAGCGACAGTGAAGGAATGGCAACATATTTCCAAATCTGTTTGATGTGTGTTTAGTTGGGAACTTCGTAGTTCCCATATATCTGCTGGCCTTGACCTTCCAGATGGAAGTGGTTAGGGATTTGGAAGGTGCTGTTTAAGGATCTTTGGTGAATTTCTGTAGTGCATCTTGTAGCAGCAGTGTATGCCATCTACAGAATGTTGGAGGTGGAGGGAATGGATGTAGCACTAATCAAACACGCTGTTTTGTCCTGGATGGCATCAAGCTTCTTGAGTGCTGTTGGAGCTGCACCCATACAGGTGAGATAGGAGTATTCTGTCACACTTCTGATTTGTGACTTGTAAATGCTGGACAGGCTTTGGCGAGTTAGGTAGTGAGATACCTGCCGCAGTATTTCTTGTCTCTGATGTGCTCTTGCAGTCAGGTTGTGGTGAGTCCAATTGATTTTCTGGTCAATGCTGATAGTTGATAGTGGGGTATTCAGTGATGGTAACACCATTGAATATCTAAGGGGTGGTGGTTAGATTGTTTCTTATTGAAGATGGTCATTGCCTGGTATTTGTGTGGTGGGAATATTACTTGGTGCTTGTTAGCCCAAGCCTGGATCCATTTGATCATGGACCACTTCCAACCTTCTGGCAGAGGGAAGGTAATTGATGAAGCAGTTGAAGATGGTTGGGCCCAGAATACTGTCTTGCAAAACCCCTTCAGACATGTCTGTGCGGTTCTATGTAGGTGCAAATTTTGTGCTATTTGTGAATGAATGTTGATGTTGTGTTCTGAGCGAGCGCTCAAATAACTCCTACTTGTGAATAGCAATGATTGTAGCACTAATCTGGGGACCATCACTTTGTAGTCCTGGAAATCTACAGCAAAAAAAAACGCCTTCAGCCTGTTACAACTGTGCTGGTCAAAAACAATCATCTACTATTCTGATCTCACTTTCCACACTTTGCCTAAAGCCTTGTGTGCTATGGCATCACAGGTCACGTCTAAATACTTCAGTGCTATGAGAGTTTCTGTTGTTACTACCTTTTTTTTCTTTTGTAAGGTAGATATGGAAGTAGGAAAATGAGCATCTGGACTATTTCTGACCTCTAGTTCCTAGATTACTCAGTTGTTATGTTTTCATTGTTTTATTCTTGGAGCAGACTCCGTTACCTTGATCAAAATCAAACGAAATGACTGCTAATTGTTACAATTTCCTATTTGACATTGAATAAAGTTAATACTTCTTAAATCTTTTGAATATTTGACCTGTGATGTTGGTGACTTCACAAACCTGCATAAAAGTGATCTACTGACAACTGACATGAGTCTAATTTCAAAGAACAAAGAAAATCTTCTGTCTAAACCTGTCATCTATTTTCTAAGGGTCTGTGTCCCTTTGCTCCCTGCCCATCCATGTACCTGTCCAGATACATCTTAAGAGACACTATCATGTCTGTGCCTACCACCGCCGCTGGCAACGCATTCCAGGCACCCACCACCCTCTGCGTAAAGAACTTTCCACGCATATCTCCCATAAGCTTTCCTCCTCTCACTTGGAACTCATGACCTCTAGTAATTGAATCCCCCACACTCTGGGTGGGTGGGGAAGCTTCTTGCTATCCACCTTGTCTATACCCCTCATGATTTTGTAGGCCTCAATCGGGTCCCCCTCAATCTCTGTCTTTCTAATGAAAATAATCCTAATCTACTCAACCTCAATTTCATAATGAAAGTCTGTAATAAACTCTCTTCTGTACTGATTTTATTTTGTATTTAAAACCGCATGTTGCCAGACTCCAATTATATATTTATAGATGTTTGAAATTATTTGCTACTGGAATATGAATTGTTGGACTTAGCATTTTTAATATTTCTAGTTTTTATAAATCTGCAACTGTACGGTAAAGCTTGGATTGTTTATATTGAATTGTGTTCATTCTCATTATTTTGAATTATCAGCTTTTTTTATTCTTAGGCCATTCAATATGGAGCCAACTTGTGGCGACAGTTAAAACGTTTCACTGTATTTTTCTGAATTGCTCACTGTAAATTTTACATGACAATAAATCATTCGATTGCTCATTCACTGAGTCCCAGATTTCCACCACCATCTGGGTGGAAAATCTTTTAACCTCACATCTCCTTCTCTAAACTTCCTGTGCCTTACCTTAAATCTATGCCCCTGTCTATTTAACGTTTTAGTGGAGATTTGTAACTCGGGTTGTGGATGAGGTTGTTGACTTGTTTGCCGAGCTGGCTTGTTTTTGTTCAGATGTTTTGCCACCATGCTAGGTAACATGATCAGAGAGGCTTCTGATGAAGCCTTCCTTACTTCATCAAGGCATGGTGACGAAACATTTGAACAAAAGCAAGCCAACTTGGTGAGCAAGTCAACAACCTCGCCCCTATCTATTTCCACCAAGGGGAACAGTTTCTTTGTGTGAGCATCATTGGCTGGGCTGGCATTTATTGCCCATCCCTGGTCATCCTTGGAAAGGTCATGGTGAGCTGTGGCGGTCTATGTAAGGATAGTGAGTGGCTTGGAGAGATGAATATGCAATTGGTGGTGTTGCCTTTGACCTTCTAGATGGAAATGGTTTTGAGTTTGGAAGGTTCTGTCAAAGGATCTTTGAATTTCTGTAGGATACACTGCTCCTGCTGACATTGGTGGAATGAGTGAATGCTTGTGGGTATAATCCAGGCAAGTGGGTTGCTTTGTCTCCGATGGTGTCAAGCTTCTTGAGTTTTGTTGGAACTTCACTTATCCAAGCAAGTGGCAACTGGGGAGTCAGCAGGTAGGTTACTTGCTGCAGGATTCCTTGTGTTTGTATGGTGCAAATATTTACCTACTCCTTTTCAGCCCAAGCCTAGGTATTACCATAGAATCCCTATGGTGTGGAAGTAGGCCATTTGGTGTGTTGAGTCCACACCAACCCTCCGAAGAGTTAAACACCCCACCCCCTCAGACCAACCTCCCAACCCCTAACCCCTCCAGACCTACCTCCTTACCCTGTAACTCAGAAATCCCCAGACATCTGGAGGAAACCCATGCAGATATGCGGGGTGAATGAGCAAAGTCCACACAGACAGTCACCAGGGGCTGGAATTGAACCCGGGTTCCTGGTGCTGTGAGGTGGCAGTGCTAGCCACTGAGCCACCATGTCCAGATCTTATTGTATTTGACCAGAAATTGCTTGAAAATCACAGCAGGTTTGGCAGTGTCTGTGGAGAGAAATCAGAGTTAATGTTTTAGGTCAAGTGACCCTTGCTCAGAGTGCTCGAGTTCTGAGGAAGGATCACTTGATCCTAAACATTATCCCTGATTTCCTTCCACAGATGCAGCCAGACCTGCTGAGCTTTTCCAGCAATATCTGTTTTTGTTTCTGATTTATGTCATCCGCGGTTCTTGTGGTTTTTGTTGCATTTGAACATGGGCAGCTTCAGTTTCTGAGGGATTGTGAACAGTGATGAACATTGTGAACATCCCCACTTCTGACCTTACAAAAGAGGAAAAGTCATTGATGAAGCAGCTGAAGATGGTTGAGCCTACAGGATTATCCTGAAGAGTTAGGAGTTAAGTAAGGTAGTGGTAGAGTGCTGATCTCTGAACCAAGAGGCCCAGTTTCAAGTCCTACCTGCTCCAAAAGTGAGTGAAAACATCTCTGAGCAGATTGTTTATAAAATGTCAACAGAGGATCTACGCTGTTGTGGTGTACTGGTAGTGTTCAAGTCCCATCTCCTCCAGAGGTGCGCCAAAACTTCCCTGATTGAGCTGACAAGAAAATATCTACCCTGAGGGACTCCTGCAGAGGTGTCCTGGAGCTGAGATGACTAACCTGCAACAAGCACAACCATCTTCCCATGAATCAAGTGTGATTTTAAGCAACGTTGATGTGGAAAAAGTTGATTACTCCCTGTTGCTATCGCAAATATTTCAAAAAAGGCACAAGGTTGAATATATTCCTTGCAGAAAATACATCCCTAGGTATGCATGTACATTGCTTCCAGTAAGCATAAATGAACCATGTTATCAACTTAAGATAACAAAGTGTGGAGCTGGATGAACACAGCAGGCCAAGCAGCATCTTAGGAGCAGATGCTGCTTGACCTGCTGTGTTCATCCAGCTCCACACACTTTGTTATCTCAGATTCTCCAGCATCTGCAGTTCCTATTATTCATGTTATCAACTTCACTGATTATTTGGTGTTAGTTGTTCACGGAGCTAGTGACACACTCTGGTTTGTTTCAGTGCTGCCAAATTCTGGAATTGATCTGACAGTAGCCATTTTGTTTATGAATTTCAGAATTGGTGTGGTTTCAAGTATAAAGGCCATACATCCCAGTGTTTGATTAATCAAATTAAACAGCTTGACCCTTTAGTTGTTTATAAATAGGCAAATTACAGAGAACACTCAACCAGCACCCTCCCTGTAAAACCCAAGAAAAAGCATGTACTTTCATGTGATTGAGTCATCTTGTTACTCTTTTCAACAATATTCAACCACTTTATATCTTCCTGCAGTCTGAAAAGCAACAAATTGCTGCTGTTTTCTGACCCAAGGGTAATTTTGTATTCATGTTGATATTGTGCTTTCTAGTCCACAGATTTCCTCTTTGCTATTACGTGGCATTCTGTTGGCTTTTGGGATTCCATTTGCACCACATCAACTACATTATGTTCCTCACCTCCTTGGTACACATGAAGATGAGAGTTAGGAATAAGCAAACTTGGTCCATAAAGTCTGCTTGGCATTCACTAAAATTGTGGCTGATATGATCATGGCATTAACTCCATTTTCCTGCCTACTTTTCCAATAAACACAGTCAGTTTCATCAAACACATTGACCCACAAAAGACCCATGCTCACTTTCATGAATTGATCCTTATTTGTCCAAGTGACTCTTCATTTTGTTCTGGGCTATGATTTCCATCAGAGTTCCAACCTCTGAGGTTAAACTGATACAGACACGTATTATGCAGAGGGTGTAATATTTACAATTCTTCAGTTCTTTGGTGTCACTTCTGAATATGAGGAGAATTGGAAGATTATTGCCATATACTTTACAGCCCGATTCCCTCTATTTCCCTGCATTTATTTGGTCAAGGTGGCTTATCACCTTCAAGTACAGTTGGCCAATCGACCAACTTCTCATCAGTTTTTACCTGATCCATTCCTTCAACTGCCATGTATTTGACTATGATTTTGGCAGCATCTTTGCTGGTAAAGTTCAATCCAAGGCTACTCATTTAATAGTTCAGTCATTGTTTCTGCCCCCATGGGACAGTTTCCTTTTTGATCCCTAATTGTTATACTGATGACACCTAGCTGTACATCAACAGCACCAGTCCTGATCCCTCAATTTTCTCTAAATTGTCAGCTGGCTTGTCAAACATCCAGTATTACCTCCAGTATACCGCCACACTCACCTCTGTCCAAGGCCCCAAACAATCATTCCAAATCTGACAGCGATGCACCTGTACATTTTCTAACCAGGTCCATCGCATCAGTTGTTCCCTATGTGGTCTCTTCTATCTTGGAGAGACTAAGTGCAGACTCGGGGACCAATTCACGGTGCATCTGCACTATACGCTCCAATCAACCCGACCTTCCAATTCTAGCCGTTTCAACTCCCCCTTCCACTCCTTTAGTGACATGTCCATCCTGGCCTCCTCCAACACCTTATATTCAGCCTTGGAAACTTAGAGCCCAATGCCCTCAACATCAACTTGGCAGCTTCAGAATCTCCCCATCCCTGGCCTCATCCCATGTCCAGCCCTCCCTCTCATTTCTGCCTCTCTTTTGACTTGACACAACCTGCCCATATTCCTTTTCATGTATCTGCCCCACCTTTCCCATTGACCAATTTCCATAAACCCCCACCTGCATCCCACCTACCTTCCCCCACCCTCTCTTTATTTGAGCTTTCTTCCCCCTCTCTAGCCTTGATGAAGGGTTCCAGCCCAAAACATCAACTTTCCTGCTCCTTCTGTACTGTCCAACCTGCTGTGCTCCTCCAGCCTTAAATTTTATCAAACCTAATGCCGTTATCCTGGCTTGCTTTTTAAACCTGCATGTTCCTCCTTTCCAGTTAATGGTCCCATTCCCTTTTGAATATCTTCATTGAAACTGTGGATAATGTATGATTACAAAGAAAATCATAATCTTAGGTTTTTATTCAAAGTTGTTCAATAATCCATAAAACTCATTTTTGAGAAAATCATTACATAAAATGCTTAAGTGAGCAAAGCATAATTTGTTTGCTTGCACCCAATTGATAGCATGAACAACGTGCAGAATTTTCAACCACTTAATGAGAGATGGTCTCATGACTTGACACCAGTAAGAAATGCATAATCTGCTTTTACTGTTAGTACTTTTGACCAAGAGTTTAGTCATCTATCCTAATATCTTGGCTCTTTCAGACTTTAATGTAGAGTCTCATTCAAAATAGAATAGATAAAAGTGCTATATCAATGCCAGTTTTTGTTGTTTACATCCAAAGTAGCATGATGTAGTTCACATAAAAATGTTTCAAACTGTACAACAAGATTAGAGGGTCCAGTTTTTACATCTTGATTATGTTTATGTTCAAGTGCTTTTTATGGGAATTTGCAGACAACGCCATGGCTTTGGGTAATGCTGCAGATTACTTTTCATTTATAAGTAGTGTTGCTATCCTTGGAGGCTGAAAGAGGTAACAGGATAAATATTGTTTGAAGGTTCTCGTTAATGACTAACCAGTACTAAATAGCAGAGTAAGCAGAACTGAACTTGCCTCCTTTAAAAGTTGTTCGATAGGACATGTTTGTTCACCATTAACTTGTACTTAGTGGCTTGATTTATGCAGCTAATAATTTTCAGGATTAGACTTGCCCTTTAGTGATTTTTGGAATCAGCACCTCCTACGATTGTATGATTGCTTTGTTTAAATCACTTGAGAATTTCAATTAAAATTAGTTGCTTTTTCCTCCTCTTAAATTGTAAATTTCTAGGTGATGAGCATTTTACTGTGGTTTCTTTTCCCACAGAAGGATCTAATTAAGGGGTCTTACTTTGTCCAGTAGAGTTCTCCCCAGCGACCTTTTATTTCTCCATATACATCACTAAAACAGGTTATACAGCCATTATTGCTTTTTTAATTTGAGGCCTTGCTATGTGCAAAATGGCCACTGCAATGCCTACGCCAGTGACTAAATAACTAAGCCATTTTTTTGATAGTTGGATCCTGAGGCTACAAGAAATGCTATATTAAGGGGAAGTCACGTTCATCCTTTTTCTATGCCCTTCCTCTCCCATATCCTCAAAACTGCTCACTTTGCTTGAGTATGTTGGAAAGTGTGATAATTCGCCAGGATGAGAAACAGATATGAATAAGATTGATAGATGTTTTTATATGTGTAAATGTTTTGAGAAGGATGAAAGTACAGGAGAGGAAGAGAAAGATAGATAGTTTTCAATAGGTGGCAAATGAATGACAGAGACACAGACTCAAGATCATCAGTATCAGAATTAAGTAATGTTTCACCAAAGGGTACTGAAATCGGAGGAAAGATCACCAGACTCAAAACATTAACTCTGATTTTTCTTCACAGATTCTGCAAGACCTACTAAGTCTTTCCAACAACTTCAATTTTTGTTCCTGATTTGTAGCATCTGCAGTTCTTTCAGTTTTTATTTTCTAAAACCTGAGATACTTTGTTACAAGTGACTATTAAGGCATAAAATACAGTGTGAGGCTAAACACATGCCTATGGATAAAGGACAGAGCAAATGGGCTTAATAAATCAGAACATGCTGGACAAACTAAGAACCATTCTGAAGAAAGGTCATAATACACTCAGTTATTTCTGTTTCTGTCTTCACCTGGAGTGGAGAACGGTGTCTGAGGTTAGCACTGCTCCCTCACAGTGCAAGGTACGCAGGTTTGATTCCAGCCTTGGGTGACTGTGTGACATTCACCTTATAACTACATGGGTTTGCACAGGGTGCTCTGGTTTCCTCCCACAATCTGAAGATGAGCACATTAGGTGGATTGGCCATACTAAATTGTCCATCGTGTCCAGGGATGTGCAGGCTAGGTAGACGGGCCATAGGAAATGTTGGGATTACAGAGATAGTTGGATGCTGGGTGGGGTGGAATGCTCTTCAGAGTGTTGGCGCAGATTTGATGGGCCAAATAACCTATTTTCACACTTAGAGATTCAAAGAAATGCTGACTGGAGGGTGACTAACATGGTTGCCACTATTTAAGAATCATGATAAAGAAAAGCCAGGAAACAATAGACTGGTGAGCCTGACATTGGTGTTGGTTAAGTTATTGGAGAGGATTCTGAGGGACAGGATTTACATGCATTTGGAAAAGCAAGGATTGATTAGGGATAGTCAACATGGGTTTATGTGTGGGAAGTTGTGTCTTTTTAACTTGACTCAGTTTTTTGAAAAAATAATGAGGATAGACGAAGGCAGAGCAGTGGAAGCTGTCTATATGGACCTCAGTAAGGTGTTCGACAAGGTTCCACACAGTCGACTGGTCAATGAGAGCTAGCCAATTGGATACCAAATTGGCTTGAAGGTAGGAGACAGGGTGGTGGTGGAGGGTTATTTTTCAGACTGGAGACTTGAAACCAGCAGGTGCTGCAAGAATCAGTGCTGGGTCCACTACTTTTTGTCATTTATATAAAAGATTTGGATGTGATTACAGGAGGAATAGTTAGTAAGTTTGCAGATGACACCAAAATAAGTGGTGTAATGGACAGTAAAAAATGCTATCTCAGAATACAATGGGTCCTTGATCAGATGGATCAATGGGCTGAGGAATGGCAAATGGACTTTTAATAGCTGATTTTTTTTTGTCTAAATTCTTTCAATGGAACTTTGTGGAAACTGACCTTGTTACAAATTGACCTATACTCACCACCCCCAAAGCTCCAGTCACTGGCCCTAAGCCACACTCCTACTATGCTTTCCCATAGCTTCTGTATAAACCTTTCATGTGCAAAGTTTAATTCTATTAATGTTACACTGTATGCCTCAATAGCTGCTCCTAAGGCATCCCAAAATGTAATTACTTTCGATAAAATATTGCTTCTAATTTCCCTTCCATTCTGCTCTTGGCAATCCAGAGCCCATGTCATATTGTCATCCATTTTCCAACTGCTGCAAACTATCTTTGATCTCCTCTTGTACAATATAGTACCTTAATAAATGGTGGAGCAGTCTGTAAGGATCTACCCTCAAGCACGGCAGCAAAGTATCTTTTTTTTTGTTTTGGATATCTCTATTGCCCTTGTTTCATAACTGTACTTTCCTTTCCAAGTATCATGTCGTAAGGTCTTCACAGTATACTTCACCATAAGAGAAAGCGAAGAAAGAAGAGATGTAAGCAAAGAATTCTGAAGAAACTTGATGTGTGGAGAGAGCCAGTTCATGTTGAGTCCATTGTGACTCTTTAGAACTAAAAGGTGTTCGAAAAAAGGGATAATACAGCCTGGAGCTGGAAGAACACCACAGGCCAGGCAGCATTATAGGAGGAAAGTTGACGTTTCAGGTCGGGATTCTTCTTCAGAAATTTGGTTTTTAACGTCAGATAGGGCAGAGTAAAAACATTGGTTTGAGGTTGTGGATCCTGCGCAGAATGAAAAACAAAAGAGATCGTTTGCAGGCCTGGGCTAGGGAAGCTGTGAGCTGGGTAGGCTTGATTGTAGTGCCAGAAGATTCCATGTGCAATGCCGAGTGTGCGCTTGAGGATCTGCAGAGAAAGCCGTTTTTGGAGGGTCTGGATGTTGTGTATGTAGAGGGTGTCAGGGTTTCTGAAGAAGGGTCCAGACATAAAATGTCAACTTTCCTGCTCCTTTCCTGCCTGGCTGTGTTCCTCCAGCTCCACGCTATGTTAACTCTGACCCCAGCATCTGCAGTTCTTACTGCCTCTGTTAGAGAAAAGGCTTGCTTTTATGCTTTTGAGAGAAGCAGAGAAGGAACAAGGGGACCAGTTGTGGAAAAGAACAGTGTAAAATACAAATTGGTTGTTAATGGTAATGAAAGAGGAAGAAAAGATGTAAAAGGTATGTGAATTAATGTGTGAAAGGGTGACAATGTGTCTTCTCTAAGAGCAAAGTAAACAAGACAGAAACAAGTCAAGACTGTTGGTGGGAATGATGGAGGATGTAGGAAAAATGGAGAACAGACGTAATGGAGGCTTGGGGACCACATTGTGGAACACCTGGTTGCTCGCAACAAACAACTGCACCTCCCAGTTGCGAACCATTTCAACTGCCCCTCCCACTCCTTGAACGACATGTCCATTCTGGGCCTCCTGCAGTGCCACAACGATGCCACCCGAAGATTGCAGGAACAGCATTTCATATTTCGTTTGGGATCCCTGCAGCCCAGTGCTATCAATGTGGACTTGACAAGCTTCAAAATCTCCCCTCCCCCAACCGTATCCCAAAACCAGCCCAGCTTGACCCTGCCTCCTAACCTGTCCCCTGACCTATCCATTCCTCCCACCTCAAGCCCCATCTCCACCTCCTACCTACTAGCCTCATTCCACCTTCTTGATCTGTTCCTCCTCCCTGGACTGACCTATCCCTTCTCTAACTCCCCACCTACACTCACCTTTTACTGGCTCCAACCCTGACTCCTTGACCTGTCTGTCTCCTCTCCACCTATCTTCTCCTTTATCCATTTTCTATCTGCCTCCCCCCTCTTCCTATTTATTTCAGAATCCCCTTCCTCTCCCCTATTTCTGAAGTTTCTAGACTGGAAACGTCAGCTTTCCTGCTGCTAATGCTGCTTGGCCTGCTGTGTTCATCCAGCCCTACACCTTGTTATCTCAGCTTCTCTAGCATCGGCAGTTCCTATAATCTCTCACATACGTGACGTCAGTTTCTGAAATTTTGGAATTCAGTGTTGAGACCAGTAAAGTGCCTCATTGGAAAACTGGGCTGTCGTTTCTCGAGCTTCAGTTGTGCTTTGGCATATTGCTATTGAGCTAGGACAGAAATGCTATCACGCGAACAAGATCGTGCATTGAAATGGTATGCAACTGCAAGGTCAGGGTTATTCCTAATTTCTGAGCAGCGGTGTTCTGTAAAGCAATGACCCAGGCTGTTTTTGGTCTTGCTGGTGTAAAGCAGATCACATCGTGAGCAACGACTGTAGTTGCTCTGATTAAAAGAAGTGCAAATGAAACCCTGCTTCACCTGGAAGAGTGAGGAGAGAAGGGGCAACTGAGCAAGATGGTGCTTTGGGGGAGTGAGGAAGCGTTGGGGTTGATGGAGTGGCTCAGGGTGTCCCAGATGGAATGGCCATTTCTGTCACCACAAAACATATCTTTCTCTCCCCTCCGCGCTCAGCAGGCATAATTCTGAGGAAGGGTCACATGACCCGAAACATTTAGCTTTAGTTCTGATTTGCGCTCCAGAGATGCTGCCAGACTGCTGAGCTTTTCTGACAATTTCTGTTTTTATTTCTGCTTGGACACTCTGCCCACACCACCCTCCCCCGACAGCCTTGCTTTATTTGCGACTAGTTTACTGTGTAGTTTGCTTAATTTACTTGTTTACTTATAGAAAGGACACATTCTGTGAAGTTTCACACCTGAATTCACCCCTATTTTACCTGTGTCTTTGTCTTTCAGTACTTTTATCAGCCTCTTTATCTTTTGCATTTGGCCTCTCTACTATCTTCCTACTTGCTGCTCCTCTTGTCTTTATCAAAAGGATAAAAACAAATTCATTTTCCAATGCGAGATAACAAATTGTAAAGCTGACGAACACAACAGGCCGAGCAGCATCAGAGGAGCAGGAAGGCCAATGTTCCGGGCCTAGATTCAGATTCTTGGATTTCCAGATTCTCCAGCATCTGCAGTTCCTACTATCTCTGAAATCATTTTCCAACACAGGATAATAGGCACTGCAGATACTGGAGAATCTGAGATAACAAGGTGTGGAGCTGGATGAACACAGCAGGCCAAGCAGCATCTTAGGAGCAGGAAAGCTGACGTTTCGGGCCTGGAGTCACCTTCAGAAAAGCTGATGATGCCAAACTTAGAGTTTCTCTGGCAGTTTCTGTTTCTTTCATATTTTGTTGAGAGGAGGGCAGCACTGTCAGCTCAGTGTTCCATGGTTTAGATGCTTCAAGCATGATAGAGAGGGATCTAGAAGGGGTGAAGGAATTGCATTACTGACTAAGAAGCTGCGCTGAGAGAGGACATCCTGGTGGGCTTGTCCAGTGAGGCCAAGAATATGAAAGATGTAGTCTCTAACAAGAGGTTATGAATATGCCTCCTAATAGCTAGTGGGAGATAGAAGGATAGCTATGTAGGCCGATCATGGAAAGATGTAAAAACAATGGAGTTTCTGTGGTGGGTGATTTAAATTACCCAATATTGACTGGGATTCCCTTTGTATCCATGGGCTTAGATGGAGCAGAATTTGTTAGGTGCATCCATGATGGTTTCTTGAAACAATATATAGATAGCCCAACTAGGAAAGGGCCTGTACTAGATTTGTGTAGGGGCATGAGCCTGGTCAGGTGATCACAGTTTCATTGGGGGAGCATTTTGGGAACAGTGATCATAATTTCTTAAGTTTTAAGATAATTATGAGGAAGTATAAGACAAGTCCTCAGTTGAAGGTTCAAATTGTGGGAAGGCTAATTCTAACAGCTTTAAGTAAGAACTGGGGAAAGTAGATCGGAGGAGGCTGTTTGTGGGTACATCCCCATCTGAGAGAGAGAGGAGAGTCTTTTAATGGCCAGTTTACCAGAGTTCGGGTCTAACATATTCCTGTGAGGATGAAAGATAAGAATGACGAGAAACGCTGAAAGTTAAGTCAAAAAGATAAAGGAAACCTATGTAAGGTTTAGGAAACTGAAACAGACAAAGTCCAGGAGGAATATAAAGGAAGCATGAGGACCTTAAGCAAGGAATTAGGAGGGCTGAGAAGGACAATGAAATATCCTTGGCAAATTGGATTAAGGAGAATCCCAAGGCATTTTATATTTATTTTAGGGACAAGATGGTAGCTAGAGAAAATGTGGGTTCATTCAAGGACAATGGAGAGAACTTGTGTGTGGAGCTATAAGAAATGACTGAGGTCTTTAATGAGCACTTTGCATCAGTACTCTTCAAGGAGAAGGTAAGGATAGGAAAGGGTATGTTGATAGTCTGTGCTGATATTAAAGAGGTGGTGGTTTTGGGTGTCTTGATAAAAGTTAAAGTAGATAAAATTTAGGTTGGTGAGCCTTATATCAGTGGCCGGGCAAGATTATTGGAGTAGATTCTTAAGGAAACAGCTTGCTCACATTTGGAAAAGATTAGTCAGGATTGGCTTTGTGCAGGGAATGTCTCATGTGACAAGGTTGATTGAGTTTTTTGAGCATTTGATGAAGAAGATGGATGAGGGTAGGGCAGTGGATATTGTCTGCGTGAAGTTTACTGAAGTATTTGACCAGGTCCCTCTGAGTAGACTGGTCCGAAAGAACAAGTTATGTGGAATCTGCAGTGAGTTGGTAAGTTGGATACACAATTGGTTTGGTCACAGAAGACAGGGTAGTTGTGGAGTGGTGTTTTTTTGACTGGAGGACTGTGACTATTGGTGTTCTGCAAGAATCATTACCAGGGCTGCTGTTGTTTATAACATACATAAATCATTTGGATAAAAATGTAAGTAATCTGATTGGTAAGTTTGCAGGTGGTATGAAAACTGGTGGAGTTGTGGATAGTGGAAAAGGTTATCTAAGGATACAGCAGATACAGATCTGTTGGAAAGTTGGGCAAAGAAATGGCAGATGGAGTTTAACCTGTACGAGTATGAGATGATGCATTTTGGAGGTCAAATGCAAGAGGAAAGTATACAGTAAATGACAGGACGCCGAGTAGCATTAATATACTTTTGGATATTAAACTGATACACAATTTGATCTTATGGTGCAAGTCCATTGCTCTCTGAAAATGGCAACACAACTGAACAAAGTGGTAAAGAAGGCAGGTGGCATACTTGCCATCATTTGTCAGGATATTGAGTATAAAAGTTAACAAATCATTTTATAGCTATAAAAGACTTCAGTTGGGCCACATTTAGAGAATTGTGTGCAGTTCTGGTACTGACACAGCAGGAAAGATATGAAGGCTTTGGAGATGGTACAAAAGAGGTTTACCAGGACGTGGCCTGGATTGAAGCGTATTAGACATAAGGAGAGGATGGACAAACTTTGAACATTTGCGCTCGAGCATTGGCTGCTGGAGGGTGATCTGATGGAAGAATATAAAACTGAGAGGATTGGAATGGTCTTTTTACCCAGGGTGGGAAAATCAAATAAAAGGGGCAAAGGTTTGAAGTGAGGGGGGCAATGTTTTAAACGGAAATATGTGAGGCAAGTTTTTTACATGGACGATGGTAGGTGCCTGGATCATGCTGTTCGGCGGGAGTGGTAATAGAACCAAATAGGACAGTAACCTTTAAGAGGCATTTAGGCATGCTCACAAACAGGCAGGAAATAGAAGGATAAGACCATGTGCAGGCAATTTGGGACTATTTTAGAATGGGACCCTGGTTGGTGTAGACACGTGGACGAAAAGACCTGCTCCTGTGCTGCATAATGTTGTATATTTCTAGCATTGGCAGTATTTTGCTTTTAACCAAGAAAGAAAGAAGGATGTAGCATGCATCTTTCATGACCTCAGCATCACCCAAAGCCCTTTATGCCAATGAAGTGCCTTTGAAATATAGTTACTGCTTTAAAGCAGAAAACATGGTTGCTAATTTCTGTTTTAGTTGGTTGAAGGAATAAATGCTGTGCAGGATACTCTAGATAACTTTACTACAGGAGTTGCCATCTCTTAATTAGATTCTGTTGTAGTGAACTGGAAGAAATGGTAACTGTGGCTGACCTATTAGATTGTTGGCACCTTGTATCAAGTCTTTAACAAGGTTCCGCATGTTGGACTAATTAATAAAGTTAGGTCACAAGGAATTCAGCGTGAACTTGCCAATTGGGAACTGAATTGGCTTAATGGCAGGAGATCATGGTGGCAGAGAGTTGTTTTTTGGACTGGAGACTGTTTCCAGAGGCGTTCCACAGGGCTTGGTTCTGGGTCTGTTTCAGAGATAGTAGGAACTGCAGATACCGGAGAATGTGAGATAACAAGATATAGAGCTGGATGAACACAGGCCGAGCGGCATCAGAGGAGCAGAAAAGCTGACGTTTTGAGCCTAGACCCGCCGTCAGAAAGAGGGGAGGGGAAGTGGGCTCTGAAATAAATAGGGAGAGAGGGGGAGGTAGATAGAAGATGGATAAAGGAGAAGATAGGTGGAGTTGAGACAGACTGGTCAAAGAGGCAGGGATGGAGCCAGTAGAGGTGAGTGTAGGTAGGGAGTTAAGGAGGGGATAGGCCAGCCTAGGGAGGATGGACAGGTCGAGGGGGCTGGATGACGCTAGTAGGTAGGAGATGGGGGTGGGGCTTGAGGTGGGAGGAAGGCCAGGTTAAGGAGGCGGAGACAAAGTGGGCTGGTTTTGAGTTGCGGTTGGGAGAGGGGAGCTTCAAAATCTTAGATAATTCTTCAAAGTTTGCATCAAATATGGACTGGGTGGTTATGAATGCATTTAGCATGCTTGCCTTCATTGATCAGACCTTTAAGTATAAGTGTTGGGACATCATGGTGAGGTTATGCAGGACATTAATGAAACCACTTCTGCAATACTGTGTGTAGTTCTGGTCACTCTTATAGGAAGAATATTATTGAGATGGAGAGCGTTCAGAAAAGATTTACCACAATGTTGCTGGGAATGGAGGCTTTGAGTTATAATGTGAGGCTGGATATGTTGGGACTTTGTTGTAAGAGGCTGAGGAGTGACCTTCGCGGTTTATAAAATAATGAGTGGTATAAATGAGGTGAAACGCTTGTGCTTTTCCCAATGGTGGCGGATTTCAAGGGGGCATATTTTTAAAGTGAGAGGGGCAAGGTTTAAAAAGACATGGGGTAGGCAACATTTTTATACTGAGTGATTTGTATGTGGAATGAGCTTTGAGAGGAACTGGTGGATGCGGGTACAGTTAGAATGTTTAAAAGGCATTTGGATAAGTATATTAATAAGAAATGTTTGGAGAGAGATGAGCCAAGTGCAGGCAGGTGGGACTAGTTTAATTTGGGAATATGGACTGGTTGGACCGAAGGATCTGTTTCCATGCTCCACGACTCTGAGCCTTGTAAGTGTTGACAAAAAGATGATGCTGTCGTAACAGTGCAGTTGAGTTGGTGCTGCTGTTGATCATTGGGGAATTTTAGGAAAGATACAAATATAGCTCCTCGTTAGGAGTTACTTGAGAGTACACCCTTGACTGTCACAGTGAAAGGGAGGTAACAAAGTGTAGAGCTGGATGAACACAGCAGGCCAAGCAGCAGCATAGGAGCAAGAAAGCTGACGTTTCAGGCCTAGAGTCGCCTTCAGAAAAGGGAGCCTGGACTGCAGAAGAAAGAATAAGACGTAGAGATTGGGTTTGACTGAATGTGAAGACTCCAGTCATAGATATTTTCTGATCAACCTGGTCAGATGTGTTATAAAACCCAGGTTTCTGCCTTAGAGATGGGATTAAAATGCCACAAGATTCCAAAGATTCCAGTTATTCTGGAGTGAAATTGTCCTGTTTCTTTTCTGAACTAATATTGATCTTATTGAAATGTGAACAGTGTACTGCATTTCTCTTTCATAAAGAAACAAGTATGCTTTGACATCCTTACATTAGTGATTTGCAGACAAGCTGGATTTATGGCAGAGTTTAGTGCAAATTGGTCTATTGTTCAGCAAACAATGTCTGTTTTAACAGAATTTCTTCTGTGAAAAGCTTCTGAAACTAATGCAGAGTCTTAAAGATCAGCCCATGATTATATTGAATGGGAGAGCAGGGCCAATGACACATTGTTCACATCTGCTCCCATTTTTTATGTTTTTCTAAAAGCAGTTATTTCAACAGCAAAATACAATGAATGGAAAATAGTTAAAGAATCGATATCAGTCCTGTATAGTTGTGAAATCTCTGGATATAATTAGGGCAATTAACAACCATCTCCATTCTGGTCAGGAATAGCAATGTCATTAATTGCAGCCATCAAAAGTACGATGGCAAGACCAGAGGGATAACTTCAGACTTGCGTCGCCTTGAATGGCTGCGTATCTCTAAGCAGTTTTTACATATTTTCCTAATCACCTTGTGCAACAATGTTATTACACACCTCCTGAAGCCAGTTGGACTTGAACCTCTGGGACCCTCATGATCCTGAACATCTCTATCAAATCTTTCAATCTTCTGTTTTCTGAGGAGAACAGTCTCTATTAGTCCATGTGCTGAAGTGTTCTTTTGAACTTACTATTCTTGTAAATGTTTTGTCTATACTCTTTCTGAAGTGTACTGTCCAGAAGTGAATTGCAGTAATTTGAATGAAAGATTGATTGTCACATGTCTTGAAGATATAGTGCAAAGTGTTTTGATGCCATAGTCTGGCACTATTTTGAGTTAGAAAAAGAAATTACTTAAATGGAGTTTATCTTCATTGCAAACTGAGTCTCACACATGGCTTCAGGCTTCTGCTAAGGTCTCTGCAAGGTGTTCCGAGGCCTCAGCGTTTCTGCTGCACTGACACTGATGAACACAGCAGGCCAAGCAACATTTTAGCAGAAAAGCTGACGTTTTGGGCCTAGACCCTTCAGAAATGTGGGAGGGAAAGAGGGTTCTGAAGTAAATAGGAAGAGGGGGAGGCAGATCGAAGATGGATAGAGGAGAAGATAGGTGGAGAGGAGCTGCAGTGGGAGAGAGATCCCCTGAGGTTTGTCTGGAGGGAGGAGGGTGACTTCTTCAGGTTAGACATCCTTAAAAGAGGCTTCGCAGTGGGGTTAAAATTGTATCAGCGATAATAGGAACTGCAGATGCTGGAGAATCTGAGATAACAATGTGTTGAGCTGGATGTACACAGCAGGCAAAGCAGCATCTTGGGAGCATTCCCCCCCCACCCCCGCCAAAAACCCTGGGCCCGCTGCTGCTGGGGTGCCCCACTCTGGGCCCACCAATGCCAGGAGCCCAGGCTCTTATTTGATTTAGTCCAGTCTAATTTATATGAAACTGACCCAGTGTTTTATGTAGATTTACTGTATCCTTCTGTACTCTGTGCTTCCAATTATAACAGACCAGATCCTTGATTCCGTTTTAAGGACTTGGCTGAACTCCATTGCGTTCTTCCACAATTTGTATATTAACATTTGCAAGTCTGTCTGATCCTGCACCCCTTTCGAATTCCAATGATTATATTGCGCCTCTGCATTCCTATCAAAATGTATCAGTTCACATCTCCTTTCATCCGTTATATATGTACCCATTCTGCCAATCTGTCCGTATCCTTTTGACATATAGAACACAAAACATTACAGCACAGTACAGGCCCTTCGGCCCTCGATGTTGTGCCAACCTGTCATACCGATCTCAAGCCCATCTAACCTATGCTCTTCCATGTACGTCCATATGCTTGTCCAATGACTGCTTAAATGTACCTAAAGTTGGCGAATCTACTACCGTTGCAGGCAAAGCGTTCCATTTCCTTACTACTGAGTAAAGAAACTACCTCTGACATCTGTCCTATATCATTCACCCCTCAATTTAAAGCTATGCCCCCTCGTGCTCGCCGTCACCATCCTAGGAAAAAGGCTCTCCCTATCCACCCTATCTAACCCTCTGATTATTTTATGTTTCAATTAAGTGACCTCTCAACCTCCTTCTTCTCTAATGAAAACAGCCTGAAGTCCCTCAGCCTTTCCTCGTAAGACCTTCCCTCCATACCAGGCAACATCCTAGTAAATCTCTTCTGCACCCTTTCCAAAGCTTCCGCATCCTCCTTTATAATGCAGTGACCAGAACTGTACACAAAACTCTGGTGCGGCCGCACTTGGAGTATTGTACAGCTTCACCATAACCTCTTAGTTCTGGAACTCGATCCCTCTATTAATAAAAGCTAAAACACTGTCTGCCTTCTTAACAGCCCTGCCAACCTGGGTGGCAACTTTCAAGGATCTGTGTACGTGGACACCGAGATCTCTCTGCTCATCTACACTACCAAGAATCTTACCATTAGCCCAGTACTTTGCCTTCTGGTTGCTCCTACCAAAGTGCATCATATGGCACTACCTTCCTTATCGGAGGTCATGAATCAGTGAATTTGGACCTGTTACCTTCTAACTCTCTCAGGAATTCTACTGAAATGAGTTCAATACTTTCTTGTATACTGTGACAAATTCCCCGGAGCTTTTTGCTTCAATTGGGAGTTTATTTTGCTGTTGCATATAAAAGGCACCTGCACTGGAGTCAATTTCCTTTTTCTGGCTTCCCTCGAGTGGTTATCTCTGCAGCCGAGTTTACGCAATTAATTCCAGTGCAGACTGTGGGCTTTTTTTTTCAGAATTTCATTTTTGCACGACACATTGCAATTATTCAATGAATTCTGCATTAATATTCAGGAATTGTTCACGTTCACGTTCACGTTCATACAGACCGAGTAAATAGTGAATATAAATTGTACAGTCAATCTCTTCTGAATGTTTGTTTTACATAGAAATAAACTTTACTCTGTATTCATGTGCCATTTTTATTCCTCACCTGCTTGCTTCATTGCTTTGTGCCTTGCTTTGATCAAGTGATAACTATATGAAATTTTATCACGATAATGATAGTTTATGACAAGGTTGTGGAGAAATTAAATTGGGTTAATGTTTTTGAAAAGTTGTAATACATACATTTTACATTCTACTTCCATCAGACACTATATTCGTTAAAACTTAAACTGGGTTACGATGCCTAAAGTTGCTTGAACATTGAGCATTGCATATGTGCAGTAAATCCTTGGTATCCACGAGTTCACGACTTGAGGATTTGTTATCCGTGCCGAAAATTTAGTAGCTACAAAATTCAATATCTGCCATTTTAACTGATTTTTAAATGAACTCTGAGCTTACAAATTTAATCATTTGTGGGGAATCTCAGAAATCGAACCCTCAGAGATACAGTGGAAGGACAAGGTAATGCCAATATAAAAGCTGTTTTTGAATAGTATATTAATGCCTCTTATTGCTGGACAATCAAGAGGACGAGGCTAGTCAGCCTGTCAGTGATTTCAAATTCCACTGAGGATAATTTAAAAAATTTGAGTTTGGAGTTAAAAAATCGTAGGAATGAAAACAAAGTATCATTTTAAATCACAATGAAGCCATTGGGCTGCTGTAAAAATCCAACTGGTTCGCTGAAGCCATTAGTAAACCTCTGATTTAAATAATGTGGAACTCCACTTCCATTGCTTTCTGAAGTGACCAGCTGCTTGATTGAAGCTAGGGATGAGCAGTAAATGGCCTGATCATTATGCCCAAACCCTATGAATTGCAAACATTCATCATGCGGTGAAATATTTGAAAAAAGAGTTGCCCAAAAGAGTGGAAAAGTCCATAGTTTGCCTGGTTTGAGAAAGTTTCTGTAATGTTTTAAATGGGTATGTTTAACTAAGACAAACATGGCTTTGTGAATGTAAAGCATTCAAGTTCTTTAAGGCTTTGGAGTAGATCCGTAGTTCGGGTTGTGGGTGTTGAGGTTGGTTGGCTTGCCAACTTTGTTTGTTGTTCCGTAGACGTTTTCATTACCATACTTGGTAAGATCCTCGGTACAACATCTGATGAAGCATTGGTGTATTTTCTGGCCTGGTTTTTAAACTCTAGGGTCCATTGCGATGGATTGCCTCACTTCTGGGTTTCCTCTGTAGTGGAATGTGTACGGGGTTGAGCATGTTTCGTGGAGTGCCATTTCCAGGAATTCTCGTGCTTGTCTCTGCCTAGCCTGTCCAAGGATCTTGTGGTTCTCCTTGTCCATGTGGATTGAGATGAAGAGAAGATCTGTAGCTTGGGTTGTGGGTGTTGAGGAGAACCACATCGACTGGCTCCCCCTTGTCAACTTTCCTAGTTAGATCTTCGTAGAATTCCAACAGATTTTTCAAGCATGATTTCCCCTTCATAAATCAATGCTGACTGTCTGAACCTACCGACGCCTTCTAAATGCTGGAAAGTTCTTGATAATGGATTTGAGAATGTTTCCCACCATCAATGTTAGGATTACTGGTGTATAATTCCCTGTCTTCTCTCTACCTCCCTCTTAGAATATTGGAGTGAGATTAGCTACCTACCAATCTGCAGGGACTGTTCTGGAGTCGATGGAATCCTGGAAGGTGACCACCAATGCATCCGCATGAATTCCATGGTTGAGGTGGGAATAGCTGTCCTTGATATCAAGGCAGCACTTGACCAAGTGTTTCAATGAGGAACCCTGGTGATATCAAAGCCAATGTGGATCGAGAGAACACACTCCACTAGTTGGAGTAATTTGGCATTGCTTGAGGAGTTACTCAGGTTAATCATCAATGAATTTCCAAGCTCAAGTCAGAAGTGGGGGTGATTGTTAATGGTTGCGGAATGTTGTGTATCATTTCCAACCTGACAGCCACTGAAACAGTTTTTCTCCAAGTGCAACAATAGATGTTCAACATTCAGGCATGGACTGAAAATAAGGTTCGTGCCACACAGGCTCGAGGTAATGATCGGCTGTCTTTGACAATCAATGCCATTTCTTTGACACCAGGACCTCTGCAGAGAGCAAGCCACTTCCTAGTTCCCAAACCCCACCTACCAGGCATAAGTTAGAAGTGAAACAAACAAACAACAGAAATTGCTGGAAAATCTCTGCAACTCTGGCAGCTTTTGTGTAGAGAAACGGTTAACATTTTGAGTCCAGTATGACTCCTAAGAACATGGGGGGAGGCGATGGACAAGTGGTATTATCGTTGGACTGTTAATTCGGAGACCCAGATAATGTTCTGGGGAGTGACAGTGGAACAGTCCCTCTTCCGCACCTACACAGGCCCCAAACCCCACCTCTTCCTCCGTTACATTGATGACTGTATCAGCACTGCCTCTTGCTCCCCAGAGGAGCTCGAACAGTTCATCCACTTCACCAACACCTTCCACCCCAACCTCAACTTCACCTGGGCCATCTCCAACACATCCCTCACCTTCCTGGACCCCTCCGTCTCCATCTCAGGTAACCAGCTAGAAACTGATGTCCATTTCAAGCCCACTGACTCCCACAGCTACCTAGAATACACCTCCTCCCACCCACCCTCCTGCAAAAATTCCATTCCCTATTCCCAATTCCTCTGCCTCTGCTGCATCTGCTCCCACGATGAGGCATTCTACTCCCGCACATCCTAGATGTCCACGTTCTTCAAGGACTGCAACTTTCTCCCCACAGTGGTCAAGAACGCCTTTGACCGCATTTCCCACAACACATCCCTCACACCCTGCCCCCACCACAACCGCCCTAAGAGGATCCCCCTCGTTCTCGCATACCACCCCACCAACCTCCGGATACAAGGTATCATCCTCCGACACTTCCGCCATCTACAATCCGACCCCACCACCCAATCTATTTTTCCATCCCCACCCTTGTCTGCCTTCCGGAGAGACCACTCTCTCCGTGACTGCCTTGTCTGCTCCACACTGCCCTCCAACCCCACCACACCCGGCACCTTCCCCTGCAACCGCAGGAAGTGCTAATCTTGCCCTCACACTTCCTCACTCACCCTTATCCCAGGCCCCAAAATGACCTCCCATATCAAGCAGATGTTCACCTGCACATCTGCTAATGTGGTATATTGTATCCATTTTACCTGGTGTGGCTCTGTCTACATTGGGGAAACTAAGTGGAGGCTTGGGGACCGCTTTGCAGAACACCTCAGCTCGGTTCGCAACAAACAGCTGCACCTCCCAGTCGCAAACCATTTCAGCTCCCCCTCCCATTCCTCAGACGGCATGTCCATCATGGGCCTCCTGCAGTGCCACAATGATGCCACCCGAAGGTTGCAGGAACAGCAACTCATATTCCGCTTGGGAACCCTGCAGCCCAATGGTATCAATGTGGACTTCACGAGCTTCAAAATCTCCCCTTCCCCCACTGCATCCCAAAACCAGCCCAGCTCGTCCCCTCCCCCCACTGCATCCCAAAACCAGCCCAGCCTGTCTCTGCTTCCTTAACCTGTTCTTCCTCTCACCCATCCCTTCCTCCTACCTCAAGCCGCACCACCATTTCCTACCTACCACCTCATCCCGCCTCCTTGACCTGTCCATCTTCCCTGGACTGACCTATCCCCTCCCTACCTCCCCACCTATACTCTCCTCTCTATCTATTTTGTTTTCTCTCCATCTTCGGTCCGCCTCCCCCTCTCTCCCTGTTTATTCTAGTTCCCTCTCCCCATCCTCCTCTCTGATGAAGGGTCTAGTTCCGAAACGTCAGCTTTTGTGCTCCTGAGATGCTGTTTGGCCTGCTGTATTCATCCAGCTCCACACTTTGTTATCTCTAATGTCCTGGGGACCCAGGTTTGAATACTGCAATGGCAGATGTGGAATTTGAATTCAATAAGTATCTGGAATTAACAGTCTATTGATGACCATGAGTCCATTGTCGATTGTCAGGAAACACCTATCTAGTTCACCCATGTCTTTTAGGGAAGGAAACTGCCATCCTTACCTGCTCTGGCTTACACGTGACTCCAGACCCACAGCAATGTGGTTGACTCTGAGCTGCCGTCTGGGGTAATTAGGGATGGGCAGTAAATACTTCCTGGTCAGCAATGCCCTCATCCCGTGAATGAATAAAGCAAAAAAGCCAAGGAGTGTGATGGAGTACTCTCCATTTGCCTGGATATTGTAACTCCAGCAGTATTCAAAAAGTTTGACACCATTCAGAACAAATCAGCATGCTTGATTGTAAAGCTGGTCATCGTATTATTGTGGTTGCAATGTACATCATTTTCAAGATACACTTTAAAGGCTAACTCAATAGCACCTTCTAAACACACAACTTCTGCCGCTTAGAAGGTCAGGGGATGCTTGGAAATACCACTTATCACTACAAGTTCCCTTGTTCTTCTGAATTGTAACTAGTTTGCATTTCCCTTTGTTGTCATTGGGTCAAATTCCTTGTTTCCTTACACCATAGTGGCTGTGCATACCTCGGATGGACTACAGTGATTCGAGGGATGCTCATTACATTTTAGAAGGCATTTACAGAGGGCGATAAATGCTTAACTTGGCACTAAAACAAAACCAGCTTATAGATCACTGAATCCACAGCTTGTTGCAACAAGAGTACATGAACACAAAGATAATAAAGTGTGAAGCTGGATGAACACAGCAGGCCAAGCAGCATCTCAGGAGTACAAAAGCTGACGTTTCGGGCCTAGACCCTTCATCAGAGAGAGTCTCTGATGAAGGGTCTAGGCCCAAAACGTCAGCTTTTGTGCTCCTGAGATGCTGCTTGGCCTGCTGTGTTCATCCAGCTCCACACTTTATTATCTTGGATCCTCCAGCATCTGCAGTTCCCATTATCTCTCATGCATGAACACCAACTGGCTACAAAAAGACACGACCAATTCTCACTCATCTCAATCCTCATGGACGAGGAGAACCACCACTCCGACTGGGACAACACCAAGATCCTGGGACAGGGTAGGCAGAGACAAGCACGAGAATTCCTGGAAGCATGGCACTCCACGAAGCACGCTATTAATAAACACATTGAACTCGACTCCATATACATTTCACTACAGAGGAAACCCGGAAGTGACACAATCCGTCGCAGCAGACCCCAGGCAGGAAAACACACATCGATCATTCATCAGAGGCTGCACTGACGATCTTACCCAGCACAGTAACAAAACACCTGCAAAACAACAAACCAGTTTGGCGAGCCAACCAACCTCAACACGCAACCCGAGCTACAGATCTACTTTGAAACCTTATTGTTGTAATCCTCTTCAGTATTTGCTTCATTAGGATAACTAAATTTGCCACTGCAATCACCAAGTTTTGTGCACATTATGGCTCTCAGAACTGAACATTGGAAATAGTTACTGTCTAAGATTTATCCAATTTAGCTCCTGTTGTGAACTCTGAGGTAAATCTTTGGGAAACACTATTTTTCTGTTCCTGTCTTCTGCTTGCTCTGCAGAATGACTCTTTAAAGTGTAGCAAATATGTCAATGCTGATAAGTTTTTTTTTAGTAAAGACTTGGTTCACTGAAAGCTTTCATCAACCATTTGATGTTTGGACCTGTTAAAATTATCATTGAAATGGGGGAGGTGGGGAGTGCACTGCTGCTCTCGGCTCACTATTCCACAGGTCACAACGCTTTTTGAAAATTACATGGTATACTTTCTTTGTATTTGTCTTATCCATCAATCAGATGTATTTAATATATGCAGAATCATTGTATTATTTTTAAAGAAAATACACAATGTATACTCCTCCAGCTTTGGTTGAAGCAAATGTCCGAACTGTAAAACAAAAATTATTAACAGTAGTGACCCAAGCCCTGATAATTCTCCCTTTGGCATTCAATGGTGTTATCACTTCTGAATCCCACACAATCAACATCCTTGGGATTGTCAGTGACTAAAATCTGAAACTGGAACTGTACTGTAGCCGCAGTCACTGATCTATGGCTGAGAATTCAGTTCTTACTCCTGAAAGCTTGTCAACCATAAAGAAGGCACAAGTCAGGAGTATAATGAGCATTCCTCACCTGGCTGAAAAATTGCACCTCTCTCACTGAAGGAGGTCATTGTTGTCAGGACAAGGCTTTGAATAGCCATTGTTTCTATCCCCAAAGTTGCGGTTTTGGTGCATTCCAAACCCAAGACCAATTTCAACTGAAGAATTAATGCAGCACGTACATGGGTATGCCATCACTTACAGGCCTCCCTCCAAGCCACACACCATCCTGACTCGGAACTAGACCATAAGACCATAAGACGTAGGAGTGGAAGTAAGGCCGTTTGGCCCATCAAACCCACTCCACCATTTAATCATGGCTGATGGGCATTTCAACTCCACTTCCCTGCACTCTCCCCATAGCCCTTAATTCCTTGCAAGATCAAGAATTTATCAATCTCTGCCTTGAAGATATTTAATGTCCCGGCCTCCACTGTGTTCCATGGCAATGAATTTCACAGGCCCACCACGCTCTGGCTGAAGAAATGTCTCATCATTTCCATTCTAAATTTACTCCCTCTAATTCTAAGGCTGTGCCCACGGGTCCTAGTCTCCCCGCCTAATGGAAACAACCTCCCAGCATCCGCTGTTTCTAAGCCATGCATTATCTTGTATGTTTCTATTAGATCTCCCCTTAACCTTCTAAACTGTAATGAATACAATGCCAGGATCCTCAGCCGTTCATCGTATGTTAGCCCTTCCATCCAGGGATCGTCTGTGTGAATCTCTGCTGGACATGCTCCAGTGCCAGTATGTCCTTGCTGAGGTGTGGGGCTCAAAATTGGACACAGTATTCAAAATGGGGCCTAACTAGAGCTTTATAAAGTCTCAGAAGCACATCGCTGCTTTTATATTCCGACCCTCTTGAGATAAGTGACAACATTACATTCGCTTTCTTAATCACAGACTCAAACTGCAAGTTAAGTTTCAGAGAATCCTGGACTAGCACTCCCAAATCCCTTTGTACTTCTGCTTTATGAATTTTCTCACCATTTAGAAAATAGTCCATGCCTTTATTCTTTATTTCCAAAGTGCAAGACCTTGCATTTGCTCACTTTGAATTTCATCAGCCATTTCCTGGACCACTCTCCCAAACTGTCTAAATTTTTCTGCAGTCTCCCCACCTCCTCAGTACTACCTGCCTGCCCACCTATCTTTGTATCATTGGCAAACTTTGCCAGAATGCCCCCAGTCCTTTCGTCCAGATCATTAATATATAAAGTGAACAGCTGTGGCCCCAACACTGATCCCTGTGGGACACCATGTGTCACCGGTTGTCATTCCAAAAAAAGAGTCTTTTATCCCAACCCTTTGTCTTTTGTCAGACAGCCAATCCTCAATCCAAACCAGTAGCTCACTTCGAACATCATGGGCCCTCACCTTACTCAGCAGCCTCCCATGAGGCACTTACAAAAGGCCTTTTCGAAGTCTAGATAGGTAACATTCACTGGGTTTCCCAGGTCTAACCTATTTGTTACCTCTTCAAAGAATTCTAACAGGTTTGTCAGGCACAACTTCGCCTTACTAAGTCCATGCTGACTTGTTCTAATCCGACCCTGCACTTCCAAGAATTTAGAAATCTCATCCTTAACGATGGATCCTAGAATTTTACCACTTCCGAGGTTAGGCTAATCGGCCTATAATTTTGACACTTTACCTTCAGAATGGCAACTGGTGACAAGTGGTGTTCTGGTGAAGTTTGCCGATGATACGAAGTTAGGTGGACAGGCAGATAGTACTGTATCGCAACTCCTTAGCTTTTGTTCTACCAAAGTCTTGGAACTCCCTTCCTAATAGCACGGTGTGTCTAAACCACATGAATCGCTGTAGTTCAAAAAAAGCAGCTCGCCATTTCCTTTTCAAGGGCACAGCTATGGAGGAGTGATAAACGTTAACCTTCTCAGTGATACCTTTATCCCGCGATGACAAATGAAATGCTTGTTTCTGTGGAGGCTAATTTCCAGAGCTATAGTCGTAAGGTGAGGACCATCAAGGTGTATTTTACTGAAATGGAGGATTGAATTTCTCATGATTTTGCTGGTGCTGAATGCACGAGACTTTACCACTCTGCGTTTCATCTTTCAAGATTGCATTTGGATTGTTTGCTCATGAGTGACAGGAACTTTGGGAAAAATTACAAGATCATAATTGCAGCTTTGCACTCTATCATTTAAATGCTCAAAATTTAGTTTCACCAGTTGATAAACAGTATGGGGAATTCTGCTGACTCATTGCAGCTTAATACAAAGCCTTGCCTGATGGGGAATTACTTTTTGCTAAACTTTGTGGAAAATATTGTGGCCAGTAATGGTGTCTGCCTAACTTTCTGTTGTTCAGTTTGTTCTAGGTTTCGGGATTCTTCATTAAAGCAAAGGGAAACCCTTGAAACCCTTGAAACATTTCTAATTGGTAACCTCAAGACTTCAACTGTGTTTTGGGTTCTAAAACATCAGTGTTAGTTTTGGAGTTTCTTGTTTCTTTTGTTCATACCTTTATGCTTTTTCACTTTCTTTCCCCCCCCCCCCCCCCTGCAAACTTCTCTTTGCCTTTGATACCCCTCGCCTTGTTCCTCCCCTTCTTGTGAGCCATTTCACATTGTCATGATTTTCTGGTGCTTGTTCAATAGAGTTTGTCTCCAGGTAGCGCCAGGATAGGAAGGTAAAGTGTCAAATAGCAAACTTTTAATATAACTGTGTTGCGACAGATCTTGTGTGAAGATGGATGCTTCACATTTTCAATTATATAGAAAGTGCTAACTCCTAATATTCACAAAAGCAATATGTGTAGTGCAAATGTCATTTTAAATCCTGAATTAGCACACAGATTGTTGAATTTTTTGTATGACCCTGATGCAGCAACACTCTACAAAGACTGCCTAATTTGCAATTTTCACCTCTGTCAGTTGGAGATCTAAAACGGAAGACAGGTTTCTTTTAACTACTACAATCTCCAGTGTTAGTTTTTCTGTCATTGCATCTAGGCCTCGCTGCTGTCAAATAAGCCCCATGCTGAAGTTTAAGTTTTATTTGTGATGTGCAAGTCTGTGTACAGCCTAGTATATGGAAATATAGTAGACCTTTGAATAAAATAATATACATTGAGGGAATATCATGGATTAAAAACACAATAAACTACAAATACACCAATGAAATAGGGAGGTAATAATCTTTTCTCGTGCCTGTAAGACTGCGAATGACAGATACCATCCTTATGTTTTGTGCATTCCCATTGTCCTGTGTAATCCTGCCTTTCCAATCCTTTACCCTTCTTTCCTGTTTATAGCTCACTGTCCATCCCATGAGACCCAGTAACCCCTACTTATGGGATCTAGATGTTAATTAAAGCATTACAGAATGTTTTGAAAGGAAAATTTCACTACAGCGAAATATAAATTTCTTTTTTTTGTGGGGAAGTCAAGGACAAAGGGGGCATAGCCTTAACATCAGAGCTAGAACAGCCAGGAGTAAAGCGAGGCAACACTTATTTACATAATACGTGACAGAACTGTGGAACTTCTAAAGTGTAAAGCAGAAGATGCTCGTTGAATAATTTTGAGCTTCTATTTGGCCAATTTTTTGTTAACCAAGGAACTGAAGCCAAAACTGGTGGTTGAATTTATAGTGCAGATGGTCATTGTCATGGTTTAGTCTGAAGTAATGTGTTCCCAAACTGCATTTACGCTCTTGGAAGAGCATGGCTCAAAGGTAATTCTCCCCACTGATTCTTTGAATTTCTTTTTGTAATTATTCTGTCTGGCTCGTTTTGTACATTTTGAATCAGATTGTGAACAGATTCAATTCATCTGCGTTTGACCATTTCACATATGAGCGCATGTGTGTGTGTTTCTGTAAATATCAGACTCTCATCACCGATTGTTGCAGCAGTGCGCTTCAGCACTTATTTCCATTCAGAGCTATGTCCTCTGAACATTGTTTCCTGTTTAACTGATGTCTAGTTTTGTGTGACTGCTGGTCTGGCGCTACAGAAAAATGGCCACATCACATGAGACCAGATAATGAATGTCAGCAGGTTGTCTGATGTTGGATGTTGCTGTATATTTGGCATACAGTGCTTTACTGCAAAAGCCCATCAGTGACCAAGCTTGCAAAACAATTGGATTTTTGCTAACAGGCACAAAGAAAGGTGTTAAAAATAGGATTAGATAACTATTAATAACTCACCACAAGTATGATGGGCTGAATGGTTATCTTTTGCTATTTTCCCATCCCATATTTCTCAAACCTGGTGTCCCAACTCTACCAAAAATTCCTCATGTCAAATGTAACTTTCTTTGCCTGATGTTCTGACAAGAGGAAGTTGACTTTGGGGAGAGAGAGAGAGACTGAACTTAATAACTAACCACCTCGTTATGGCTCATGTAGATAATTTCCCGATTTACCCATCAGAGGATTGCATTCTGTCATTACCTAAATATGATGACTGCAAGGTTTGGAATAAAAAGCTTTTGTCACGAGTGCCTGAAAGATCATATATGTGTCTTTGGAGATATGGCTACACTGTTTCCTACAAAATATGCATTTGATCAACACATTGCTTGTTCATATTGATGTTGGTGCAAGTGGCTTTTTATTTTGTTCAATACCGGTGGATTTTTTTTTGTTCTTATGAATCCATCTTAGTTCTGGGGATATTTTCTGCCTGCATAATTACTTGTATTTTGGAAAGGCACCATAAATGCTTAAATTATTATTGGTATGTTTTTGAGAGCTGGAATAGTCTTCAAAGCAGATCACAGGCATAATTGATTGTGCTGGTCCATGGCATTATTGGATTGATGTCTCTGTTCAAGGATGAAAGCGTACTTTTGCTTTACAGAGCCAGTCAATGAATTAGAAAAGGTTGTTACATTTCCTGAAGTGTACAATAGATTTATTTTAGCATACCTAGAAAAAGGATAAAATGTAAGCGCAAGCCATTCAGCTGGTTCATGTCAGCATTATGCTCAAAATGTACTTCTCCCTCTCCATTTTATTTCCAGATCTGGGGTTGCAATGATAATGAAGTATAATTTATAGAAAAGACCAACATTGGAGGCTGGCAATTTACTGAGTTTGCTGAAATATTTTACTTAAGGGAATAAAATGATAGAACTTGAATTTGATTTCCCATCTATTACTTTGATATATGTTCATAGAGCTGATCTCAGCAAATTGTCTGAAAATCTACAACAAGCTTTTGTGTTCTTTTTACCTATCTTGGCTCTCAGTGGAAGTAACTGACTGTAAACAAACCCAATCAAGTTTCTGCTGTCATTCTCCCCTTGGTGTCATTAACCAAATTCACAAATGGCACTGTTCTCGTCCAACACTGTCCACAATTGTAGAATGATGTAAGATATGAAAGATGTAAGTGAGTTGTCAATCATGGTTCATTTGAAAGAGCTATCAAATGGCTTCTGTTCTTCTCTTTCTCTATATAGTTTTGCCACTTTACATGCTTGAATACGTATCACCTTGAATAATATCTCTTAAATGTTACAATTGAAAGTGTTTCCATCACACTGTTAGGCATTGCATTCCATATCACCATTTGAAAAGAATTATTGCCTTACATCACCTCTTGCCCTTTTGCCTCTTAATTTTACACTATCCTCTGGTTACTGATTCTTCTGCCATTTGAAACAGCTTTTCTTTAGTTCCAGTCTTACAACATTCGTGGTTTTGAACATCTCCTTTTCAAATTTCTTAGTCTTCTACATAGTAGGGGAAGAAATCCATTTCTGCAGATTGTTTATATAAGTGAGGTCTCTCATCCCCCGTTATTGTGAATCTTCTCAAAGCCTTCCACAGGGAAGGTGATGGCCTAGTGGTATTATCACTGGACTTTTAATGCAGGGATGCAGATAATATTCTGAGGAACCAGGTTCAAATCCCACCAAGGCAGATCGTGGAATTTGAATTCAATAAATATCTGGAATTAAGAATCTAGTGATGACCACGAATCCATTGTTGATTGTCAGGAAAAACCCATCTGGATCACGAATGACCTTTTAGGGAAGGAAACTGCTGTCCTTACCTGGTCTGGCCTACTTGTGACTCCAGAGTCACAGCAATGTGGTTGTCTATGGGCAATAAATGCTGTCTAGCCAGCAATGTCCTTATTCCGTGAATGAATAAAGAAACAAACCTTGTCATCTGCCTAAAGTGTAGTGTCCATGACACAACACATCACTTCAACTTTGAGTATCTTCTTTGCATTTGTACACTCTTCCTGTATAAGTAAGGCCAAGAATCCCAAAGGCATTTGTTGTTAACCTTCTCAAGTAATGTGTAACTTTCAACAATTTGTTTAGATAAGTTCCTCTGTTCTTGTATATGAAAAGGTTTCACTAAATGATTCACAATGCTTCTCTTCATTTGTCTCACAAAATGCATTACTTCACAACTTTTTGCATTGAATTTCATTTTCTATCCTGTTTCGTAGTATGAACTTCATGCTTGCATTTCTGGCTGTTTGGAGTCTCCCGATGAATATTCTCTTAATTCACCACAGCAGCACTTAACTGAACTCTTCCTTACCCTTAACAACTTATCCTTTAACTCCCCCCACTTCCTACAGACTAAGAGGGTGGTCATGAGAACCCACATGGGCCCAGGCTATGCCTCCCTCTGCATAGGATGCATGGAACAACCACTCTTCTGCTACACTGGCACTATCCCCACCTCTTCCTTGGCTGTATCAACGACTGTATCAGTGCTGCCTGGTGCTCCCACGAGGAGCTTGAACAGTTCATCAACTTTACTATCACCTTTCAACCTAACCTCTCATTCATGTGGGCCATCTGATACCTCCCTCTCCTTCCGGCATCTCTCTGTCTCCATCTCTGGTGACCACCTTGAAACTGACCACCCCCCCGCCCCCCCACTACTTTGGTAGTCGAAATTGCTCTCAGTTGCATCTCTTACATTTCCTGCACCTCCGCCCCCAACAAAAACAAAGACAGAATCACCCTTGTCCTCACATATCACCCCACCAACCTCCATATCCAATGTATTATTTTCTGCCACTTATCTGACCCCAACAACCCAAAAGCCTATTTTCCTCCCCACCCCAACTGCCTTTCATAGGAACTACTCTTCCATGACTCCCTCATCTGCTCCACACTCCCCACTAACCCCACCACCCTCGGCAACTTTCCTTGCAACTGCAGGAAGTGTGACACATACCCTAACACCACCCCCCCTCGCATCATTGGCAGATATGCAGGTGAACCTCTGTCCAATGTGGTCTAGTGTATCCGCTGCTTCTGATGTGGCCTCCGCTACGTCGATGAGACCAAGTGGAGGTTCGGAGACCGCTTTGTAGAATACCCGCACTCTGTTTGCGACGAATGACAACACATTCAGGTCGCAAACCAGTTCAACACCCCCTTCCACTCCTTGGGTGACATGTCCATCCTGGCCCTCCTCCAGTGTCACAATGATGCCATCCGGAAACTGGAGGACCAGCACCTCATATGGAGCCTACAGCCCAATGGCCTAAATGTGGATTTTGCCAGTTTCAAAATCTCCTCATTTCATGACCAACCCTCCCTCTCATTCCTCCCTGCTTGACCTGACACAACCTGTCCATCTTCTCTCCCACCTATCTGCTCCTTCCACCTCACTGAGCAATCCCCACCACTGCATTCCTGCACGCAATTATCACCATCCCACCTACCTTCCCTGGTTCCACCCCTCTTCTCTATTTATTTCAGAGCTCTCTCTCCTCTTTCCCCCTCCCCCCTCCCCAATTTCTGAAGAAGGGTCCCGGCCTGAAATGTCAACTTGCCTGCTCCTCTGATGCTGCTTGGCCTGTTGTGTTCCTCCAGCTCCACATGACAGCATGCTTCTCAAGGATCTATCTCTGCTTCATACTACCATCCCAATTTCTCTTTGCCAGCTTCATGTTGGATCATGGAATGCCAAAGCTCAAAGATCCTCAAACAGTTGCTCCCTCATGATGCACAGAAGCAGCACCGTGCCATCCACAAGATGGACTGAAGAAATTCACCAAAGTTTCTTAGACAGCACTTTCCAAACTGATATCTACTTATATATTTTTTTCTAAGTATACTGCGTGGGAAAGGGCAGCAGATACATTTGAACACCAATACCTGCAAGATCTCCTCCAATTCATACATCACCCTGATTTGGAAATATATCACTGAGTCAGAATTTTGGAACTCACTCTCCAATCGTGGATGAAGCAACCATATGGACTGCAATGAAAGGGGCAGATCACTATCACCACCTTGAGGGAGAGTAAGGATAGGCAATAAATTTTTGTCTCGCCAGTGAAGCCCATGTCCCCTGAATGAATTGGAAACAAAATCCTTCATCTGCCCCTGGTTTGCTCATGCAATTTCTTTAACTGCTGCTGAACCGCTGTTTCAGACTGTTTGTGATTAAAGGGTCCTGTTCAACTCATCCCTGAATTTTTGTCTTAGATCCTCTTGATCGTTCAGGGAAATGGTAACTCTGATTTTTTTTTCCTTCACAGAGGCTGCCAGACCTGCTGAGCATTTCCAGCAACTTTGTTTTTGTTACTGATTTACAGCATCTGCAGTGCTTTCAGTTTTTATTTAGTATTCTACTTGTTCTAAGTATCAATCTAGTAAATGTCCTTCAGTACATTTCGTTTTTTCCTCTTGAATTAAGGAGACCAAAATTGCTCACAATTCTAGTGGCCTCACCAGTGCCCTGTCTCCCACAGCAATCTTTTATGATCGGCCCTTGAAACGCTCCTCCAAACCTTTACCCCTCTGATCTCTCATAATCTCCACATATTGGTGAGCAAAATTAGGGCACATGGTATTGGGGGAAAAATACTGAGTTGGATTGAAAATTGGCTGGCTGACAGGAAGCAAAGAGCAGTGATAAACGGGTCCCTTTCGGAATGGCAGGCAGTGACCAGTGGGGTACCACAAGGTTTGGTGCTGGGACCGCAGCCGTTTACGATATTTATTAATGATATAGACGAAGGCATTAAAAGTAATATTAGCAAATTTGCTGATGACACAAAGTTGGGTGGCAGTGTGAAAGCTGCGGAGGATGTTATGAGAATACAGGGTGACTTGGACAGTCTAGGCGAGTGGACGGATGCATGGCAGATGCAGTTTAATGTGGATAAATGTGTGGTTATACACTTGGGTAGCAAGAACAGGAAGGCAGATTACTATCTCAATGGAGTCAAGTTAGGTAAAGGGGAAGTACAACGAGATCTAGGTGTTCTTGTACATCAGTCAATGAAAGCAAGCAGGCAGGTACAGCAGGCAGTGAAGAAAGCTAATAGCATGCTGGCCTTCATAACAGGAGGAATTGAGTAAAGGAGCAAAGAGGTCCTTCTGCAGCTGCACAGGGCCCTGGTGAGACCGCACCTGGAGCATTGAGTGCAGTTTTAGTCTCCAAATATGAGGAAAGACATTCTTGCTGTTGAGGGAGTGCAGCGTAGGTTCATGAGGTCAATTCCCAGAATGGCGGGACCATCATATGTCGAAAGATTGGAGCGACTGGGCTTGTATACGCTTGAGTTTAGGGGGATGAGAGGGGATCTGATTGAGGCATATAAGATTATTAAGGGATTGGACACTCTGGAGGCAGGAAGTGTGTTTCTGCTGATGGGTGAGTCCAGAACCGGAGGACACAGTTTTATATAAAAAAAAGGGTAGGCCATATAGAACAGAGTTGAGGAAAAACTTCTTCACCCAGAGAGTGGTGGATATATGGAATGCTCTGCCCCAGAAGGCAGTGGAGGCCAACTCTCTGGATACTTTCAAGAAAGAAATAGATAGAGCTCTTAAAGATAGTGGAATCAAGGGTTATGGGGATAAGGCAGGAACAGGATACTGATTGTGGATGATCAGCCATGATCATAATGAATGGTGGTGCTGGCTCGAAGGGCCGAATGGCCTACTCCAGCACCTATTGTCTGTCGTCTGTTGTCTATAATCCAGTAATCCCCTGACTAGCATCGCATTCTCCACTCTTAGTACACTTCATTTCGTCCAAAACGTTGTTTCCTTTGTCCATTTCCACTCAATCTTTTTTTAAATCATTAACGTACTGTGGCTTCTAGCCCAACCATGTCTCAAATTTAAAATCCTCCCTCCTGTGCTGAAATCACACCACAACCTTTGTCCTTCTATCTGTCACCACATCCAGCCCTACAATCACCTTCCCTTAACTCGGGTATTGCATACATGTCTTCTCTCATGCCCATGTCCTCTTACTACATCATTGTCTCCCTTATTTGGGGTTTTCTTTCCAAACCTTTGTTTTTTCAACTCCATTTTTTTTCCAAGATCTTCAAGAAAATGTATCTTTAGAAGGCTATTTTCCTTCTTGAATTTTCCTCTATCATTTTCCTCTGAAGTACTTGTGTGGGTTGTTGAGGCAGTGTGATTGTGTATGCAGGTTCTCGGAGGTTGTTTGAAAAAGTACGCAGATTGGTAGAAAAATAAGCCTGTTGATAAAATTGGAGCTGTGAATTTAAAGAGACAATAGATATGAACTTAACCAAAGGGTAGACAACAGAGAGTAGTGGTGAGCGGTTACTTCTAATTCTGGAAGGAAGTATTTAGTGATGTGCTTCAGTGGTTGCGCTGTTTGATGTAAAAATGAGGTTGAGTTGGGTCAAGTTTCATAGTTGGCCTTTAAGCTGGAAGTTAGTAAACAAAAAGAGGGTCATACTCGAGTTAGGAGAACAGATGAGTGAAATGACAGGCATTCACACTAACATAAAATATCTCTCCATCTTTTTCTAGAAAGAATGTGAACTAAAATGTACAGTTTTATATGGACTACAGGTACCCAGATACCTGGGCATTCATGTAGATAATTCTTTGAAGGTAGAAGAACATGTTTGAGCTGGTTTAATTAAGCACATGGGATGCGAAGGGATGACTAAGCTTTAGTTTAAGGTTACATTTTCAGTCAGTAATAGCTAAAAATAAATTGAAACTACGATGTTCAGAGGCAGAATAATGGAAGCTTTAGGTCTGGACCTAATGTCAGTTCGTGCAGTCGGAAGATACTAAAGTGCATCAAGACACCTGATCGTTGTCCAATGGAAATTGATTTGATTTTGATTTGACTTCTTACTGTTACATGTCCCAAGGTTCAGTGTAAAGTTTTGTCTAATGTGCTTTACAGCAGATTATACTGTATAAGTGCATCGGGGTAACAGAACAGAGCGCAGGATATAATGTTACAGCTGCGGAGGAGTTGCAGAGAGAGTTCAATATGAGCATTTGAGTGGTCCATTCAAATGTCTGATAACGATGGGAAAGAAGCTGTTCTCAAATCGATTCATATGTGTATTCAAAATTTCATATCTTGCCAACGGGAGAGGGTGGAAGAGAGTATTACGGGATGGGAGGGGTCTTTAATTATGTTGGTCACTTTCCTGATGCTGCAGGAAGTATAGATGAAGTCAATGGATGGGAGATAGTAGGAACTGCAGATGCTGGAAAATCTGAGATAACGAAGTGTAGAGCTGGATGAACACAGTAGGCCAAACAGCAACAGAAGAGCATGAAATGTCAGCCTTCCTGCTCCTCTGACGCTGCTTGGCCTGCTGTGTTCATCCAGCTCTACACCTTGTTATCTCAATGGGTGAGAGGCTGGTTTGTGTGATGGACTGGGCTGTATTTACAACTGCAGTTCCTTGCAGTCTTGGGAAAAGCAGTTGCCATACCATGCTGTGATGCATCCAGATAGGATGCTTTCTATGATGCATCTATAAAAATTTGTAAGAGTCTTGATGAAAATGCCAAATTTCATTAGCCCCGTGAGGTAGTAGAGGTGTTATTATGCTTTCTTCATGATTTTGTCAATTATGTTTAGTGATTAGTAATCGTTGCTCCCAGAAACTTGATGCTATCGACCATCTCCACCTCAGCACCACTGATACAGACAGTGGCGTGCCCTTCACTCTGCTTCCTGAAGTCAATGACTGGCTGCTTGGCTGATGGAGAGATTGTTGTCTCTACATCATGTCCCTAAGCACTCTGTCTCCTTCCTGAATCCATCTCATCATTGTTTGAGATCTGGCCTCCAATGATGCAGATGTTCACCTGCACATCCACCAAGGTGGTATACTGCATCCGCTGTACATGGTGTGGCTACCTCTACATTATGGAAAGCAAGCGGAGACTTGGGGACCGCTTTGCAGAACATCTACGCTCGGTTCACAGTAAATAACTGCACCTCCCAGTCGCGAACCATTTCAACTCTCCCTCCCATTCCTCAGACGACATGTCCATCCTGGGCCTCCTGCAGCGCCATAATGATGCCACCCGTAGGTTGCAGGAACAATAACTCCTATTCCGCCTGGGAACTCTGCAGCCCAATGGTATCAATGTGGAGTTCACCAGAGTCAAAATCTCCCCTCACCCCACTGCATCCCAAAACCAGCCCGGCTCGTCCCAGCCTGCCTAACCTGTTCTTACTCTCACCTATCCCATCCTCCCACCTCAAGCCGCACCTCCATTTCCTACCTACTAACCTCATCCCGCCCCCTTCACCTGTCCATCCTCCCGGACTGACCTATCCCCTCCCTACCTCCTCGCCCATACTCTCCTGTCCACCTCTCTTCTCCTCTATCTATCTTCAGTCTGTCTTCCCTTCTCTCCCCATTTATTTCAGAATCCTCTCCCCATCCCCCTTTTCTGATGAAGGGTCTAGGCCCGAAACGTCAGCTTTTGTGCTCCTAAGATACTGCTTGGCCTGCTGTGTTCATCCAGCTCCACACTTTGTTATCTTAGATTCTCCAGCATCTGCAGTTCCCATTATCCCCTATGATGGTGTTGGCAACAAACTTGTAACTGGAGTTGGTGTGCAATTTGGCCTCACAATCATGTGTATAAGGAGGATAGTAGGGGGCTGAGTATGCAGCCTTGCAGGGCAGCGGTGTGATTATAGTGGAGGAGGTTTTCTTACTGACTGCCGTCTGTTGGTCAGGCAGTTAAGAATCTAGTTGCGGAGGCGAGAACAGAGACCTCGGTCCTGGAGTTTGGAGATGAATTTGTTGGAATTATGGTGTTGTAGGTGGAGCTGTGGTCTATAAATAAGAGTCTGAAGTATACTGCAATTATACAGGGTATTGGTGAGGCCTCACCTGGAATATTGTGTGCAGTTTTGGTCTCCTTGTCCGAGAAGGATGCTCTTGCTACAGAGGGAGTGCAGCAAAGGTTTGCCAAATTTGATTTCTGGGATGGCAAGACTGGTGTATGAGGAGAGATTGAGGTCGATTAGGATTGTATTCGAAGGAGATTAGAAAAATGGTGGGAGTGGGGTGATGGTGGTGATCTCAGAAAAACAGACTTCTAACAGGATTAGACAGGTTAGATGCAGGAACAATGTTCCTGATAGAGATGGAGTCTACACTGAGTTTAAGGAGAAGGGATTTCCTTTCTGGATTGAGATGAGAAATTTCTTCATTTAGCGAGTGGTGAATCTGTGCAGTTCATTGCCACAGAAAGTAGTTGAGGCTAAAACATTATGTATTTCAAGATGGAGGTAAATGTAGTTCTTGTGGCTAAAGGGATCAAGGGAGATGGAGTGTAGGATTAGGGTATTGAGCTCAATGATCAGCCATAATCATACTGAATTGCAGGACAGTCTTGAGGGGTCAAATGGCCTACTCTTGCTCCTTTCTTCTCTGTTTCTATGAAAGCAAAAAAAGTTTTTAAAAATAATTGTGGAATCTTGCAGCAGGAAAGAAATTCTATCCATCCTACGTGTACTACTCAAGGATAAATTATTCCCACTCAGAGCTTGCAGCTCTGCAAATTTTCCGTGTTTGAGTACGTCATCTATTATGCTGTTCAAAGTTACCACCATATTAATGTGCATCTACCACTAATTGTTTCCTAAATTGTCTTAGAACATTGAGAAATTTACCTCGTTTAAAGATGAGCTTGGAGCATGGTCTAAGTGAGCAGCACAAAGTCTGTACTAAATTGACAGTAGAATTGTTACATACACAGTTTAAGAATTCCAACATTTGACAATGGAACAGCTTTCCAAAACTGTCATCAATATTGAGCAAATGTTTTATGACATGTACATTAATTTTAGGGCCAAGAGCAACAAGCGTCCCTTCACGTTGTTGTCAGGGCCTTTTTATCTGCCTATTCTGTCTGATTCTTCATTTCATTTTTGCAATTGCTCTTTTTCATTCCTCCTTCAAGAAAAAAAGGAAAAACTTAAATTTTAGTAGTGGGTTCCAACCCCTCTGCAAGTCCCAAAGCACCTTATGTCCAATTAAGTCCTTTTGCACATGTCACCACCTATGTAGGAAACATGACAGCCAATGTACTAACAGCAAGATTAATCCTCTGGAGGAGAACAAATTTTCAACATAATGCAACAACTGTATCCACAGAACCACGGATGATGCCTTAAGAGTCTTTAAGAATGCGCTATGGCATCACTGAATCTCTGCTTCAACCCTAACTGTTGTCTTTACTTTGCGTTGAAAGTTTTGGACAATTCATTACTCTTTTGATAACTGTATAAATATTCCATATAATGCGAGATTGTAGTAAATCCATGCGTTTCTTTTAGATGGCTGGAACTCCTCTTCACATCATTACAAAATGTTGCCATTTGGGAAATGGGAGCTGCACATTCCACCCAGAGCTGATGGTTCATCGCCGATACCCCATGGGTCGAAGCTGAAGGTGAGCATTTTGCATACGTAGTTTCCCTTGAAAAGCGCAATGCTTTTACCATGAATGAGCTTTGTTACTTTAGAATATTTGTCTCACTGCTTATTTGGAGTTCATTAGAGTGTTTTTCTGCATGAAGTAAGTTCCTGTCAACATTTTTCTTGATTGGTATTGGAAGAGATGAGGAAGTGAGCTCTCTTTGGACAGAAATTTTTGTACAAGTAGTTCAATATTTGTGAAAAAGTCAGCAACTCATCATTTGCTGTGCTTAAATTCTCTAGTAGTTCTGTTCAGCCAATTGATTAACTTGATTTAAACTTGACAATTTTCTCAGACCAAGTCACTCTTGATCCTGCAGTTCTACTTATTTTCAGGGTCTGTGACCAGTCTCAGTCAAGAGCAGTTCCTAACTTTTCCAGCTTTAGGAAGTAAAGCAGTTTTTCCATACTAGGGTTAGTAGATATCTGGCATACTTTTCTGCCAAAAACCTTTTTGAAACTGGGTCAATTGGAGCTCTCACGACCACGATGGATTGATTTGAGTGAGGCAAAGGAATGCAGGACATATATCAACTTGTGACATAGATCAGGCAAGAATTCCTTGGATGACAACTGACTGGACTGAAGATCCTGTACTACTACTCTCAACAATTCTGTTTCCTTGCATGCAGATGAGTCATGTTCCTGGTTTGAGGCCATCCTTAGCTGGTAGCTCACCTAGATCTCCTCAATCCTTAATAAATTATTTTGCCTCCGTTTTGCCCATTTTCTCTAATTGGGATGAACCAATTTTCTATCTGTCTCACTGCCAACAAAAGAAGTTTGGAGCATGTGTGTAAATCAATTCATGTGATGAAGTTTCACATTATCAGCTGCCCAGGCTTTATAAGTCCTGAAAAAAGCTGCTATTGATTAAGCTTAGAGTCACGTTTAGCAGACTTAGTTGGTTCACATTCCTTTTGACAATTAATTTAATCTTTGCTTCATGGCACTTTGAAAGTAGTTGCCCAGTGTGGCCGTGCCAATGTTGAGAATTAACTGTCATCCAAACCATGGATTTATATGTCATTAGTGACAATGGACTGAGTGCACATTTGTGACACAGAAACTGTACAGTTCCCTAAAATCAAATTCTGAAGTCTGATGCTGGCTGTGTACCTTCTCTAATATCTGCAGAGGATTGGTGCAAAAAGTCTTTACTGGTGGTCCTCATTATGTCTGAAGATTTACTGGACTCAATGTTAATTCTGCTTTCTTCCTGCAGACATTGCCAGACCTGCTGAATTTCTCCAGCATTTTTTGTTTTTGTTTCAGATTTCTATTGTCTGCAGTTACATTATCTGGGTCTCTGGATTTAAAAAGTCCAGCGCTAATACCACTAGGCTATTGCCTCCCCTTAATCAACATGTAAGCATTAATAAGAAATTGTGAAACACTCTGGCGAAACATCAGAGTTTACATTTGTGTCGAACCTTTAATGTAATAAAAATGTCCAAGGGCATTTCATAGAAGTGTCATCAGAGCATATGACATACAACCTTGAAAGAAGATGCTAGGTTACCCGGTGCGTTTGTATCAAGGGGTTAGCTTTTAACATCCTCTCATAGGAAAAAAAGAAGTGACAAAGTTGCTAAGTGTCAGGAGTAACTTATAGAAGTTGAATTGGCAACCTCGTTGGCAGTTAGTGGTGGTTATGATATCAAGAATTCAAACACATCATGATCTTTTTAAAATTGAGGTTGTGGATTGGGAGTCAAACTAGGTCAGCGAGCAAACAAAAACAGAAATTGAGTTCTGAGGGAGAGTCTAAATGTTAGCTCAGCTTTCTTTTGCAGATGCTGCCCAGACTTGCTAAGTTTCTCCAGCAATTTCTGTTTTGTTTGTTTCAGGTCTCCAGCATTTGCAGTTCTTTGTTTTATTTAGGTTGGCAAACATTAGCTTTAAGAAATTATGGTGCCTCATATGTGTTCTAGCACTGTTTTTGTAGGTTAGATTGTCCCATAAGCGAACGTTAAAGAATGGTAAGAGCCCATTCCCTCAGCCAGCCTGTCCCACACATGTTTGTGAGTATTATCCGTAGCATTAACTCAGTGCAATATGTTCACCTGAAAGTGGCTAGCCATCCAGGCCAATTTAGACAGAAACATCTGCACCACCAGGTGATCACTCTTGCTCTGATAATTCAGTGAAATAGCTACATTTTTTGTAAAAAAAAAAGTCTTGTGTTTCAGACAGAAACAGTTACAATGCTTACATGATGCAGTTTGGTGAATTTCTTTTCACAGTATCAGAAATCTATCGCAAAGGTCTATTATTGTTAGGCAAAAGAACCATCTTGTAGCAAGTAAACTAAACCAAGCTTCTGACAAATTTAAGTTGTGGGCTGTAGTGTCTCATACGTATTTACTTGGAACAAATTTTGAACTCAAGCACAATTTATTCCACATACTCTTTTAAACATCAATCATATCTTTTTTGAAATGTAGAGTGTCAGATGGTAATTATGATTTTTCAAGCAAAATTAGTCGTTATCCTGTGAGCTTTCAAAAATATCAACAACATCCTCAATGTGAGGAGATCGAAACCAGACATTGTGTTCCATAGATCTTATAAAGGTCAATTGTACTTGAACATTGTAAATTTGAACATTGTAAACAAAGTCGTAAACTTGAATGTCATATACTTTAACTCATTGCATTAAACACACTTTAGCTGTCACATTGAGTATTGCTCATGAACTTCCAGAGGTCTGTGCCCTAGAATGTCCAGAGCCCCCTCTCTCTCTGTCCAGCTGCTTTCAAGGCATCTATGAACGTTGAACACTAGACTCTCAAACTAAAACATCCATTTTCAGTCATGGGTTTGATCACTGAATGCACCAAAATTCAGCTGCAGAAGTTGAGTATTTACAATCTGAGTCTATATTTGTTTATGCTTCTAATGGCTGCATCTAGCCTATTAATTAAAAAAATGTAAATGTATTTTCTACGCAAATTCCTGCAGAAGATGCTGGTCTCTTAACAAATCCAAATTGATCTATAATTACTTTATGCCTTTATTCTTCCAAGCAGTTTTCAATCATCTCGACTGATCTCGGGCTTCAGCTCCATTTTTCTGCCTGCTCCACATCTTACTGAATTTCTTAAGAGACCAAAATCGTTCTATTCCAGCCTTACCTATAATCAGTGCTGCAGCATCCACAATCCCTGTGAGTAGAGAATTCTGAAGATTCGAAGCTATTTGAGTGAAAAGATTTCTCCTCTTCTCGGTTCTGCTTGATCATCCACCTAACCTGATGTTTTGTCCTTGTGTTTTAGATGTCCAAGCCAGCAGAAACAAACCTCCATATCAATCCCTTTCGGAATCTTGTATATTAAAATGAGATTGCCATTCATCCTAAGAAACTCCAAAGAATATAGACCCAATGTACTCATCTCTCACCATGGGACAACACTTTACTCCCAGGATGAAATAGGGAACCTCTACTGTACAGCCTTCAATATAAGTATTTCGTTAAATTATGAGACCAAAACTGCATGTATTATTCCAGATGCGGTCTTACTGAAGCCTTTTTCAATTGTAGTAAAACGTTTTCATTTCTGTATTCCAATATCCTTGCATAAAGGCCATTTTCTTTTGTAATCATTTGTTGTACCTGCATGCTAGTTCAGTAATTTTTGTGCAAGTACACCCAAATCTCTCTGAGCACTAGCATTTTAAATGTTTAATGTTTTCTGAAAAATACAGTATTCTGTTTTTCTCAACATAATGAATAACCATACTGTGCCACATTATACTGCTTCTACCATTTTGTTGCCCCCCACACTTTGTAGCCTTTATGTCCTCCTGTCAGTTTACATTTTCATCTAGCTTTTTATCACTAGCAAGCTAAGACTCATTACTCTCTACCTCACTGCCTGATTCATCAATGTAAATATACCATGAAGACTGAAGCCTTTATTCTTGTTTAATGTGGTACAGTTGCCTGTGTATACTTCCAAAAAGCTTTTGGCAATCCACCAGGCTTCCCTCATTCATCATCCTGGTGACTTCTTCAAAATGTATAATTGAATTTGTAAGGTATCATTTTATTCAGAACATCTAACATAGCTTCCTAATCTGTTTTTATGAAAAATACAACAAATAACTTACAAGGCCAAATCTGGTGACCTTATCTATTTAACTATAGTACGATCTCATTAAGTCTTATGCTCTTGAGAGCTGCGACTCAGTGATTCTTTAACTCTGCAGAAGTTGCAAGCGCACAGCTTTCTCCATGTTCAGTTTGACATAGGAAAGCAAACAAACCAAAAGGCAGAACATATTTTGTTTGGCTCCTTTGGCAGAAACAGACCTTCTCTGTTTGCCACCCACTTCGGCTTTGCCTTTCCCAACTCCTGCTCCTTGGATTTTTTTGATTTAACTATCAAACCAAGTAATTTTATTAAATATGACTAGATAGAAACAATTTATCAAACTGATGTTGGTAATGTTTTTAATTTCTACATATATTAAACGAAAAAGAAACTGATTTCTGCTCAAGTTTTGACGTTTGTGTTCAGACTAGATACTTCTCTCGCACAGATTTGGGATTACTTGTGTTAATTTTAGTAGATTCATATACTTAAAGTAATGTATTATCCTCCAAATTATAAAAGAGATAGACACATTGGAGAAGATGCAAAGAAAAGTCAGAGAAATAACCAGAACATGTCACGGAATGCGAGAGTTTTCTAGAAAAGAGATGGCTGAGGGGAGCTAAAAGCTTTATGTTGGAGATTAACCAACGTTAAGAGTTAAATATTCTACAGTACTTGACCTTCTGCAGAAATGGGCAAAATGAAAAAAACAGGAGCATTTGTTATGATAGTAAAGGATGATGTAAAATTCTCTACACTCAGAAAAATGTTCCTCATACTGGAATGTAGCAAATGTAAATCCCCTAATCAAGAAGGGAGAAAACATGAATCTACAGGCCAGTTAGTTATCCTGATGTCTGTTGTAGGGAAGGTTATAGAAACAATTGCTAAAGAGATCCTAGCTACACAGTTGTAAGATTTCAGGTAATTAGGATAAGTCAACATATTTTCATAAAGGGACAGTCGTGTGTAACCAATTTATTGGGGTTCCTTGAAGGAGTAACATATGCTGTGGATATAAGTCAGCCAATAGATATCTAGCAGTTGGGTTTCCAGAAAGCGTTTGATAAGACACCATTTCAAAGCTTATTGTGCAAAATAAAAGCTAGCGGTGTAGAGAATAAAATTGACAGAAAATTGGCAGGCTGGTGGACAAAATCGGGGCATGTTTAAATGGGTCTTCTCTGATCAGGATGTGACAGAGTGACTCTCAGGAGTCTAAACTGGTGCCTCATCTTTATATAGCCTTCATTAATGACTTAAATGAGGGAAGTGAAAGCACGGTAACAAAATGTGCAGATGTCACCAAGGTGAGCTGGAACGTATGTTGTGAGTAAGACTCTGGAGTTTGAGGAAAAATGTAAATAAATAATGAAAAGGCAGGGAACTGTAGGCATTGAGCCTTAAGTCAGTGGTGGATAAGTTGTTGAAGGGCATTCTGAGAGACAGGATTTAGATATATTTGGAAAGGCAAGGACTAGTTAGGGATAGTCCACATAGCTTTGTGCATTGGCAATCATGTCTCACTAACTTGACTGAGTACTTTGAAGAGGTGTCAAGGACAATTGATGAAAACAGAGCTGCAGACATTGTCTGTATGGACTTCAGCAAAGCATCCAACAAGGTTCTGCTTGGTAGACTATTTGTAAGATTAGATCACATGGAATCCAGGAGAGCTAGACAACTAGATACAAAATTTCCTTGAAGGTAAGAGACAGAGGGTGGTGATGGAAGGTGGTTGTTCAGACTGAGGCCTGTGACCAGCGGTGTGCCACAAGGGTCGCAGCTGGGTCCACTGCTTTTTGTCATTTATATAAATGATTTGGATGTAAATGTAGGAGGTATGGTTAGTAAGTTTGCAGGTGACTCCAGAAAAAAGTGGTGTGATAGACGGTGAAGAATATTATCGCAGCACAATGGGACCTTGGTCAGATGGGCCAATGGGCCAAGGATTGGGAGATGGAGTTTAATTGAAGTAAATGTGAGGTGTTACATTTTGGTAAGGCAAACCAGGGCGGCACTTACACACTTAACGGAGGGCCCTGGGGAGAGTTGCTGAAAAAAGAAACCTAAGGGTAGTTCCTTGAAATTGGAGTTGTGAATAGACATGGTGGTGAAGAAGGTATTTGTTACGCTTGTTCTTCATTCGTCATGACATTGTAGGATTTGGGATGTCATTGTTGCAGCAGTACAGGACATTGAGGCACTTTTGGAATACTGCATACAGTTTTGGTCGCCCTTCCTTCTACAGGAAGGGTGTTGTTAAACTTGAAAGTGCAGAAAAAGTTTATGTGGATATTGCCAGGAGGGTTTGAGCTACAGGGAGAGATTGGATGGTCTGGGGCTTTTGTTCCTGGAGCATTCGTGACTGAAGGGTCACCTTAAAGATGTTTCTCAAATCATGAGGGGCATGAGTAGGTTGAATAGCCAAGGTTGTTTTTCTCAGCGTATATGTATCCAAAACTGTTAACCATAGATTTAAGGTGAGAGGGTAAAGATTTAAAAAGGACTTGAGGTGTGCCTGTTTGGAAGAAGCTGCCAGAGGAGGTGATGGAGGTGGGTATAGTTACAATGTTTAAGATGCATGTGGATAGGCACATGAATAGGAAGAGTTTAGAGGGCTGTGGGCCAAATGCTGGCGCATAGAACTAGGTCAGTTTGGGATATCCGGTCGACCTGGATCTGCTCCTTCCTGTTTGATTCTCTGACTATGTTAAGCGGGCAGAAATTTATGCGATAGGGACATCACTGGCTAGATTAGCATTTGTTGTCCATTGCTAATTGTCCAGAGGGTAGTTAAGAATCTGTGGCTCTTGGACCACAAGTGAAAATGGCAGCTTTGCTTCCCTACAAGACACTGATGAATCTGATTTTAAAAACAAATGATGAAACCATGTCCGTAGCATATTAGCCTAGAGTTCTGAATTGTTAGTCCAATGTTGTTATCATCATGTCACCGCCTCTCCTGATTAAGAACAATTTGGAAAAATGTGAATTTATTCATTTTGGCAGGAATAATGGAAAAACAGAGTAATACTTAAATGGAGAACAACTATAGAAATTGAGGTGCAGTGAGATTTAGGTGTACTTTGCATGAATCACTAAAAGATTAGAATGCTTAACAAGACTCATTCAAGAAAGCATCTGGCAGAATTAAACATAAAAATAAGACTATTGCACTTAAGTTATGTAGGACATTGCTGATACCACGCATCAAATACAGTGTACAGTTTTGGTCTCTTTTTACTTAAGGAGGAGGTAAATGCATTTGAGGCAGTTCAGAGGAGGTTTACAGCATTGATACCTGGAGCTTATGGTTTGTCTTATGAGGAAAGATTGTATAGGCTGAGCTTGTTTTCACTGGAGTTTAGAACAGTGAGGTACAACATGATTGAAGTGTAGGTGATCCTGAATGGTCTAAACACAGGTGTGCAAAAGATATTTAATTTTGTGGGCGAGTGCAAACCAAGGTAGGATTGTTTTAAAATTAGGCATTGCCCAATTAGGATAGAGATAAGGAGAAATTTGAGTATTGTGTGAATTTGGAACTCAGCATCAGAAGGCAGTGGAGACATTGAGTATTTTACAAGCTGAGGTAGGTAGCTTCATAAACATTATTGGGTGTAGATAGAGATGTGAAATTTGAAACAGAAATTGATCGACCATGTTCTTATTGAACAGTGGAGCATTCCACCCTAAGTCCTCAGGCTATTAGTCCAGGACTTTGGATTACTTGTACAATGACGATGCCTTTTATATCACTCTTTACACTGAGTTTTGAAGTATAGGTACTTATGAATCAGTTATTTACAATCTCTCATCACTGGATGAAGGGATCAAGTGCAATTTATCAGGTTTTGCTGACAATGCAGAGTTACGAGGATTTGAGGAAGAATCAGATTGCAACTGATTTTGATAAATTAATGAAGTTGGTATGGTTGTGTGAAATATCATGTGGAGAAATGTGACTTTCTCCATTATTGTTGGGGGGGGCGTGGAATAGAGAAACAAAGTCTTAGTAAATGGTCAGAGATTGGGAAATTTTGGTAATCAAAGGGATTTAGGTGTCCTGAGGGGATAGGTCAGTCCAGGGAAGACAGACAGGTCAAGGAGGTGGGATGAGGTTAGTAGGTAGGAGATGGGGGTGCGGCTTGGGGTGGGAGGAAGGGATGGGTGAGAGGAAGAACAAGTTAGGGAGGCAGAGACAGGTTGGACTGGTTTTGGGATGCAGTGGGTGGAGGAGAAGAGCTGGGCTGGTTGTGTGGTGCAGTGGGGGGAGGGGACGAACTGGGCTGGTTTTGGGATGCGATGGGGGAAGGGGAAATTTTGAAACTGGTGAAGTCCACATTGATACCATTGGGCTGCAGGGTTCCCAAGCGGAATATGAGTTGCTGTTCCTGCACCTGTTCCTGTTTCTCCTCCTCCACCCACTGCATCCCAAAACCAGTCCAACCTGTCTCTGCCTCCCTAACCTGCTCTTCCTCTCACCCATCCCTTCCTCCCACCCCAAGCCGCACCCCCATCTCCTACTTACTAACCTCATCCCACCTCCTTGACCTGTCCGCCTTCCCTGGACTGACCTATCGCCTCCCTACCTCCCCACCTATACTCTCTCCACCTATCTTCTTTTCTGTCCATCTTCGGTCCGCCTCCCCCTCTCTCCCTATTTATTCCAGAACCCTCACCCCATCCCCCCCTCTGATGAAGGGTCTAGGCCCGAAACGTCAGCTTTTGTGCTCCTGAGATGCTGCTTGGCCTGCTGTGTTCATCCAGCCTCACATTTTATTATCTTGGAATCTCCAGCATCTGCAGTTCCCATTATCTCTGATTTAGATGTCCTGTTGGCCATGGGGTACAAAGTTAACATGTAGGTGCAGCAGACAGTTAGGAAAACGAATGGTCTCTTAGCCTTCAGACAGTGGGATTGAAACCCAAGTATAATTGTATTAGGCCTTGGGGTCACTATTCCTTCTGTACAATTTTGATCAACTTGTCCAAGGATGGACACATTTGCCCTGGAAGAAGTTCAGTGAAGGTTCAGTAGACTGAATAAGATGAGGGAAAGATCTGATGAGGCTGGGAAGAAGTAGGTAACTGCAATCTAATCGTGTGAGCTGCCTTTTGTGACTTCAGTTGTGCCTGCAGCAAAACCAGAATCCAGATATGGGAGGATCTTGAGCAAATTCGGAGCTGTTATGACACCTATACTTTCCTGGAAACATACACGAGTGAATGCTTCCAGTTTCTAGGCCATTCACCCACGATGGCATCTTGGTGTGACATGGGAGATGTGGGGCTGCAAGTAGGAGGAATGCACACAGGAATTCTGAACAGATGGGAATGTTGGGAGTGCAGTGTTTGATGGGCACAAGTGAAGATGATAAAGAGTTAAATTTATAGACCAGCAAGTGTAGATTGGCTTTCAAATGAGGTATTTGAACAAATGTTCTGGGATAATACAGAAACATTTTTCTGAATCTGAACATTATTTCTTATTACGTGTCACACCAAGATGCCATCGCGGGTGAATGGCCTAGAAACTGGAAGCATTCACTTGTGTATGTTTCCAGGAAAGTATAGGTGTCATAACAGCTAGATACTGTAATGAGGCTTACAGTAGGGTATGTACTTGATAGGTTTTTCCTCCTCTCTGTCCTGAGGGTACTACCCGCTGTGAGTATGTTTTCCTGAAACAATAGCAGCCATAAAACATCAGACTAACAAAATTCTGAAGATGCTGTGTATCTGAATTAAAAACAAAGTGCTGGAACTACTCCAACCCTGGCAACATCTGTGAAGAGAGAAACTAAGTTGATGTTTTGAGTTGAATATCATTTCAGAACTGAAAAATTTCCAGCACTTTGTTTTTCCTTGAGCCTTTTAATACTTTGACCAGAAACTACAGTTCTTGCGTTGGAACCACAAGTTTGAATTATTGATGGATCCAAGCTCTGTCAGTGAATTGATAGCAATTCTTGTAAGTGGACCTTCTCTTGTGTGATCCCAAATGTCTGCTCTGGTAGCCTATATTCCCTGAATTATATTGGATTGAGGATTAATAAATCCCCTGTCAATAATCTGCATGCTGGTCAATTGCCATCCCATGCTGAAGTTCCATTCTTACATTGAAAATTAATATTTATCTGAATTTTACAGTATAAGATAGCAAATCAATAAATTTACCAGGATACATTTTCTAAAACAGAAAATGAGCACAAAATGAGGTTTGTGTGAATGCTGTGGTTTTTATGTATAATGTTTACTCATGCCATTAGCCTTAAAAGAAAAACATTTTTTTCGGTTTTGAAAGTGGAATCTAATTCATTGCTGACTTGTGCCACATGCAATGTTGGTGTAATTTAAACAGTAGACTCTGTCAGTTTGGGAGTTAAAAGGAAGCCTTCTATTTACTGCAACTGAAGTTCTCAGCAGAAATGATCAAATGCATGTACCTGCTTATCCTGTGACCTGTTAATTGTCTTCCAGTGGAGATATATTCTTGAACTTAAAATACTGCTTGAAATCAAAGGTGCATAAGTATTGCACAACGAATACTAAATTGTGTAGAATGTGTATTTGAGGCTTGCCAAAATCCTGCTCTCACAATGAGATTAGTAGAAAAATAATGCATTTTATGTCGGTGCATATACACAAAACAGTTTCCCGTCAGTTCAGTCAGTGAAATGAACCCATTTGAACTTGGAATCAAAAGTCACAATCACTCTGTTTATACGCTTACAGCTTTGAAAGAGGCCATCCAACCCATCATGCTGTGCTGCTGCTTTTAAATCGCTGTCCAATTGGTCTTGTTTCTTTGCCCTTTTATTCTGAAAATCTTTTTTTTAAAGTTTCATCCCATTATCTTTTGAAACATGCTATTGAATCTACTTTAACTGCCTTCTCAGGCAGCACTTTCCAGATCTAACTACATTTTAAAAAATGCTCATTTCCCTCCTTTTGTTTTGTCATTTCCTTAAACCTCTGTCTCCTGGTTACTGATTTCATGGTCGTAAAAACAGTTTTTTTTTCTTCTTTATTTAACTAAAATCATTCAAGATTTTGGATACCTTCATTAACATTATGACAGCTGTCCTCTGCCTTGTTTTCTCTGAAGAAAAAAGCCCAGTTTCTTCACTGAACAGAAGTCTGTGTTCAAGCCTTTCGTGGGCAGATCTTTAATCAGCAAGGGAATTAGGGGTTATAGGGGAACTAACAGGAAAGGTGGAGTTGAGGGTTATCAGATCAGCCACGATCTCATTGAATGGCAGAGCAGATACCATTGGCAAAAGGTCTCCTTTTGCTCCTATGTTTTACAGTCCTTCATGCCTGGTACTGTTTCAGTAAATTTCCCTTTCACCCTGAGACTGGTGATAACCTTGGTGCTGTATTTAGTCATTACCTGAGAGTCAAATGCACATCCAGGCCATCAAGAAGACTGCTCATTGCCACCACTGTATTATTGCTCTGTGCCTTCAGCTTATCTGCTGCTGGAACCAAATCTGAGCAAGGGAAAAGATTAAGCACGTGTTCTGTGCATTCTTTTTCCACATTCATTTCCCTTGGCTGTAATTGAGTTATGTGCAACATTTGCAAAGCAACAAAACATATATATTAATACATTTCCTGACTCCGACATCCTGACGTTACATAGAATGCTTGGGTATTGCTAAAACCGATAATGTATGTATTTTGTGTCGGTAGATCCTACAGTTGGCTGCTGGTATTACGTAACAAGCTCGCAGTAAATGTTTGAGAGCCCAGGCTTGCAGTTATTACCAACCCACCCTTAGCAATTCAGCAGTATTACGGCAGTGGCCCGCGGATATCTGAACTCTTCACAGAACCAATTAACTTTATATTTTTAATTTGCTAATTACTAATTTGCTAAACTGGAGAAACAAAAAGATGACCAATGTGCTCTACTCGTCACTATTGTTTTATTTAAATGCATCACATTTCACAAGCTGGCAATGGTTTGATGCTGAGTTGTCAGTCCAAGATCGCTTTATCTGACTACCAGCATCCTTTCTTCCCCCAGCACTCCAACTGCACCCCCTCAACTATTGCATAAATGCTGCACCTTCTACACTTCATTTTAGCTCTGATGAATCATATAGACACAATGCTACTTGTTTCAGTAAACCTCCGTGGATGCTGGCTGACTTGCTGTTACTTCCAGCATTTTCTACTTTCGGTACAGTCTCCAGCATCTGCAGTAATTTGTTCCAATTATCAGAAATGTTGAGAAGCATTGGGTACTGATTTTAGGGTGACTGGCAAAAGAACTCTAATGCATTTTGATTGGTATGGTCTGCTTGTATTGCATACAAAACAAATTTTCACTGCATCTAGTTGCATGTGACAATAATAAAGCAAATTAAAAAAAACAACAGCAAATGAGTACAGGCTGTCATGTGCAGCAGTGATAATGGGAACTGCAGATGCTGGAGAATCCAAGACAATAAAATGTGAGGCTGGATGAACACAGCAGGCCCAGCAGCATCTCAGGCGCACAAAAGCTGACGTTTCAGGCCTAGACCCTTCTTCAGAGAGGGGGAGGCATCTTCGGTCCGCCTCCCCCTCTCTCCCTATTTATTCCAGAACCCTCACCCCAACACCCTCTCTGATGAAGGGTCTAGGCCCAAAACGTCAGCTTTTGTGCTTCTGAGATGCTGCTGGGCCTGCTGTGTTCATCCAGCCTCACATTTTATTGTCATGTGCAGCAGTTGGTTAGAATTAGGAATGCACTTGCAGAGAGTATGGTAGCAGTAAGTTCTTCTGTGGATTTCAAACTTACAGAACTGGTACAAATTTGATGGGCCGAGTAGACACATTATAATGTCACTATTCAAAAAAATCATTTCCAAGTGCATTAAGTATTGTTACGTAGGGAAATCTGACAGCATTTATACAAATGATTTATTATCCTGTTAATCAGGATACTTAATAATCAATAAAGAATTTTAGTGTCATCACTGGCATTTCATTGAATTAGAATGGTGAGGGAGTGTGCACTTTTTTTATTTTCTGACTGTGATCAATATATCCAGCAATGTAATTAGAGACCTTGTGCTTGTTCTTTGGAGAGGAAGCATTTTAATACTTGGTTGCGTTGGATTTGAGGGCACTGGTCATCACATGTCTGACCTTTGGTGATTGCACTGGAAGACAATGAATTAAGTGCATTGAGGGCAAGAAATGCACCAACTTAGATTTTGGTTTGCTGCTGCCAATTTTCTAAGTCATCCCACTGATGGTATTTCATTTGACAAATTGAAAAGTTATCCTGAGCACCTTGAAATGTGAGTATCTGATTAATGGCAGTCAGTCATTCCACTGTCTTCAAGAAGAAAGCAGCAGGGGTGATTATGACTAAATTGATTTGGATTAGATGAAATCATGAGTGAGCACACAAGTCTACGGTAATCAATTTCTTCAATAATATTTTCATGTTGATTGGATAGCCTTTCTAAATTATTCCAAACATCTCAGGAGTTCACTGATTTAGCAAGCACTAATTGCTGTTGATGCTCCCGGTGTCAGCCTTTAAGCAGGTAAGAGTAATGCACCAAACATATGACCACAATCGTGCTCTGCATTATACATCAAATCCCACTGTTTCAAAAGATGGTACTTTTTAAAAAAAAACTCTGTCCACATTCTACATGCTTAAAACCAAACTGTTACAAGCAGTTCTGTACTTTGCAGCATGAATGTTTCAGACCATTTTGCACTTTAAAATTCAGGATCTTGAATATTAAATATTAAACATTAAATGTTTGACCTTCCACACACAGACCTCATCATTAAAACATCGGACTGTTGCTCGTTATACTTCCAACTCCTACATGGATAAAATCAGGCTCATGTTAAAAATGCAGCCTCTGATTCTGTCAAATTTCTTTCACCTTTACATTTTACAATTCAGAAACTGGTGCTTTAATATTGGTCCACAGCTCTGTACTGTGGTCACAGAGATGTACAGCACAGAAACAGATCCCATAGTCCAGTCATCCATGGCGACCAGATATCCTAAATTAATCTAATCCTATTTGCCAGCATTTGGCTCATCCCTCTAAACCCTTCCTATTCACATACTCATCCTGATGTTGTAATTGTACCAGTCTCCATTACTTCCTCTGGCAGTTCATTCCCTACACAGACCACCCTCTGCATGAACACGGTGCTCCTTAGGTCCCTTTTAAATCTTTCCCTTCTCATCTTGAGCCTATGCACTCTAGTTTTGGACTCTGCTATACTGGGGAAAAGACCTTGGCTATTCACCCTATCCACATCCCCATTATTTTATGAACCTCGAAAGATTACCCCTCAATTTCTGATGCTCAGACAAAATAGTCCTGGCCTATGCAGCCTCTTACAATGTTCAAACCCTCCAACCCTTGCAATGTCCTTGCAAATCTTCTCTGAACCTTTCAAGTTTAACAACATCTTTCCTATGGCAGGGAGACCAGTTATTCAGCTGAGTTTGACACTACCGCATTTATGATATTCCTCTGCTGCGCAGTCTCAGAATGGTGAGAAACTGGGATTAGTGAAGACCTCAAATTAGATCTGTACTCATTGAAACTTAGAAGAATAAAAGTTGGGGCCAGGGTCAAATCAGTCATGGTCTTAATGAACTGTGGCACAGTTTGGAGGTGGGGACCATTTTATACATGAAAGAAGGACTCATGTTTCTCACGTTCCTATGTTCTATTTAGGTGTCTATGAAGACAGAACATGAAGATCCAGTAGCCTGGTACAGAAAATTAATTAGAATGCTAATAGATTGTTATTATTCCATATTTTTAAAAATGGAAAGCTGTTCTGAAGGCTTTGAAATGGCCATTACCAACCTCCTTGAACAGTGACAAGACCCACACGTCAGAGATTCTGAATGTAAAGTGGAAAAGAGTTTTCCTGCAGTTATACAAAAAGCCCTGGAGTAGTGTTCAGTTATAGACACCAAATCTCCCAAAACCACCACCAGCTGATGCAGTCAGGAATAAAGATGAAGTTTTAAAACCAGATTCAGGGTACTTGACAGAAACATTTTGGGGAACTTCACACAAAGGTACCTTTTTCCGGAAAGCTCAGGCAGAGAGCAAATACTAGCATTAGAGTTGTAGTTATAGTGTCATTGAGATATACAGCATGGAAACAGACCTTTTGGTCCAGCTGGTCCACGCCAACCAGGTATCCTAAACTGATTTAGCCCAATTTGCCAGCATTTGTGCTTCGAAAACCTTCCTATTCATAAACCCATCCAGATGCCTTTTTAAATATTGTGATTGTACCTGCTTCAACCACTTCCTGTGGCGCCTCATTCCATACATGCACCATCCTCTGAATGAAGAAGTCGCCCATCAGGACACTTTCAGATCTTTCCCCATTCATCTTAAACCTATGGCGCGAGTTTTGGACACCCCTATCCTGGGGAAAAGACCTTGCCTATTCACCTTATCCATGTCCTACATAATTTTATAAACCTCTATAAGGTCACCCCTCAGCTTCTGACCCTCCACCAAGAAAAGCCCCAGCTTATTCAACCTCTCCCTACAGTTCAAAGCCTCAAATCCCTTGTAAGTATTTTCTGGACCCTTTCAAGTTTAACAACAGCTTTCCTTCAGCAGGGAGACCAGAACTGAATGCAGAATCCTCAAAGTGCCCTCAGCAATGTTGATAGAAGATCACCATTTGAAATTGATACATTTTTGTTACAGTAAGGTATTGATCCCAAATGATTGCTAGGGTTAGGATTTAGACCAAACAGGGTCTCATTGAACTGGAGATAGGCTCAAGGGGTTCGTTGTGTTCCTCTTGTTCCTGGGTTCTGTCGTTTCTACTATACGTTGGCTTCAGTATTTGAACTGCCTGCCCGTGCCTGGCTAAGCATTGATTCGTGCTCTGACATAAACCACAACTGTGAGGGAGTGCAATAGGCTGTAATCATTGGAAGAAACTTCAAAAGGTGTTGGTAACTCTGAAAGGCTTCAAGGGGCAGATGAAAGGATGCTGGTTGGATATGTAGGTGGGTGACTGCCAGGAGAGGCAAGCAGGTAGTGCAGAAGTCTCCTGTGGATATTCTCTTCCCCAACAGGTATACTGTTTGAACCTGATGGCGGTGGCGATAGACCCTCTGGATCTGGAACAAGCAGCAGCCAGGCCTGTGGCACTACAATTGGATTTGCTGTAGAGCAGAATGGGGCAAAGCCTAGGCGAGTGATTCGATAGCCAGGGGCACAGACAGGCTTTTCTGCAGATGTGATCGAGACCATAGGATGGTGTGCTGCCTCCCTGGTGCCAGAGCCCTAGATGTCTCAGAGTGGGTACAGGACATCCTGAAAAAGGAGGGAAAGCAGACAGAAGTCGTTCTCCACATTGGCGCAAAAGACATAGGTAGAAAGGGGGAAGAGGTCCTGTGAGAACAATTCAGGGAGGTATATTTTTTATTTCTATTCATTTGTGGGATGTGGCCATCTCTGGCTGGCCAGTATTTCTTGCCCATCCCTAGTTGCCCTTGAGAAGGTGGCTGTGAGCTGCCTTTCGAACCGCTGCAGACCTCTTGCTGTGAGTTGACCCGCAATGCTATTAGGGAAGGAATTCCTGGATTTTGACTCAGCGACAGTGAAGGAACAGCAATGTATTTCAAAGTCAGGATGGTGAGTGACAGAAGGCAGAGAATTGGGATAAAAGGCTCTTTTTCGGAATAGCAACCAGTAACGAGTGGTGTCCCGCAGTGTTCAGTGTTGGGGCCGCAGCTGCTCACCTTGTATGTTAATGATCTGGATGAAGGGACTGGGGGCATTCTGGTGAAGTTTGTCGATGATACGTAAGCAGGTAGTACTGAGGAGGTGGGGAAGCTGCAGAAAGATTTAGACAGTTTAGGAGAGTGGTCCAGGAAATGGCTGATGAAATTCAATGTGAGGAAATGTGAGGTTTTGCACTTTGGAAAAAAGAATACAGGCATGGGCTATTTTCTAAATGGTGAGAAAATTCGTAAAGCAGAAGTACAAAGGGATCTGGGAGTGTTGGTCCAGGATTCTCTAAAAGTTAACTTGCAGGTAGAGTCCGTGATTAAGAAAGCGAATGTAATGTTGTCGTTTATCTCAAGAGGGTTGGAATATAAAAGCAGCGATGTGGTTCTGAGACTTTATAAAGCTCTCGTTAGGCCCCATCTAGAATACTGTGTCCAATTTTGGGCCCCACACCTCAGGAAGGACTTATTGGCCCAGGAGCATGTCCAGCGGAGATTCAGACAGATGATCCCTGGAATGGTAGGTTTAACGTATGATGAACGGCTAAGGATCCTGGGATTGTACTCAGTAGAGTTTAGAAGGTTGAGGGGAGATCTAATAGAAACTTACAAGATAATGTATGGCTTAGAAAGACTGGACACTTGGAGGTTGTTTCCGTTAGGCGGGGAGACTAGGACCCGTGGGCACAGCCTTAAAATTAGAGGGGATGAATTTAAAACTGAAATGAGATGACATTTCTTCAGCCAGAGAGTGGTGGGCTTGTGGAATTCATTGCCACAGAGTGCAGTGGAGGCCAGGATGTTGGATGCCTTCGAGGCAGAGATCGACAAATCCTTGATCTCACAAGGAATCAAGGGCTACGGGGAGAGTACAGGGAAGTGGAGTTGAAATGCCCATCAGCCATGATTTAAATGGTAGAGTGGACTTGATGGTCCGAATGGCCTTGCTTCCACTCCTATGTCTTATGGACTTGGAGGGGAACTTGCTGGTGGTGGTTATCCTATATATCTGCTACCCTTGTCCTTTTAGATAGAAATGGTCGTGGGTTTGGAAGATACTGTTTGAGCATCTTGTAGATAGTACACACTGCTGCTACTGAGCGTCGATGGTGGATGTAGTGTCCATCAAGTGGGCTGCTTTTCCTGGATTGTGTCAAGCTTCTTGAGTGTTATTGGGGCTACACTCATCCAGGCAAGTGGGGAGTATTCCATCACACTCCTGATTTGTGCCTTGTAGATGGCAGACAGGTTGAGACGAGTCAGGAGGTGAGTTACTTGCCGCCGTATTCCTGGTTTCTGACCTGCTCTTATAGCCACTGTTAATGTAGTGAGTCCAGTTGAGTTTCTGGTCAATGATAACCCCCAGGATGTTGATAGCAGGGGATTCAGTGATGGTAACACCATTGAATGTCAAGAGATGGTGATTAAATTGTCTATTATTGGTGATGGCCATAGCCTGGCATTTGTGTGGCGCGAATGTCACTTCCCATTTGTCAGCCCAAGCCTGGATATTGTCCAGATCTTGTTGCATGTGAACATGGACTGCTTCAGTATCTGAGTAGACACAAATGGTGCTGAACATTGTGCAATCATCGGCAAACGTCCCCAGTTCTGATCTTTGAAGGAGGGAAGGTCATTGATCAAGCAGCTGAAGATAAGCTGAGGGCCCCACCCTGAGGAGCTCCTGCAGAGATGCCCTGGAGTTGAGCTGAGATGATTGATCTCTCACGACCACAACCATCTTCCTAGAGTCAGGTATGACTCCAATCATGGGAGCGTTTGCCCCTTGATACCCATTGTTTCCAGTTTTGCCAGGGCCTCTTGATGCCACACTTGGTCGAATACAGACTTGCAGGGACTGTCACTGTCACCTCATTTCCGGAATTCAGCTCTTTTGTCCATGTTTGAACCAAAGCTGTAATGAGGTCAGGAGTTGAGTGGCCCTGGCCAAACCCAAACTGGGTGTCTCCGAGGAGGTGCTGCTTGATAGCACTGTTGATGAGAACTGCCATCACTTTACTGATGATCAAGAGGAGACTGATGGGGTACTAACTGGCTGGGTTGGATTTGTCCTACTTTTTGTTTCTTGAAATCACGTGGAGTGAATTGAGTTGGCCGAAATCTGGTATCTGACATGCTGGGGACCACTAGAGGAGGCTGAGATTGCTGCGAATGCTTCAGCCTTATCTTTTGCACTGATGTGCTGGGTTCTTCCATCATTGAGGATGGGGACATTTGTTGAGCAGCCTCCTCCGGTGAATTGTTTAATTGTCCACTACCATTCACGACTGGATCTGGCAGGACTGCAGAGCTTAGATCTGATTTGTTGGTTGTGGGATCGCTTAGCTGTACAGATGGATCTGGTTGTGTGGGACCACGGTTCCCTAAAAATGGCAACACAGGTGGCCAAAGGGTGTAAGATGGCATATGGCATGCTTGCCTTCATTGGCTAGAGCAACGAGTACGAGAGTTGGCAAAACATGTTGCAGCTATATAAAACCCTTATGAGGCTGCATTTAGAGTATTGTGTGCTATTTTGAATAGAATAGAATAAAATCCCTACGAAACAGGCCCTTTGGCCCAACAAGTCCACATCGACACACCGAGCATCCCACTCAGACCCATCCCCCCATCCCCCTATTCCACACATCCCTGAAAACTACGGCCAACTTAAGCATGGACAATCCACCTAACCTGCACATCTTTCTACTGTGGGAGGAAATCGGAGCACCCAGAGGAAACCCACGCAGACAAGGGGAGAATGTGCGAACTCCACACAGACAGTCGCATGAGGGTGGACTCGAACCTGGGTCCCTGGTGCTGTGAGGCAGCAGTGGTAACCGCTGAGACACTGTGTCGCCCTTTTTTAAAGGAACGAAGATGCCTAGTGTGGGTTTCAAACCCACGAGCCTGATATTAAGGCTCTCATGCTCTACTGACTGAGCTATCTGGGCCTTACCAGTAAGCTAGATAATCAACAATGGATCCTTGGTCATCATTAGACCCTTAATTCCAGATTGTTTATTGAATTCAAGTTCCACCATCTGCCGTGGCAGGATTTGAACCCAGATCCCCAGAACTTTAGCTGAGTTTCTGGATTAATAATCTCTCAATAATATCATTAGGTCATTGCCTCCCTTTAAAATTCAGATTTCACCATCTGCTATGGCAGGATTCGAACCTGGGTCCCCAGAACATTATCTTGGTCTCTGGATTAACAGTTTAGCGATAATGCCACGAGGTCATCACTGTTTTGATTGCCACATTGCCAGAAGGAACGTGAAAGCTTTGGAGAATGCTCAGAGAAGGTTCACCAGGATGTTGCCTGGTCTGAAGGGCTTGATTATGAGGAAGGGTTAAAAAGTACTAGGATTGTTTTTGCTGGAAAGATGGCGGCTGAAAGGACACTTGATAGAGCTTTACAAATTTGAGATGCATAGACGGGATAGATTGTCACAGATGTTTTCCTCAGGTTGAAGGTTCAATTACAAGGGGGCACAGGCTCAGGGTGAGGAGGTGGAAGAAGCAGTCATATTGGCATGGTTTAAGAGGCACAACATCGTGGGCTGAAGGGCCTGTTCTGTGCTGTACTGTTCTATGTTCTATCTTGATGCTTAGAAGAATAGGGAGGGAAATACAGGGATATGGACCGAATAAGGGCAGAAGTTCTGTTTTCTTAGTTTAGTCAGTACAGGCTTGGAGGGCTAAAGGTCCTGTTCGTGTGCCATACTTCTCTTTTGTTCTTTTTGTTCTTCTGTATTTTACCTCATTCCGCAGAAGAGATATTTGGGCCTTGTCAGTCTGAAGGCTGCCCTAAATAAAGAACAATACAGCACAAACAAGCCCTTTGGCCGTCCAAGCCTGCACTGACACATTCTGCTATTTCATACTAAAAGCTCTTTTCAATTACAGGATATGTATCCCTGTATATCCTTTCTGTTCATGTATTTGTCCAGGAGCATCTTGCATGTTGCTATTTTGTCTGCTCCCACAACCTCCCCTGGCAGCGTGTGCCAGGCACTTACTGCCCTTTGTGTGAAAAACTTGCCTGGCACATCTCTTTTTAAACTTCCCTCCCCTGCATCTTGAACCTCTGTTCTGTAGTAATTGACCCCTTCTTCAGGGTAGTGAATATGGATGAAATAATATGCTTGGTCTAATGTGACACATGGAACTAACTCTGATTTGTATAGTAGTAATGAAAAAAAAGCCCTGTATTATTATACATGTTTCAGTAGATGACACTTGAAATGTAATAGTATGAAATGGTCACGATGAGGTCCAACAAAGAGCATTGCACTAAATTGTCAGATAATGTGTTTTCGTTTTAATGATAAATACGTAAAGCATCAGGAAAATCAATTATACTTTTAGATTTATCTGAGAAGATAGACAGGACCTCAAATCAAAGTCTTGTGCAAAGATGGTATCTTTGGATGTGCAACAATGGAGCACAATTTTATTTGATAACAGTTTTGTTGTGTTTTTTGACATGTTTATGAATGCAAGTTATCATGACCGTCAACGAGATTTAACACTCCAGCACTGGACTCAAATTCACAGCCTCTGTCTTTGAGATGAGAGTGTTACCATTAAATGGTCATTTCAGCTCTATAAATTGTTTCCGGCAGTGTTCATATTGCTAACATCTGTTTCTAAGTATTTGTGTAGGGATTATAAAATAGTGCTGTCTCAAGTACAGTTGATTGGCTACATAATAATAGGTGCAAATTACTCATTCCTGTATTCTTGAAAGCTCTGTTACCACTGCACACGTACAGGCAAATCTGCCACGGTATCTGTTCTAATGAAAGGTTATCAGCCTGAAATGTGAGCTGCTTCTCTGCACAGATGCTGCCTGACTAGGTAGCTTTGTTGTTCTTTCAGATTTCCAGCAACTGCTGTATTTTGCTTTTGTACTCAAGATGTGTTCCAATTGATTGTTTGGAGATCAGAGTCATCATATTTCATTCCATTACAAACTCCATATCCTTGCCACCTATTCCAATGCTGTCCTTGGTCACTGTCTCAAATTGAATCAAATTGTTTGCAACCTTGGCTTCCTATTTGAAGTGAAGCTGAATGTCTTATTCCTAATCTGTAATATCACCGGCTTGTCATTTTATTGTTTTAAACAATCCTTATCTATTTCTTTGTTATCTTCTGTCAACTATTTCAAAACTCTCCTGGCCAGGTTCCCATTTTTACCCTCTGAGTGGGAATAAAATTCAGTTACGTCTGAACTTTCACCAAGTTCTGTTCACTTCATAGGCCAATCCCATGTTCTTAAACATGCCCTGGGTTCATCAGCCTGATCTCCTCTGACTTTCATTGGTATCTAGTTTGAAATTTTCCATCCTTATTTTCAAATGTGCCCAGGCCTTGCTTCTCACTATAGCTGTAACCTTTTTCAGCTCTACAACTTTTTGTGACATCTGTGACAATTCTAATTCTGACCTCTTGAAATGCTCAATTTTAATTAATATTTGTACTTCACTACTGGGAGTGTGCATTCAGCCATCCAAACTCAAAATTCTGGTATTTTCTCTGCAGTCTCCTTCCTTTTCATTCCATCTTTCCTTCTTTGAAACAGTCCTTAAAATTTAGTACTTTGAATACATTTTTCATCAGACTAATTTTAACAGATCATGTCGACTGACACTGTGCAGCATGCACAATAGCATCAAAACTTCCAAATTAAATTGAAATAAGGTTTTGGAGTAGATCTGTAGCTCGGGTTGTGGGTGTTGGGGTTGGTTGGCTCGCCGAGCTGGTTTGTTGTTCCACAGACGTTTCATTACCGTGCTTGGTAACATCCTCAGTGCAGCCTCTGAAGAAGCGTTGGTGTGTTTTCCCGCCTGGTTTTTAAATTCTGGGATCTGTTGCAATGGATTGCCTCACTTCCGGGTTTTGTCTGTAGCGGAATGTATATCGGGTTGAGTTCAATGTGTTTATTAATAGCGTGCTTTGTGGAGTGCAGTGCTTCCAGGAATTCTCGTGCTTATGGTTTGGTATTCACAATATATGTCCATGATTTAGATAAGAGAACTAAATGTAGTATCTCCGTATTTGTGTATGACATAAAGTTTGGTGAGGGGATGTTGAAATGCTCCACTGTGATTTGGGCAAGTTGCATCAGTCGGTAAATGTATTATTACTGAACTATAATGTGGATGAATGTGAAGGTATCCACTTTGGTAATAAGAACAGAAAGGCAGATGAAGGCAGAAGACAATCTGTCACCTGAACGGTGATAGATTGGGAATGAGGGAAATGGAATGAGACCTCTGTGTCTTACTTCCAGCAACTGGCATAGAAAGCATGTAGGTGCAGTGGGCAGTGAAGAAGGCAAATACTATGCTGGTTTTCAGAGTGAGAGAATTCGAGTACAGGAGCAGGGATGTCGTGTTGCATTTATACAGGGCCCTTGTGAGATAACACATGGAGTATTGTATTTAGTTTTACTCTCCTTGAGGAATGATATTCTCTTTGGAAAGAGTGTAACAAAGGTTTACCAGACTGATTCCTTGGATGGCAGGTTTGAAATATGAAAAGAGACTAGATCAGTTTGGATTTTATTCATTGAATCTCAGAAAACTGAGGGGAAATCTCACAGAAACCAATCAAATTCTAATAGGACTAGTCAGGGTAAATGCAGAAAGGATATTCCTGATGATCAGGGGTCACAGGCGAAGGATACAGGATGGGCCATTTAGGACTGAGATGAGGAGAACTTTCTTCACCTGGAGAATGTTGACCCTGTGGAATTCTCTGTACTGAAAGCAGTTGAGACCACAACATTAAATATTTTCAAGAAAGGGTTGGATAAAGTTTTCACAGCTAAAGGAATGAAAGATGGGAAAGTTGGGTGGAGAAATGGCAGATGGAGTTCAATCCAAGCAAATGCGAGGTGATACATTTTGGAAGATCCAATTCAAAAGCAAGCTACATGGTAAAAAGGAAAAGCCCTGGGGAAAATTGATGCACAGAGAGATCTGGGTGTTCAGATCCATTGTACCTTGAAGGTGGCAATGCAGGTTGATGGTGGTCAAGAAGGCATACGGCATGCTTTCATTCATTGGGCGGGGTATTGAGTACAAGAGTTGGCAGGCCCTGTTACAGTTGTATAGAAATTGGTTCGACCACATTTGGAGTACTGTGTACAGTTCTGGTCGCCACATTACCAAAAGGATGTGGATGCTTTGGAGAGGGTGCAGAGGAGGTTCACCAGGATGTTGCCTGGTATGGACGGCACTAGCTATGAAGAGAGGTTGAGTAGATTGGGATTATTTACATTAGAAAGATGGAGATTGAGGCGGGACCTGATCGAGGTCTACAAAATCATGAGAGGTATAGGCAGGGTGGATAGAACTTAGAACATAACACAGTACAGCACAGAACAGGCCCTTCGGCCCTCAATGTTGCGCCGACCTGTGAACTAAGCTAAGCCCATCCGCCTACACTATCCCATTAGCATACATATGCTTATCCAAGGACTGTTTAAATGCCCCTAATGTGGCTGAGTTAACTACATTGGCAAGCAGGGCGTTCCATGCCCTTACCACTCTCTGAGTAAAGAACCTGCCTCTGACATCTTAAATCTATCACCCCTCAATTTGTAGCTATGCCCCCTTGTACAAGCTGAAGTCATCATCCTCGGAAAAAGACTCTCACTGTCCATCCTATCTAATGCTCTGATCATCTTGTATGTCTCTATTAAATCCCCTCTTCGCCGCCTCCTCTCCAATGAGAACAGATCCAAGTCCCTCAGCCTTTCTTCATAGGGCCTGTGCTCCAGACCAGGCAGCATCCTGGTCAATCTGCTCTGAACCTTTTCCAACGCTTCCACATCCTTCCTGTAATGGCACAACCAGAACTGCACGCAATATTCCAAATGAGGCAGCACTAACGTTTTGTACAGTTGCAGCATGACATCAAAACTCCGGAACTCAATCCCACTACCAATAAAACCTAACACACTGTAAGCCTTCTTAACAGCACTGTCAACTTGGGTGGCAACTTTCAGGGATCTATGTACACGGACACCAAGATCCCTTTGCACACCTACACTACCAAGAATCTTTCCATTGACCCGGTATTCTGCCTTCCTATTATTCTTCCCAAAGTGAATCACCTCACATTTATCCGTATTAAACTCCATTTGCCACCTTTCAGCCCAATTCTGCAGTTTATCCAAGTCTCCCTGCAACCTGCAACATTCTTCCACACCGTCCACCACTCCACCGACTTTAGTGTCATCTGCAAACTTACTAACCCATCCACCAATGCTTACGTCCAAGTCATTTATAAAAATGACAACAGCAGTGGTCCCAAAACAGATCCTTGAGGCACACCACTAGTAACCAGCCTCCGGGCTGAATATTTTCCATCAACCACCACTCGTTGCCTTCTTACAGAAAGCCAGTTTCTAATCCAAACTGCTAAATCTCCCTTAATCTCGTGCCTCTGTATTTTCTCCAATAGCCTACCATGTGGAACCTTATCAAACGCTTTACTGAAGTCCATGTGCACCATGTCAACTGCCCTACGCTCACCCACATGCTTGGCCACCTTCTCAAAAAACTCAGTGACGTTTGTGAGACACGACTTGCCCTTTACGAATCCATGCTGACTATCTCCAATCAAATTGTTGCTTGCTAGATGATTATAAATCCTATCTCTTCTAATCCTTTCCAAAATTTTTCCTATAACAGACGTAAGGCTCACAGGTCTATAATTACCTGGGCCATCCCTACTGCCCTCCTTGAACAAGGGCACAACATTTGCAATCCTCCAGTCCTCTGGTACTAAACCTGTAGAGAATGAGGACTCAAAGATCAAGGCCAAAGGCTCCGCCACCACCTCCCTCGCTTCCCAGCCAATCCTCGGAAAAATCCCATCTGGCCCAAGGGATTTATCTACCTTCACACCTTCTGGAATTGATAACGTCTCCTCCTTACTAACCTTAATCCTTTCAATTCTAGTAGCCCATAACTCAGTCATCTCCTCTACAATATTCTCCTGTTCCTCAGTGAAAACCGATGAGAAATAATCATTTAGCACCTCTCCAATCTCCACAGGGCCCACTCACAACTTCCCACTTCTGTCTTTGACTGGCCCTATTCCCACCTAGTCATCCTCTTATTCCTCACATACCTATTGAAAGCTTTAGGTTTCTCCTTTATTCTACCTGCCAATGTCTGCTCATGTCCCCTCCTCACTGTTCTTAACTCTCTCTTTAAATCCTTCCTAGCTAATCTGTAACTCTCCATCGCCTCATCTGAACCATCTCGTCTCATCATCACATGAGCCTCCGTCTTCCGCTTAACAAGAGATACAATTTCTTTAGTAAACCACGGTTCCCGTACCTTATCGCTTCCTCCCTACCTGACAGGGACATACCTGTCAAGGACACGCAATATCTGTTCCTTAAACCAGCTCTTCATTTCGATTGTCCCCATCCCCTTCATTTTGCTGACCCATTCTATGCCTCCACAGTCTTGCCTAATTGCATTATAATTGCCCTTCCCCCATCTATAACTCTTGACCTGTGGCATGTTCCTATCCCTTTCCATTGCCCAAGTGAACAGAACCGAAGTATGGTCACTCTCTCCAAAGTGCTCACCGACCACTAAATCAAACACCTGGCCTGGTTCATTACCAAGTACCAGATCCAGTGTGGCCTCCCCTCTTGTCGGCCCTTCGACATATTGAGTCAGGACACCCTCCTGCACACATTGGACAAAAACTGATCCATTTGACGTACTAGAGTTATAGCATTTCCAGTCAAGATGAGGGAAGTTAAAGTCTCCCATAATGACCACCCTGTTCTTTTCACTTCTGCCCAGAGTAGTTTTGCCGATCCTCTCCTCCACATCCCTGGAACTTTGCGGGGGCCTGTAAAAAAAAAAAAAACTCCCAGCAGTGTGACCTCTCCTGTCCTGTTTCTGACCTCAGTCGATACCACGTCAGTAGACGAGTCCTCATCCAAGTTCTTTCAGCCACTGTTATACTGTCCTTGACTAACAAAGCCACACCTCCTCCTCTTCTACCACTTTCCCTGACCTTAATGAAAGATCTAAACCCTGGAACCTGCAACATCCACTCCTGACCCTGCTCTATCCATGTCTCGGAATTGGCCACAACATCCAAGTCCCAGGTACCTATCCAAACTGCAAGCTCACCTACTTTATTCCGGATACTCCTGGCGTTAAAGTAGACACACTTCAACCCAACCTACTGTCTGCCAGCACACTCCTGTGACGGTGAGGTCCTGTCCATGTCCACCCTACTCTCGTCCTCCTGTGTACTAGGACTACGCCTCAGTTTCCCATCCCCCTTCTGAGCTTATTTAAATCCACCTGAATAGCAGTAGCAAATTTCCCACCCAGGATATTCATGCCCCTCTGGTTCAAGTGGAGACCGTCCTGTTTGTAGAGGTCCCACCTTCCCCAGAATGAGCCCCAATTGTCCATGTACCTGAAGCCCTCCCTCCTGCATCATCCCTGCAGCCACGTGTTCAGCTGAAATCTCTCCCTGTTCTTTGCCTCGCTATCACGTGGCATGGGTAACAAACCAGAGATAACCACTCTGTTTGTCCTAGCTCTCAGCTTCCACCCTAGCTCCATGAAATCCTGCTTGACATCCCTATCCCTCTTTCTACCTATGTCGTTGGTCCCTATGTGGACCACGACTTGGGGCTGGTCACCCTCTCCCTTCAGAACCCCAGAGACACGATCCGAGACATCACAGACCCTGGCACCTGGGAAGCAACACACCAACCGTGAGTCTTTTTTTTTCCCAGCAAGCCTATCAGTCCCTCTAACTATTGAGTCCCCAGTGACTATCACTCTCTTCCTATACCCCCTTCCCTTCTGTGCAAGAGGGACAGACTCTGTGCCAGAGACCTGCACCCTACTGTATTCCTCTGGTATGTTGTCCCCCACAACGGTATCCTAAACGGTATACTTGTTTTTCAGGGGAACGATCACAGGGGATCCCTGCGCTGACTGCTTTTTTCCCCATTCTACAGTTACCCAGCTTTCTTCACGCTGAGAAGTAACTACTTCCCTGTAACTCTTGTCTGTCACTGACTCTGCCTCCCGAATGATCCGAAGTTCATCCAGCTCCCGCTCCAGTTCCCTAAAGCGGTCTTGGAGGAGCAAGAGTTGGGTGCACTTCCTGCAGATACATTTGGATGGGATACTAATGGCGTCCCTCACCTCGTACATCATGCAGGAGGAACATTCCTCTACCTGCACTGCCATCCCTGCTAATCCCCTAAACAGAAAGTAAAAAAAAAGAGAAGCTTACCTTGATTTGTCCCTGGTGTATCAGGTTAGAGGAGGTGGATAGGTGGGAGGCCAAACAAGGGTCGGGTCTCTGGTTTAGACAACGATCACTTAGAGCAAGAAGCTTTTCACCAGAGTGGGGAACTTGATTACATGGGGTCACGATTTCAAGGTGAGAGGGGAAAAGCTTAAGGGAGATATGCGTGGAAAGTTCTTCACGCAGAGGGTGGTGGGTGTCTGGAACGCGTTGCGAGTGGCGGTGGTAGAGGTGGGTACGATAGCGTTATTTAAGATGTATCTAGACAGATACATGAATGGGTAGGGAGCGGAGGGATACAGATCCTTGGAAAATAGACAACAGGTTTAGATAGAGTATCTGGATTGGCGCAGGCTTGGAGGGCCGAAGGGCCCGTTCCTGTGCTGTAATTTTCTTTGTTCTTTGTTCTTTTCTTTGTTTTTTGTTCTTTGTCTGGGGAGAAATCAGAAATGAGGTATTGAGTTGGATCAACACCCGTGATCACCTTGAGTGTTCATTTTGCAGATTCATAGGGCTGAATGGCCTACTCCTGCTCCAATTTTCTATGTTACTATGTTATTCCTGTTTGCTCTATTAGTTTTACAATCTGCATCCAGTAAACGTGGCTTTTAAAATTGCAACCATTCTCTTTCAGCAGACCCCTAGTTATAAGAAATTTTTTTTCCAGTTTTGATCCACATTCAAATGTACAGGAAATTAAAAAATGCACACCTTACAATAGCTTTGAGAACTTTTTTTTTACTGGTTCCCCTTTACCCATCTTGTTACTTTAACAGCTGTAATAAATTAGCTAATTATAATGCCCCTTTCACAAAGCATGTTGACTTTGCTTGATCACGTTATGGTTTTCTTAATGTCTTGCACTATCCTCCTCAATAGTGCATTATTGCAATTACTCTGCAGATGTTAGGCTACCTGGTCTATTGTTTAACTATTTTCTACCTCCTTCCTTTTTCTTGAGTAAGGATATTACAATTGCTATTTTCCAGTTTGCTTCCAGAATTTGAGGAATTTTGGAAGGTTATAATCAATACCTCTGCTACTTCTGCAGCCATTTCTTCAAAGAACCTGGTACGTAGGCTGAGGGATCCTGAAGATTTGTCAACATTAGGTCTGAAAGTTTTCCCCGTATCTTTTCCATGGCGATTATGATTGTTTTAAGTTCATCTGAACCTTTTACCTAGAATTTTCAATTATCTTCGGGAGGATTTCTCAATCTTTTACAGTGAAGACTGACATGATACATATATTCAAAGCTTTCACTATTTTCTTGTTTTGCATTATCAATGCCATTGCAGTTGGCAAAAACACACCGTTCGGCACCTTAAGGATGTTTCAACATTCAGTTTAATTGTGGCTCATCTGACGAAAGGCTCCTACTGCTGACAAGAGAAGATGACTTGTACCCCAGTATTCACGATCTTCAGTTAGATTGTTAATATGCTGTGATCACTTGTTCATTATGGATTACTCAGATTGCATTCCTCCCACTGTCACCTTCTGTTTACATGCAGCAGCAAAGAAGTTCAAGCAGGTCATTATGGTAAAAGTCATTTTTTAATCATGCAAGCCTTCAATTACTTACCTGTCCATTCCATTGTAGGTCTGTCATGAATTTATAAAACATTGAAAGGTTCGTTAAAATTTATTGTTTGTCACCTGAATGATTGTGTGAAGGGAATTAGCTTGAGAACAGTTTTCATTTCTTTTCGAAGGAAGTGTATCTTTGAATAATTTAAATTCATTGCTAGGTGACATTGTGAGTGTTTTATGTCACTTCAGTGCATGCTGAATGGTGCATCAAATCTTACTCCCTTTGCCTGTGGATGGTTGTGCTGGCATTTCACTCATCACATGTACTTAATTTAGCTGAATCTGACTGTATCTTTTATGCTGATGATTAAAAATAAAACTATTGATTGTTGAATTTTGCTGTTATGTGTTATGAATGTGGGGAAGAAGACATAACTGTGTAGCTGCCTATTAATTCATGAGTTTGGGAAAAAATGAATATTTGTGATTTGGATTACTCGATACAGTCAGTTGGAGGGATCTTGTGAGAAAAGAAAAATCTTACAAACTATAACAGAGCTCTAGCTTAAAGGCATGTAGTTTTAAATGTTCCTGGATGCCACGAGTGTCAGGAAGAAGTAGAACTTGACCACATCTGGTTGAGGCATATCATCATAGAACCCCTACAGTGTGGAAACAGGCCCTTTGGCCGAACAAGTCCATGCTGAAACTCTCAGCATCCCACCTACACCCATCGCCCTATAACCCACCTAATCTTCACCTCCCTGAATACTACAAGCAATTTTGCATGGCCAGTCCACCTAACCTGCATGTCTTTGGACTGTGGGAGGAAACTGGAGCACCTGGAGGAAACCCACGCAGATTCAGAGAGGATGTCCAAACCCCACACAGACCATCAAATGTGGTTGCTACACAGCAGGTCAGAAGCTCGGAATTCTGCAGTGAGTTACTCATCACCTGACTCTCCAAAGCTGTCCACTATCTGCAAGATACAAGCCAAGAGTGTGACAGAACAGACAATATTTTGGAAAAACTGAGGTCTGGCAGCATCTGTGGAGATAAAGCAGAGTTAACATCACGGATCCAGTAACAAATAGACCCAAAATATAAAGTCTGCTTTTTTTCTCCACAGATGCTGCCAGACCTGAGTTCTTCACAATTTTTGTTTACATTTCTGTTTTCCAGTATCTGCTGTTGTGTTTTGTTTTGTTTAGTGTAATAGAACATAGTCCACTTGTTTGGACAAGTGTAGCTCTGAGGTGTATTGCAGAAATTCAAAAACACCTCTTCGGTAGCATCTTGTAAGGTCTCCACCACCACTGTCGAGAAGAACAAGGGTAGCAGATACGTTGAAATGCCACCACTTGCAGGTTGTTCTTTGATCCATACACCACCCTGACTTATCTCTGTTCCTTGGCACTTACAGTCGCAATCCTGGAACTCCCTCCCTAACTGCATTTTGAGAGTGCCTACATCATATTGACTGCAGCATTTCAAGGACGCAGCTCAAGGTTGTCCAAGGTAGGTTTTCTACCTCTATCTGTAGGACCAGAGCTCTACTCTCTACTTCTCCCTAACTAGCTTCTCTTTATCTATAGGACTAACATGCACTTCGTTTAAACATTAATAGAAACTCTTTCTATTACCTTTATATTTCTAGCTAATTTTCTTTTGTGTTCTCGTTTCCTCTCTCAATTTTCTTTTGTAATCACTGTTTTTCTGTTCCGTCCAACCTTCTGAAGCACCACCTGTCTTTTATATAATTATATGCTTTCATTCTGGGCAGTGCAGCCACTCCAGAGGTCCAAGCGTGCTAACTCCATGATTTCCCATACACAGACCTGGACATCTGCACAGAAGAGCATGAGGGAGATTGTTGGTTCTGTTCACTGTTGTCTAGAGGTGCCTTTGCTATAGGATCATTCATGAATTTTACCTTGTTGCACTACGCCAAGTCTAGCACAGCTTGCTCCCTGTTCAGCTCCAGAATGTGGTGTTTTCGGACATTTTATGAACTCTGCATCTATCTGTCAGCTTTGTCCATCCCGGCTTGTCTAATCCACATCTAAATTAAAGTGCTTCATGATTGCTGATATGCCTTTTTGACGAGCACCCTTCATTGTTGCTTTTATGCTCAACCCTCCTGTGTCATTACTGTGAGGGGGCCTGGACACCACTCCCACAAATGATTTCTTGCCTTTATCATTCCTCATCTTTATCCTTTGTCTGGTTTCCTGAAATTAGAGAAGTTGTTAGGGGTCAGTGTAAAGATTTATTAATAGACACATAAAGTACAAGAGCTAGAGGAAATATTGAACTTTTATGGAACATCAGTTTGGCCTCAGCTGAAGGATTTAGAACCAGTTTTGGTTACTGCACTTCAGAAAGAATGTAGAAGCGTTGGAGAGTGCTGAAAAGGTTCACTAGAATGATTATAGGGATCAGAAATTTCTGTTATGAAGTCAGATTGTTTTCCTGCAGCAAGGACAGCTGAGAGATTTAATGGTGGGATTCAAAATCTTGAATCCAGATACACTTGCCTCGATCTCTTGTCAACTCGTCCAGCAGTTCCTAACCTGGCTGACAAGCACCACTTGAGGGCAAGGAGCCAGATGTAACGTGACGCATTAGGATTCTACAATGCATTCAACATCTTGTTTTGTGTGATGTTCTCATTGAAGTACTTCAGTTATTATATGAATTGGTCTGTTAAGTATTGAGAATACACAATATCGCTCCTGAAATAAGATACATTGTTCTATACGCAGCATAGTTTTGAAAACCCATTATTTTGTGTGAATATCTACTCAATACTCTGTATTGGACTAGTGATAACACAGTGTGGAGCTGGAGGAGCACAGCAGGCCAGGCAGCATCAGAGGAGCAGAAAAGCTGGCGTTTTGGGTCAGAAAATCTGAAGAAGAATCCTGACCTGAAAAGTCACCTTTCCTGCTCCTGTGATGCCACTTGGCCTGCTGTGCTCATCCAGAGCCACACTGTTATCTTTGACTCCTGCATTGGCAGCTCTTACTATCTCCTTGTATTAGACTAGTTATGTTGGGCGCTTTATTTTGGAACACATCTTGTTGACGGGATGATGTCTGGAATTCTTGGGCCCATCAGTGGCCACCTGAAGACTACTATGCTCCCATGAGGCATCATTGCCCTCATGATTATGTTGCATACCTACAGAGCATGATTGACTCTTATTTGAAGGTATGGTCTTGCTTCAGTGCTGCTCTCTTGAGTGTTGCACCATGGAGTGACAGTATCTCTCTTTCCCTCCATCCAATACCTGTTTTCACTTACTTCAAATAAAGGGCGTGCGTTTGTATAATTCCTTTCATGAATCAAGATGTTGCAAAGCACTTAAGAATTGCGGTCACTGTTGTTAATGTGAGGAAACATAATCAATTTGCATGTAGCCAGATCACACAAGTAATCAATTGATTATTATGAGTTAATCTGTATTTTTAGTGAGTCAGTTAAATATTTGAATGATGAACATAAAAGGTATCGTGGCCACCTGAACTTGTAAATTGCCTAAACTGAGTGCTTTAGTGTTGCATATACACTCTTGCCAGCTGTTTGGTAAAGTGGGTGAAGGTTATGCTATGGAGCCATTAATCTACATCTGTAAAGATCCTTTCAATTGCTTTATGGATGAGGGTGGTTTCATCATCCAAAGCCTGTTCCCTGCCAACTTTTGATGGATAAAAATCTGCAAATAAAATGGCACTAATTTAGAGTCATAGAGTAATATAGCGTGAAAACAGGTCCTTCGGCCCAAACCGGTCCATGGTGCCCACTCAGCTAGTTCCAGTTCCCTGCATTTGGTAGATAACCCTCTGAACCCTTCCCATCCATGAACCTATCCAAATCTTTTTTAAATGTTGCTGTTGTACCTACCTCAACCACTTTCTCTGGCAGCCATTCCAGAGACGTATTCTGCATGAAGCAGTTGCTCCTCAGGTTCTTCTTAAATCTTTCACCTCTCACCTTTAAACCTATAAGCTCTTCATTTTTCAATTACCCATCCCTAAGAAAAAAAGACTTTATGCAGTCATCCTATCTATGCCCCTCATGATTTTATACACCTCAATAAGGTCACTCCTCGTTCTCCTACATTCCAAGGAATAGTCACATCCTGGCCAACCTCTCCCTATAAGTCAGGCCTACCAGCCCTGACAACATCCTTGTAAATCATCTTTGCACACTTTCCATTTTAACCATGCCTTTCCTGTAACAGCATGACCAAAATTGTACTCAATACTCCAAATGCAGCCCTACCAATGACATATACAACTGTAACATAACATCCCAACTACTATACTCAGGGGAGACAATGGCCTAGTGGTATTATAATTTGGACTTTTAATCCAGAGACCCAGATAATGTTTTGGGGACCTGTGTTCGAATTCCACAATGGCAGATGGTGGAATTTAGATTCAGTAAATATCTGGAATTAGCAATCTAATGATGGCCGTGAGTCCATTGTCGATTCTCTGAAAAACACATCTAGTGCACTCATTTCCTTCAGGGAAAGAAACTGCCATCCCTACCTGGTCTGACCTACCTGTGACTCCAGACCCACAGCAATGTGGTTGACTCTGAACTGCCGGAAGGGCAATAAATACTGTCCAGCCAGCGATGCCCTCATCCCATGAATGAATAAAGAGAAAAAAAAAAGTACCTTGACTGATAATGGCCAGCATGCTGAATTCCTTTTTCACTATCCTGTCTACCTGTGATGCCGGTTTCAATGAACTATGCACTTGAAACTCTTCGATCCCTCTGTTCCACAACACTCCTCAGGACCTTATCATTTAGAACATAGAATATAGAACATAGAACATTACAGCACAGAACAGGCCCTTCGGCCCTTGATGTTGTGCCAACCTGTCATACCGATCTCAAGCCCATCGAACCTACACTATTCCATGTACGTCCATATGCTTGTCCAATGACGACTTAAATGTACCCAAAGGTGGCGAATTTACTACTGTTGCAGGCAAAGTTCCATTCCCTTACTACTCTCTGAGTAAAGAAATTACCTCTGACATCTGTCCCATATCTTTCACCCCTCAATTTAAAGCTATGCCCCCTCGTGCTCGCCGTCACCATCCTAGGAAAAAGGCTCTTCCTATCCACCCTATCTAACCCTCTGATTATTTTATATGTTTCAATTAAGTCACCTCTCAACCAAAACAGCCTCAAGTCCCTCAGCCTTTCCTCATAAGACCTTCCCTCCATACCAGGCAACATCCTAGTAAGTCTCCTCTGCACCCTTTCCAAAGCTTCCACATCCTTCTTATAATGCGGTGACCAGAACTGTACACAATACTCCAAGTGCGGCCGCACCAGAGTTCTGTACAGCTTCACCATAACCTCTTGGTTCCGGAACTCGATCCCCCTATTAATAAAAGCTAAAACACTGTATGCCTTCTTAACAGCCCTGTCAACCTGGGTGGCAACTTTGAAGGATCTGTGTACATGGACACCGAGATCTCTCTGCTCATCTGCACTGCTAAGAATCTTACCATTAGCCCTGTACTTTGCCTTCCGGTTACTCCTACCAAAGTGCATCACTTCACACTTGTCTGCATTAAACTCCATTTGCCACCTCTCAGCCCAGCTCTGCAGCTTATCTATGTGTCTCTGCAACCTACAGCATCCTTCGTCACTATCCACAACTCCACCGACCTTAGTGTCGTCTGCAAATTTACTAACCCATCCTTCTACGCCGTCATCCAGGTCATTTATAAAAATGACAAACAGCAGTGGACCCAACACCGACCCTTGCGGTACACCACTAGTAACTGGTCTCCAGGATGAATATTTCCTATCAACTACCACTCTCTGTCTTCTTTCAGCAAGCCAATTTCCGATCCAAACTGCTATATCTCCCACAATTCCATTCCTCCGCATGTTGTACAATAGCCTATTGTGGGGAACCTTATCAAATGCCTTGCTGAAACCCATATACACCACATCAACCGGTTTACTCTCATCTACCTGTTTGGTCACCTTCTCAAAGAACTCAATAAGGTTTATGAGGCACGACCTTCCCTTCACAAAACCGTGCTGACTATCCCTAATCAATTTATTCTTTTCTCGATGATTATAAATCTTATTCCTTGTAACCTTTTCCAAAACTTTATCAACAACTGAGGTAAGGCTCACTGGTCTATAATTTACCAGGGTTGTCTCTACTCCCCTTCTTGAACAGGGGAACCACATTTGCTATCCTCCAGTCATATGGCACTATTCCTGTAGACAATGACGAGTTAAAGATCAATGCCAAAGGCTCGGCAATCTCCTCCCTGGCTTCCCAGCGGATCCTAGGATAAATCCCATCTGGCCCAGGGGACTTATCTATCTACACCTTCTGAAGGATTTCTAATACCTCTTCTGTGCGAACCTCAATCCCACCTAGTGTAGTAGCCTGTATCTCAGTATTCTCCTGAACAACATTGTCGTTTTCTAGAGTGAATACTGTTGAAAAATATTCATTTAGCGCTTCACCTATCTCATTTGACTCCACACACAACTTACCACTACTATCCTTGATTGGCCCTAATCTTACTTTCGTCATTCTTTTATTCCTTAAATACCTATAGAAAGCCTTAGGGTTTACCCTGATCCTATCCGCCAACAACTTCTCATGTCTCCTCCTGGCTCTTCTGAGCTCTGTCTTTAGGTCTTTCCTGACTACTTCGTAGCCCTCAAGTGCCCTAACTGAGCCTTCACATCTCATCCTAACATAAGCTGCCTTCTTCCTCTTGACAAGGGATTCCACCTCCTTCGTAAACCACGGCTCCCACACTCTACGGCTTCCTCCCTGCCTGACAGGTACATACTTATCTCGGACACACAGGAGCTTTTCCTTGAATAAGCTCCACATTTCTAATGTGCCCATCCCCTGCAGTTTCCTTCCCCATTCTATGCTCCTTAAATCTTGACTAATCTCATTGTAATTGCCTTTTCCCCAGCTATAACTCTTGCCCAGTGGTATACACCTATCCCTTTCCATCACTAAAGTAAACATAACAGAATTGTGATCGGTAACACCAAAGTGCTCACCTACTTCCAAATCTAGCACCTGGCTGGGCTCATTACCCAGGACCAAATCTAATGTGGCTTCGCCCCTTGTTGGCCCATCTACATACTGTGCCAGGAAGCCCTCCTGCACACACTGGACAAAAACTGACCCATCTATAGTACTTGAACTATAGTGTTCCCAGTCAATATTTGGAAAGTTGAGGTCCCCCATGACAACTACCCTGTCTCTCTCACTCCTATTGAGAATCATCTTTGCTATCCTTTCCTCTACATCTCTGGAACTAATCAGAGGCCTATTGAAAACTCGCAACAGGGTGACCTGTCCTTTCCTGTTTCTATCCTCAGCCCATACTACCTCAGTTGATGAGTCCCCAAACATCCTTTCTGCAACTGTAATACTGCTCTTGACCAACAATGCCACACCTCCGCCCCTTTTACCATCTTCTCTGTTCTTACTGAAACTTCTAAATCCCGGAACCTGCAACAACCATTCCTGTCCCTGCTCTATCCATGTCTCCGAAATGGCCACAACATCGAAGTCCCAGGTACTAAGCCATGCTGCAAGTTCACCCACCTTATTCCGGACGCTCCTGGCATTGAAGTAGACACACTTTAATCCAACTTCTTGCTTGCCGGTGCCATCTTGCTTCCCTGAAACTTTATTTCGGACCACCCTGTTCTCAACCTTTTCTATAGTCGAACTGCAATTTTGGTGCCCACCCCCCTGCTGAATTAGTTTAAACCCACCCGAATAGCCTTAGCAAATTTCCCCCTCAGGATATCGGTACCCCTCTGGGTCAGGTGAAGACCATCTTGCTTGTAGAGGTCCCACCTACCCCAGAAAGAGCCCCAAATATCCAAGAATCCAAAACCCACCCTCCCTGCACCATCCCTGTAGCCACGTGTTCAACTCCTCTCTCTCCCTATTCCTCGCCTCACTAGCACGTGGCACGGGCAACAAACCAGAGACAACAACTCTGTTCATCCTAGCTCTCAGCTTCCATCCTAGCTCCCTGAATTTCTGCCTTAAATCCTCGTCTCTCTTCCTACCTGTGTCTTTGGTGCCAATGTGGACCACGACTTGGGGCTGCTCCCCCTCCCCCTTCAGGATCCCAAAAACACGATCAGAGACATCACGCACCCTGGTACCTGGGAGGCAACACACCAACCGTGAGTCTCTCTCGTCCCCACAGAACCTCCTATCTGTCCCCCTAACTACGGAGTCCCCAATGACTACTGCTCTGCTCCTCTTCCCCCTTCCCTTCTGAACAGCAGGGACAGACTCTCTGCACAAGCCTTACCTTGGTTTGACTTTCCGAAGTGTAACACCTCACACTTAACTGTTACTTGGAATGCTGGCTGTTTGAAGATTGAGATTGCATTTGCCAATCCTCACTTCACATCTGCATCTGATCAAGATCCCACTGTAATTTTTGAAAACAGCCTTTGCTATCAATAATACCTCCTAATCCTGTGTCATCTGCAAACTTACTAATCATGTTCTGTGCTTCACATCTGGATCATTTATGTAAACAACAAATAACAAACGTCCCAGCCCAGTCTCATGTGGCACAATACTAAACACAGGCCCCCAGTCTGAGAAACAACCTTTAACATTGCCCTCTGTTTCCTACCATTGAGCTAATTGTGAATCCAATTAGCTAGCTCTCACTGGATCCCATGCAGCCTAACTTTCATGACTAGCCTGCCATGTGGGACCTTGTCAAAGGTGAAGGTCCATATAGACAACATCCACTGCTGTTGGTTACTTGTTTGAAAAACTCTAAAATATTTGTCAGACATGACTTCCCGCACACAAAACTATCCCTAATCAAACCAAATGTTGTTGATCCTGTCCCTCAATCCTCTGGCAATTTGGCAAATTTCAAAATCCAGCTTTGAGAACTTTGGTACAATTCCATTGCTACAAGTAGAGCCCAGATGTATGGAGCAGAATGCTTCCCATGGCTCTGCCTAGTGATATGCTTTGGCTTCTACTGGCAAATGGGAGAATGAAAAGAATCTCTCATTTTTTGGAAGTGCGTTTTGTTAATATACATTAAACTTGGTGATTCTTTTTATTGGAGGCTAGTAACTGTTCTTTTTTTTTGTTGTCCTTAGCTATCTCTCAAGCTAAAGGTGACATCTACTTTGCACTGATGTGTTGCTGCCATCAGTGGTCTTTTAACTGAGCAAGCCTAATTCCTGACCAACAGATCTTTGGGCACATGGAAGAAGAGTTATTAGGACTTGGAGTACAAGATTTGCTTCCTGTTTCTTCCCACTCTGCCATGCTCTGCCTCCTCATCAAAATGTTGCATCTTAGACCACAATGCAGCTTAATGAACTAGTTGCCATTTTGAATGATTGATAGCAAGTTGTCTTTTGGAGGAATTACTTGGAATGCTGGCTGTTTGAAGATTGAGAAAATGAGAAGGCTAGGTGTGATGTTTTTCAGTCATTTGGGCGTACTGTCCAGTGAAATGTAGTTGATTTTAAGACCATAAGACATAGGAGCAGGAATTCAGCCATTCAGTCATGGCTGATATCCTCAAACCCATTCTCCTGCTTTCTCCCCCTAACCCTTGATAATCAAGAACCTTTGTATCTCAGTTTTAAATGTGCTCAATGACCTAGCCTCCATCTATGAATTCCATTGATTCACCACTCTGTGGCTGAAGAAGTTTCTCCTTATCTCACTTCTAAAAGGCCTTCCATTTAAGGCTGTGCCCTCGAGTCCTAGTCTGTCCTACCAATGGAAGCATCTTCCCAAATTCCACTCTGCCCAGGCCATTTAGTATTCTCTAAGTATCAATTAGATCCCCCCTCATCCTACTGAACTTCAATGAGTATCGTTCCAGAGACCTCAAACGTTCCACATATGTTAAGCTTTCCATACCTGGGACCATTCTCGTGAACCTCCTCTGAACCCGCTCCAGGCCTAGTACATCCTTCCTGAGATACAGAGTACAAAGCTGCACATAATACTTCAAATGTGGCCTGACCAGAGCCTTTTAAAACCGCAGTGGTATATCCCTGCTTTCATGTTCAAGTATTGTCAAAAATAAATGCCAACATTGCATTTGCCTTCCTGACTCCTGACTCAAAGTGCAAATTTACCTTGAGAAAATCCTGGACTAGAACTCCCAAATCTCTTTGCACTTCAGACTTCTGAATTTTCTCCCCATTTAGAAAATAGTCTATGCTTTTATTCTTCTTACCAAAGGGCATGATCTCTCACTTTCCCACATTGTACTCCATCTGCCACTTCTTTGCCCACTCTCCTAACCTGTCCAAATCCTTCTGCATCCTTCCTACCACCTCAATATTACCTGCCCTTACGCTTTGTATTGTCTGCAAACTTAGCTGGAATGCCCACAGTTCCTTCAATTCGATCATTAATGTGTGAAGCGAAAAGTTGTGGTCTTAACACTGACCCTTTCAGAACAGTACTTGTCACCGGCTGCCGTCCTGAGAGAGACCCATAAATCCCCACTCTCTGCTTCTGCTCGACAGCCAATCTTCTATCCATGCTAGCATCTTGCCTCAAACACCATGGCCCTTATCTTACACAGCAGCTTCCTGTGTGGCATCTTATCAAATGCCTTTTTGAAGTCCAGATAGATAATATCCATTGGCTCTCCTTGGTCTATCCTGGTCGTTAGTTAAAGAATTCTAGCAGATTTGTCAGAGATGATCTGCCCTTGAGGAAACCGTGCTGACTTTGCCCTATTTTACTATACTCTTCCAAATATTCAAAGATCTCATCCTTTACAACGGGCTCCAAAATCTTTCCCACGACTGAAGTTCAGCTAATTGATCTGTAATTTTGTCAGAATTTTATCTAAATTCTTGTGGAACTGGACTTGTGAAATAATAGGAGTGCCTGCGGGTTCCACCTCGAACTCCAAAGGATATGGTGGAGGCATTGCTGAATAGATTTTTTCAGGCAGTGATATGCATCATTGCAATGTAATATGTGTCTTGGGAGAGGTGATACTGTCATTGCACTAGTCATCCAACTAGTCCTAGAGTAATTTTCGGATTAGAATCTAGTTTAATGACGACTGTGTAATTGTTACAAAAACCTGCGTGGTTTCACTAAAGCTGTTCAGAGAAGTAAATCTGCCATTCTCATCTGTTCTGGCCTACATGTAACTCCAGATCCACAGCAGTGTGTTTGTCTTTTCACTGCATTCTGAAATAGCCTAAAAAGTCACTGTTCAAGAGGTATTGGGTAGAGGCAATATGGTCAGTGGCAACCATAATCCCAAGAGCAATTTTAAAATAAAGAATGGGATGTTGCAACACAGGACTGTACTAATAACAATTGCTGTGCATGCTTAAACTTCTATTGATTTAGAGGTCTTTGTAAAACCTATTGCCTTATTTTATATAATAAAATGTGAGGCTGGATGAACACAGCAGGCCCAGCAGCATTTCAGGAGCACAAAAGCTGACGTTTCGGGCCTACACCCTTCATCAGAGAGGGCGGTGGGGTGAGGGTTCTGGAATAAATAGGGAGAGAGTGGGAGGCGGACCGAAGATGGAGCGAAAAGAAGATAGGTGGAGACGAGAGTGTAGGTGGGGAGGTAGGGAGGGGATAGGTCAGTCCAGGGAAGACAGACAGGTCAAGGAGGTTCCACCCCAACCTTCAGTTCACCTGGGCCATCTCCAGCACATCCCTCACCTTCCTGGACCTCTCAGTCTCCATCTCAGGCAACCAGCTTGTAACTGATGTCCATTTCAAGCCCACCGACTCCCACAGCTACCTAGAATACACCTCCACCCACCAACCCTCCTGCAAAAATTCCATGCCCTACTCCCAATTCTTCCGTCTCTGCCACATCTGCTGCCAGGATGAGGCATTCCACTCCCGCACATCCCAGATGTCCAAGTTCTTCAAGGACTGCAACTTAACCCCCACAGTGGGCGAGAACGCCTGTGACAGCGTCTCCCGCATTTCCCGCAACACATCCCTCACACCCCGCCCCCTCCACAACCGCCCTAAGAGGATCCCCCTCATTCTCTCACACCACCCCACCAACCTCCGGATACAACACATCATCCTCCGACACTTCCGCCAGCTACAATCCGACCCCACCATCCCAGACATTTTTCCATCCCCACCCTTGTCTGCTTTCTGGAGAGACCACTCTCTCCGTGACTCCCTTGTTCGCTCCACACTGCCCTCCAACCCCACCACACCCGGCACCTTCCCCTGCAACCGCAGGAACTGCTACACTTGCCCCCACACCACCTCATTCACCCCTGTCCCAGGCCCCAAGATGACATTCCATATTAAGCAGAAGTTCACCTGCACATCTGCCAATGTGGTATACTGTATCCATTGTACCCGGCGTGGCTTCCTCTACGTGGGGAAACCGAGCGGAGGCTTGGGGACCGCTTTGCAGAACACCTCCGCTTGGTTTGCAATAAACAACTGCACCTCCCAGTCGCGAACCATTTCCACTCCCCCTCCCATTCTTTGGATGACATGTCCATCATGGGCCTCCTGCAGTGCCACAATGATGCCACCCGAAGGTTGCAGGAACAGCAACTCATCTTCCGCTTGGGAACCCTGCAGCCCAATGGTATCAATGTGGACTTCACCAGCTTCAAAATCTCCCCTTCCCCCACTGCACCACACAACCAGCCCAGCTCTTCCCCTCCCCCCATTGCATCCCAAAACCAGTCCAGCCTGTCTCTGCCTCCCTAACCTGTTCTTCCTCTCAGCCATCCCTTCCTCCCACCCCAAGCCACACCTCCATCTCCTACCTACTAACCTCATCCCACCTCCTTGACCTGTCCGTCTTCCCTGGACTGACCTATCCTCTCCCTACCTCCCACCGATACTCTCCTCTCCACCTATCTTGTTTTCTCTCCATCTTCGGTCCGCCTCCCCCTCTCTCTCTCTATTTATTCCAGAACCCTCTCCCCATCCCCTTTTCTGATGAAGGGTCTAGGCCCGAAACGTCAGCTTTTGTGCTCCTGAGATACTGCTGGGCCTGCTGTGTTCATCCAGCCTCAAATTTTATTATCTTGGATTCTCCAGCATCTGCAGTTCCCATTATCACTCCCTTATTTTATAGAATGCTGAGCTGGCCACGGCCCTCCAATCTTAGGTTTCCTCACCAATGGTGATCTTTTGTGATAGGTGACTGTCAGATTCTAGGAAGGGATCAACATATTCCAGAGTCTTTCCTTCACCGTATATGGGAAAATGAATATTTTGATGAACAGGTGTGTGGTATGAGTTGGCTTTGACAACCTGTTTTAGCCAAGTTTCTTCCATGTAAAATTGAAGCGATTGACTACACACAACTATATATCAGTGAGCCACAGTATAGATTATGTATGTTTATTGTGATCAGTTTAGATTTTATATGGAGGGGACTGAGGTTAAAGAGTTTTCCTTCTGAGATGTATCCAGAGGGTAGTAGATTTATGATGACACCGTCACTGTTAGATAAATAATATGGGAGCTAATATGCGGCTTTACTTTAGCTCAGTTGGATTTTAATTTGATTTATTATTGTCACATGTCCGTAGGTACAGTGAAAAGTTTTGCTTTGCATGCAGTAAAGGTACATCGTACCGGACAAAGTGTATTATGGTAATAGAACAGAATGAAGAATACATTGTTACAGCTGCGGAGAAGACTCACAGCGAGGTTAACAATTAAATTTACAATTTGAGAAGACTGTTGGGAAATGCCAGTGAAATCAATTGTACTGTTCTTCATGAAGCATTGCAAGTTTGTGAGAAAGCTCCTTGGATATCCAGATAGCGAATGTGATCAGCTGAATTACTTCCAATTAATAGGTGAGAGGATATGACAAGACTTGGTTTTAAGATATTTACTATAATTAAAGACTAAAAGCACTACTGACTAAGCACCGCTTTATAAACAACCTCTACTTTAACACACAAAACAAGATGTTTCATTTTCATTTTAGCACAACTGAGGGGGAAAACAAAAGACTTACTTTACTCTGACTTTTCAGTAAACATTTATTTCTTCCAGACCAGCTCATTGTGATTCCTAGCTCCTGGGGGTTTGCTTCTGTTTGTTTTCTTCCCCTTAATGTGGAAATTTTTAATCTCAGAATTTCTTTTCACAGGGCATGATTTCCCTCCAGAGATACTTTCTCATTTTAGACAAATCTTACAAGCTCATTTTAACTGTTCATGAATTTAGTCTTTTCAAAATGAATGTGAACTCCCATCTGCAATTCTGTATGGTGAAATACACCATCTTGCTGCCTTAAGTTAGTTGCACTTTGCCTCCTGAATAATGACAGATTGCCTGTGTCTGAGAGTTTCAGAGGCATTTTGGAAATCTTCCCCTCTTGAAGCATATCCCCATGGTAATCTGAATCACATGGAATGTGTATTCTGGTGGCTACCCTTAAGACTGCAATTGTCTTTCATCTTGGAAGTAAGTTGACAGTTTAAAGCTCAGTTGTTTACAACCTGACATTCTGAACAGTTTTCTAGGACTTTGGAGATTCAGTTTATTTTCTGTTAACACACTGGTTGCTGTCAGTGCCTCACCCTGTACCACCTTCCAAGGCAAAAGGGAAATCTGAGCCTTCTTTATTCCCTGCCAGTCAAACTTTTTGGCTGTATTGTCAGGCAGACTTCAAAACATGTTCCATGACACTTCGCTTTTCCCTTACTTTGAAAACAGTCCCAAACAACAATCTTAAAAATCTCTCAATTATAACAGCAAAGCCTTGCAATTTAAGCCAATTATTTTTTTGGTTAGGCCAATAAACGTAATCCACGTTTTCTCATGGTGTTCTTGACGTTTTTTTCGAATTTGTCAAGACGACAAAAACCATGTCAAAGATCTGTTTGGATGTTCTCAAGCCTTTTCCTAGCCACAGAAAGCAGTTGATTCAGGCAAATGTGTCAGAATTTTCCCTGCTCTGACCAAGAGGGAAATACCTGGATAATTTACACAGTATGATTCGTCATCTTTTGTTTTCAATTGTTGCAATGAAATCATACACTTATTGAAACCCAGCAGTGCAGTTAAAGGTCATTTAGCCCATTAAGTCTGCACTGATCCTTCAAACAGCATCCCACTCAGACCTACCTCACTATTCTATCCTATCCTTATAATCCCACCTTTACCACTAGATAATGCACTAGCCTGCACATCCTTGGGCACTGGGCATATTAGTATGGTCAATCCACTGAACCTGCACATCTTTGGACTGTTGGAGGAAGCCAGAGCACCCGGCAAAAACTCATGCAGACACAGGTAAATTTTGCAGACTCCACACAGCCACACAAGGCTTGTATCGAACCCACGTCCCTGGTGTTGTGAGGCAGAAATGCTCGCCACTGTGCCACCCTGAGCATTAGGAATGCAGGTATTTTCCTGCCAAATTTGATAGTTTTGATCTAAGTAAAAGTTCACCAGCTTTGAAGAGTACACCCAGAGTTTATCAGGTTTATACGTTTTTATTATTTTTCATCCATCAACACTGCTCTCTCATTAATTATAATTCACTGATAGATTCTACGGCAGGGCTCTGGGAGATAGCTCTTACTTTCCAGATTGTTATTTAGAATTCCTGGGTGAAGAATGGGCGGCACAGTGGTTCAGTGGTTAATACCGCTGTCTCACAGCGCCATGGGCCCAGATTCAATTCCACCCTCAGATAACTATCTGTGTGGAGTTTGCACATTCTCTCTGTGCCTGCATAGGTTTCTTCCCACAGCCCCAAGATGTGCAGGTTAGGGTGGATTGACCATGATAAATTGCCCATAGTGTCCAGGGATGTGCAGGCTTAGTTGGGTTAGCCATTGGAAATGTGGAGTTACAGGAATAGGATATGTGTTGAGGTGGATGCTCTTTGGAGGATCGGTGTGGACTCGATGGGCCAAATGTCCTGCTCCCACACTGTAGGGGTTAGCAAGTGATGGCCAGAGCTAGGTTATTTTACAACCAGCGATTAGATTTGCACTCCTGCGATATGCAGTTATGATTTTTTACAAATTTGGTTCAAGGTATTTGGACATCTAGCTGGCCAGCATTTATTCCCCATCCCTGTCTGCCCAGAGGACAGTTCAGAGACAATTGCATTGCCGTGGCACTAGAGACCCACAAAAGTCAGGCCAGATAAGTAATGGGTATCCAGCACAGAAAAAGTCCCTTTGGCTCATTATTGTCAGTCAGTGAAAAACAAATATTTACATTTTCTAATCCCAAGGATGTTGGTAAACTGAAATGGTTTATACGATAATCAACAGTGTTTGCAGAGTGGACAATTAAACAACTTGCTGGAGACTTCACAAACATCCCCATACTCTAGATGCTAAATGCTTTAGCAGCTTCTTCAGCCATAAATATTAAATAGATGATCCATCTTGGACTACTCCTAATGACTGCACAATCACAGATACAAACCTCAAGTCGCTCCATGTGATATCAAAAAATTGCTCAAATGCACTGAATGTTGCAAAGTTATTTGGCTTTGACAATAGCAGTGGTACTGAAGACATTACCTTGAGCTAGCTGCTAACCTAACCAAGCCATGATATTTATTGATTTCAAATTCCATGGCATGGCAGGATTCAAACTCAGGCCCCCAGAACATTACCTGGGACTCTGGATTATCAGTCTTGCAATCATACCATTAGGTCATTGCCTCTCCAAAGATCATTGACAAAGCAGCTGAAGATAATTGGGCTTGAATAGTACTCTGAGAAACTCTTGCAGTGACGCCCTGGGGCCGAGATGGTTGATCAACAACAAAAACCACATTACAACTCCAACCAGAGCCATTTCTTTTATGCCCAATGACACCAGTATTGCGAAGACTCCTTCATGCTACACTGTGGTCAGTAGTCAAGTGGGCCTGGTGCAACCCTGACTGAGTAGTAATATTTGTTGAGTAAGAACTGCTTGATAGAACTGTAGATGATACTTCTCATCATTCTTCTTATGACTGTGATAGACTGATAGGGGAGGAGCTGACCTGATTGGGTTTGGCGTTGTTTTAGTGATAGGACATACTTGAACAATTTTCCACATTGTCAGGTTGATGTCCATCCAACAGCTGCATAAGCATGGCTTGGTTAGGTTAGCAGCTAGCTCCAGTGCCAGTATGTCCATGCTGAGGTGTGGGCCCCAAAATTGGTCACATTATTCAAAATGGGGCCTAACGAGAGCTTTATGAAGTCTCAGAACCACATCGCTGCTTTTATATTCCAACCCTCTTGAGATAAACGACAACATTGCATTCGCTTTCTTAATCATGGACTCAACCTGCAAGTTAACTTTTAGAGGATCCTAGACCAACACTCCCAGATCCCTTTGTACTTCTGCTTTATGAATTTTCTCATCGTTTAGAAAATAGCCCATACCTCAATTATTTTTTTTCGCCCCAAATTGCAAGACCTCACATTTACTCACATTGAATTTCATCAGCCATTTCCTGGACCACTCTCCTAAACTGTCTAAATCTTTCCACAGCCTCCCCACCTCCTCAGTACTACCTACCTGCCCACCTAACTTCGTATCATCGGCAAACTTTGCCAGAATGCCCCCAGTCCCTTCATCCAGATCATTAATATATAAAGTGAACAGCTGCGGCCCCAACACTGAACCCTGCGAGACACCACTTGTCACCAGTTGCCATTCCGAAAAACAGCCTTTTGTCTCAACTCTCTGCCTTCTGTCAGACAGCCAACGCTCAATCCAAGCTAGTAGCTCACCTCGAACACCATGGGCCCTCACCTTCCTCAGCAGCCTCTCGTGAGGCACCTTATCAAAGGCCTTTTGGAAGTCTAGATAGATAACATCTACTGGGTTTCCCAGGTCTAACCGACTTGTTACTTCTTCAAAGAATTCTAACATGTTTGTCAGGCACGATCTCCCCTTACTAAATCCATGCTGACTTCTTCTAATCCGACCTTGCACTTCCAAGAATTTAGAAATCTCGTCCTTAACGATGGATTCTAGAATTTTACCAACAACCGAGGTTAGGCTGATCGGCCTATAGTTTTCCATTTTTGTCTTGATCCTTCCTTAAACAAGGAGTTACAACAGTGATTTTTGGATCATCTGGGACTTTCCCTGACTCCGGTGACTTTTGAAAAATCACAACCAACGCCTCCGCTATTTCCTCAGCCACCTCCCTCGGAACTCTACGATGTAGCCCATCGGGGCCAGGAGATTGAACAATTTTTAGAACTTTTAACTTTTCTAGCACTTACTCTTTTGTAATGCCTACCATACTCAACTCTGTCCCTGACTCTCCTTAATTGTTGGCATACTACTCACGTCTTCCACTGTGAAGACTGATGCAAAGTATTATTAATTTCTACAGCTATTTCTTTATCCCCCAATACTAGCCTTCCAGCATCATCGTCAGTGCGGGTGTGAAGGGTATTGTGGAAGAACTTGCTGTTGAGGAATGTTTAGCCCCAAACATTACATTGTACTATTTATGTGCCTCCTTCCATCTCTAATCAAAAAAAAGAGAAGCAAGGTTCAGAGGAGATGAAATAGAATATGGAGAGAAGAAGCTTGGCAGCAAGAGTTCCACTGGGTAAAGGAGTAGGGGCCTGAACAGTTTCTGGAAATTGTCACTCACCAACAACAGGTAAGTTTTGAGAAATTATAAGAGCAGACAGCATCAGAAACCAAAAGAAAGACATTGTAAGGATTATAAAATGTGAGGCTGGATGAACACAGCAGGCCAAGCAGCATCTCAGGAGCACAAAAGCTGACGTTTCGGGCCTAGACCCTTCATCAGAGAGGGGGATGGGGCCATCCCCCTCTCTGATGAAGGGTCTAGGCCCGAAACGTCAGCTTTTGTGCTCCTGAGATGCTGCTTGGCCTGCTGTGTTCATCCAGCCTCACATTTTATTATCTTGGAATCTCCAGCATCTGCAGTTCCCATTATCTCTGATACCATTGTAAGGATTAATTAGGTTAAAAGGGTAAGACATGGCAGGAGAGCTTCAAATTGCTGTCTGCTGCTTTTGCACGGTGTGGGAAGCCTGCAGCATTTCCAGTGCCTGGGACCTGCGTGTGTGCAAGAAGTGCCTCTCGCTGCAGCCCTTGGAAGCCTGAGTTTTGGAGCTGGACTGGTGCCTGGGGACACTGTGGAGCATTTGCGAGTTGGAGAGTGTTGTGGATAGCACATACACAGAGGTGGTCACACCGAAGACTCAAACTCCACAGGCAGAACAGGAGGGCTAAGTAGGCACCGCAGGAATCTCCTGTGGCTATTCCCCTAAAAAACGGATATACTGCTTTGGATACTGTTGAGGGGAATGGCCTCTCAGAAGATAACAGCAGCAGCTTAATTCATAGCTTCATGATTAAAAACAAAAACCATTTTACAACTCCATGGTACTATTGGTTCTGCTGCAGAGGAAGGGAGAAATAGGAATAGAAATGCTATTGTTACAGGGGATTCAGTGGTAAAGAGAATAGATAGGCATTTTTGTGGCTGCAAACGAGACTCCAGGATGGTGTGTTGCCTCCCTGGTGCTAGGAGCCTGGATGTCTCAGTCGTTGCAGGTCATTCTGGATGAGGAGAGCGAACAGTCAATGGTCGTGGTATACGTTGGCACTAATGACATAAGTGAAAAATGTAATGGGGAGGGAGAGTTGCATTACTGGTAAAGTAGTATCTCTCAGCTGTACTGAGGGAGGATACATCAGAGGACTTGTACAATGAGGCAATATGGGTAGAAATTAAGAATAGAAAAGGTGAAATCACAATGCTGTGGGTATGCTACAGGCCTCCCAACAGCCAGTGGGAGATAGCGGAGAGAATATGCAGACGGAGTTTGGAAAGATATAAAAACAGCATGGTTGTTGCGGTGGGTGATTTTAACTTCCCTGGCATTGATTAGGACTGACTTCCTGCTAGTGGCTTGGATGGAGCAGAATTTGTCAAGACCATTCAGGAGGATTGCTTGACACAGTATGCAGAGATAATGGGAACTGCAGATGCTGGAGAATTCCAAGATAATAAAATGTGAGGCTGGATGAACACAGCAGGCCAAGCAGCATCTCAGGAGCACAAAAGCTGACGTTTCGGGCCTAGACCCTTCTAGGCCCGAAACGTCAGCTTTTGTGCTCCTGAGATGCTGCTTGGCCTGCTGTGTTCATCCAGCCTCACATTTTATTATCTTGACACAGTATGCATCTAGTTTTGGGACATGAGTCTGGCCAGGTGAGTGAAGCTTCAGTGGGAAAGCATTTTGGGAGTTGTGACCATAATATCATGAGTTTTAGGTTACTTGTGGAGAGGGATGACAGCAGTCCTCAGGTGAAGATGTTAAATTGGGGAAAGGCGAACTACAACAAAATTAGGCAGGAGCTGGAGCTTGTTGATTGCAGGTGGCTGTTTGAGGGTAAATCCGCACTGGACATGTGGGAGTATTTCAAACAGCAGTTGGTAAGAGTTGAGGAGTAGTGTGTTCCTGCGAGAATGAACGATAGATATGGTAAGATCAAGAAGAAAAAGGAAGCATACTCAAGGTTCAGGAGAATGGGAACTGATGTAGTCCTTGAAGCATATAAGGAAAGTAAGATAGCCCTTCTAATTCCTTGTTTTAAGTTCTAAAAGGGGTCACAAAGCATCATTAACAAACACAATTAAATAGAATCCCATGGCTAGGCATACATGTATAAAAAGCAAGAGGGTAGACAGGAAAATGGTTGTCCCACTCAAAAACAAAGAAGGGAATGTATGTGTGGAGCCATAAGAAGCAGGTGAGTCCTAAACAAATACTTTGTGTTGGTACTTGGCAAAGAGACAAAATTGGTGGAGGATGATCTTGGGGAAGGTAGTTGAATTTGAATTTCTAAGCCAAGTTGCTATCAAATAGAAAGAGGTGTTGTGTGTCTTAAAAGAATTAACATGGAACATAGAAAAGTACAGCACAGTACAGGCCCTTCGGCCCATGATGTTGTGCCGTGGCATAATCCTAATGCAAAAATGAAATAACCTAACCTACGTTCCCCTCAATTCACTGCTGTCCATGTGCGTGTCCAGCAGTCGCTTAAATGTTACTAATGACTCCGCTTCCTTGACTACCACTGGCAAAGTATTCCATGCGCTCACAACTCTGGGTGAAGAACCTCCCTCTGATGTCTCCTCTATACCTTCCTCCTAACACCTTAAAACTATGACCCCTCGTGGCAGTCAATCCTGCCCTGGGGAAAAGTCTCTGGCTATCAACTCTATCCATGCCTATCATTACCTTGTACACCTCGACCAGGTCACCCCTCTTCCTCCTTCTCTCCAGAGAGAAAAGTCCAAGCTCAGTCAACCTCTCCTCGTAAGACAAGCCCTCCAGTCCAGGCAGCATCCTGGTAAACCTCCTTTGCACCCTCTCCAAAGCCTCCACATCTTTCCTATAATAGGGCGACCAGAACTGGACTCAATATTCCAAGTGTGGTCTCACCACGGTTTTGTAGAGCTGCAGCATAACCTCGTGGCTCTTAAACTCGGTCCCCCTGTTAATGAAAGCCAAAACACCATATGTTTTCTTAACAACCTTATCCACTTGGGTGGCAACCTTGAGGGAGCTATGCACCTGAACACCAAGATCCCGCTGTTCCTCCACACTGCCGAGAATCCTGCCTTTAATCCTATATTCAGCATTTAAGTTCAACCTTCCAAAATGCATCACTTCGCATTTATCCAGGTTGAAGTCCGTCTGCCATTTCTCAGCCCAGCTCTGCATATTGTCAATGTCTCACTGAAGCCTGCAATAGTCCTCGATACTATCAACGGCACCTCTAACCTTTGTGCCATCAGCAAACATACTAACCCACCCCTCAACCTCCTCATCCAAGCCATTTATAAAAACTACCAAGAGCAGAGGCCCAAGAACAGAGCTTTGTGAGACACTACTCAGCAATGACCTCCAGGCAGAATATTTACCATCTACAACCACACTCTGCCTCCTGTCAGCCAACTGTTTCTGAATCCAGACAGCCAAATCGCCCTGTATCCCATACCTCCTGACTTTATGAATGAGCCTGCCGTGGGGAACCTTATCAAATGCCTTGCTGAAGTCCATGTACACCACATTGACTGCTCTATCCTCGTAAACCTGTCTCGTGACCTCTTCAAAGAACTCAATAAGATTTGTGAGGCATGACCGCCCCTCTCAAAGCCATGCTGATTCCCTTTAATCACGCTATGCTTTTCCAATAGTCATAAATCCTATCCCTCAGAATTCTTTCCAAAACCTTGCTGAACTGACCGGTCTGTAATTTCCAGGGATTTCCCTATTCCCTTTCTTGAAAAGAGGAACAACATTTGCCCCCCTCCAATCTTTCGGTACAACTCCCTTGAAGAGTGAGGAAGCAAAGATCTTTGCCAGCGGCTTAGCAACCTCCTTTCTCGCTTCCCAAAGCAACCTAGGATAAATCTGAGATAATAAAGTGTGAAGCTGGATGAACGCAGCAGGCCAAGCAGCATCTCAGGAGCACAAAAGCTGATGTTTCGGGCCTAGACCCTTCATCAGAGAGGGGATGGGGTGAGGCTTCTGGAATAAATAGGGAGGGAGGGGGAGGCGGACCGAAGGTGGGGAGGGGATAGGCCAGTCCAGGGAAGACGGACAGGTCAAGGAGGTGGGATGAGGTGAGAAGGTAGGAGATGGAGGTACGGCTTGGGGTGGGAGGAAGGGATGGGTGAGAGGAAGAACGGGTTAGGGAGGCAGAGACAGGTTGGACTGGTTTTGGGATGCAGTGGGTGGAGGGGAAGAGCTGGGCTGGTTTTGGGATGCAGTGGGGGAAGGGGAGATTTTGAAGCTTGTGAAGTCCACATTGATACCATATGGCTGCAGGGTTCCCAAGCGGAATATGAGTTGCTGTTCCTGCAACCTTCGGGTGGCATCGTTGTGGCACTGCAGGAGGCCCATGATGGACATGTCATCCAAAGAATGGGAGGGGGAGTGGAAATGGTTTGCGACTGGGAGGTGCACTTGTTTATTGCGAACCGAGCGGAGGTGCTCTGCAAAGCGGTCCCCAAGCCTCCGCTTGGTTTCCCCAATGTAGAGGAAGCCACACCGGGTACAATGGATGCAGTATACCACATTGGCAGATGTGCAGGTGAACCTCTGCTTAATATGGAAAGTCATCTTGGGGCCTGGGATAGGGGTGAGGGAGGAGGTGTGGGGGCAAGTGTAGCAGTTCCTGCGGTTGCAGGGGAAGGTGCCGGGTGTGGTGGGGTTGGAGGGCAGTGTGGAGCGAACAAGGGAGTCATGGAGAGAGTGGCCTCTCCAGAAAGCAGACAAGGGTGGGGATGGAAAAATGTCTTGGGTGGTGGGGTCGGACTGTAGATGGCGGAAGTGTCGGAGGATGATGCGTTGTATCGGGAGGTTGGTGGGGTGGTGTGTGAGAACGAAGGGGATCCCCTTTGGGCGGTTGTGGTGGGGGCGGGGTGTGAGGGATGTGTTGCGGGAAATGTGGGAGACGCGGTCAAGGGCGTTCTCGACCACTGTGGTGGGAAAGTTGCGGTCCTTGAAGAACTTGGACATCTGGGATGTGCGGGAGTGGAATGTCTTATCGTGGGAGCAGATGCGGCGGAGGCGCAGGAATTGGGAATAGGGGATGGAATTTTTGCAGGAGGGTGGGTGGGTGGAGGTGTATTCTAGGTAGCTGTGGGAGTCGGTGGGCTTGAAATGGACATCAGTTACAAGCTGGTTGCCTGAGATGGAGACTGAGAGGTCCAGGAAGGTGAGGGATGTGATGGAGATGGCCCAGGTGAAGTTGAGGTTGGGGTGGAAGGTGTTGGTGAAGTGGATGCCCTGCAGCCCATTGGTATCAATGTGGACTTCACCAGCTTCAAAATCTCCCCTTCCCCCACCGCATCCCAAAACCAGCCCAGTTCGTCCCCTCCCCCCACTGCACCACACAACCAGCCCAGCTCTTCCCCTCCACCCACTGCATCCCAAAACCAGTCCAGCCTGTCTCTGCCTCCTTAACCTGTTCTTCCTCTCAGCCATCCCTTCCTCCCACCCCAAGCCGCACCTCCATCTCCTACCTACTAACCTCATCCCAATTCCTTGACCTGTCCGTCTTCCCTGGACTGACCTATCCCTTCCCTACCTCCCCACCTATACTCTCCTCTCCACCTATCTTCTTTTCTCTCCATCTTCGGTCCGCCTCCCCCTCTCTCCCTATTTATTCCAGAAGCCTCACCCCATCCCCCTCTCTGATGAAGGGTCTAGGCCCGAAATGTCAGCTTTTGTGCTCCTGAGATGCTGCTTGGCCTGCTGTGTTCATCCAGCTTCACACTTTATTATCTTGGATTCTCCAGCATCTGCAGTTCCCATTATCTAGGATAAATCTGGTCTGGTCCTGGGGACTTATCAATCTTAACGTTCGCTAATATTTCCAGCACGTCTTAAGCTGGATAAGTTTCTCGGCCCTGATGGGATTCAACCAGAACACTGAGAGAGGCATGAGACCAAATTCCTGGAACATTGACAGTATCCTTCGTGGCCATAGATGAAGAATATCTAATGTTCTCCCATTGTTTAAGAAGGGTAACAGGGATACACCTGGGAGCTTCATGTCAGTGGTAGGGAAATTATTAGAAGAGATCCTCAGGGGCAAAATCGATAAGCATTTTGAAGCAAATGGACTGATTAGCGATAAACAGCCTCATTTTGTTTGGGGGAGGTCATGTTTCACTAAGTTGAGTGAGTTTTTGAAGAGGTGACGAAGATGATTGATGAGGGAAAAGCAGTTGATGTTGTTTGTTTGGACTTCAGTAAAGCCTTTGGCAAAGTCCCATGTGGCAGACTGGTACAAAAGGTGAAGTCACATGGTATCAAGGGTGAGCTGGCAAGATAGATATAGAACCGGCTTAGCCATAAGAGACAGAGAGTAGAGGTGGAAGGATGCTTTTTGGAATGGAGGGCTGTGACTAGTGGTGTTCGACAAAGAGCAGTGCTGGGACCTCTGCTGTTCGTGATTTTCATGGATGATTTGGAGGAAGATATCGTGTGTCTAATTAGTAAGTTTGCAGATGATACAAAGATTGCTGGAGATGTGCATAGTGAGGGGGATTTTCAGAGAATACAGCAAGGTATAGATCAGTTTGAGGAATGGGCAGCAAAATAGCAGATGGGGTTTAATCTGGACAAATGTGAGGTGATGCATTTTGGAAGGCCAAGTACAGGCGTAAATTATACAATGAATGGCAGAACCCTTAGGAGTACTGATGTGCATAAAGATCTGGGTGTGCAGGTCCAGAGATCACTGAAGGTGGGTAATGCAGACAGATAAGGTTGTGAAAACGGCCGATGGCATGCTTACCTTCATTGCAAGTGGCATTCAGTACAAGGATAGACAAGTTTTGCTGCAGCTTTAAAGAACTTTAGCTGGTCTACACTTGGAATATTGCATACAGCTCTGGTCAGCGTGCTACCATTAGGATGAGGATGCTTTGGAAAGGATATAGAAAAGCTTTACCAAGATGTTGTCTGGTATGGAAGATTTTAGCTACAAAGAAAGATTGGATAGACTGAATTTTTTTTAAACTGGATCGTATGAGGTTGTGGGGTGACCTAACAGAAGTTTACAGGATTGTGAACGGCATGGATAGAGTGGAAAGTTATGAGGCTTTTACCCAGGATGGAAAGGTCAGTTACTCGGAGACACAGGTGCAAGGTGGTGAGGGTGGGAAGTTGAAAAGAGATGTGCAAAGCAGTGCTGAAACATGCTCGAGGAGGTGGTGGAAGCACTCAATAGCAGCATTCAAGAAGAACCTGGATGAATACATAAACAGGAGGGGAATAGAAGGATATGGATCATGTAAGTGAAGATAGTTTTAGGAAGGGCAGAATGTGTCAGCGAGGGCTTGGAGGGCTGAAAGGCCTGTTCCTGTGCTTTTTTTTTGTTTTTTGTTCTTTGTTCATTGTGCAATCATCAGCGAACTTCCAGACTACTGATTTCACAACATTCACCACCATTCACAAATCCTCAGATACTGAAGCCTTCTGTGTCTCCATATAACAAGACCTGGACAATATCCAGGGTTGGGTTCACAAGCGACAAATAATATCCGTGACTCACATGCCAGCCACCTGTCATTTGAAACGAGAGAATCCAACCTTTTCCTTTTCTGTTTCTGAATACCGCACTTTCAGAATCGTGGAAATTGTCTTTGACCAGAATCTGCAGTCTACCAGCCATCTAAATACTATGACCACACTATGATGTCAGAAGCTAGAAATTCTTCAGGAAAAAATTCACCTCCTTAGTCTTTTAAAACCTGCCCTCCATCCATCCACAAGGCACAAGTCTGGAGTCAGCATTTTCCTGGAGGAGGACGGCAAAAACTGTTGAAATTTGACACTGCCCTGGAGAACGTAGCCCACATGCTTTGCATCCATTCACCGGCTTCAGCGTTCATTTTCTTCATTACTAGTGGGCAATGGCATCAGTGTCGACCACTTATACGACACAGTGCAACAGCCCACTAAGGCTCCTTAGACAGTATGTTTGAAATGTGAGATCACTCCCATCTGTAAGGATTAGGGCAACAAATATGAGAACACCCCTACATGCAAGTTCCCCTCCAAACCACAGAGCGTACTGACTTGAAAATATATCACTGTTCCTTAACTGTGAAAAGCCTGGAATTCTTGACAGAAACACCATGCCAACACTGTATTTTGTCTATTTTGGCAAAGAGAAATGTTAAAAAGAGCATGTTGTCTAAATGGTGAGAGGTTGTAAAGAAATCTGAGTCCTCATGCAAGAGTCCGTCTGTAGGTACAACAAATAATCAGGAGCGTTCATAGAACGTTATAGTTTATCGCGAGGAAAATTGAATGCAAAAGTCGGGAGATTATGTTGCAGTTATACGGGACATTGGTGAGATTGTGTCTGAAGTACTGTGTGTACAGACAGATGTTGATGGTTTGGAAGCAGTTCTCAGAAGGTTTACTAGACTAATACATATAGAACATACAGAATGTTCTATATGTATTAGTCTAGTAAACCTTCTGAGAACTGCTTCCAAACCATCAACATCTGTCTGTACACACAGTACTTCAGACACAATCTCACCAATGTCCCGTATAACTGCAACATAATCTCCCGACTTTTGCATTCAATTTTCCTCGCGATAAACTATAACGTTCTATGAACGCTCCTGATTATTTGTTGTACCTACAGACGGACTCTTGCACGAAGACTCTGAGATTTCTTTACAACCTCTCACCGTTTAGACAACATGCTGTTTTTAACGTTTCTCTTTGCCAAAATAGACAAAATACAGTGTTGGCACTGTACCTTTGAGAAAAAGGCTAGGCCTGTATCCTCGGGAATTTACAGGTGTCATAGATGATTTCTTTGAAACATGTTAGATCCCGAGGGAATTTGACAGGTTGGATGTGGAAAAGATATTCCCTTTAGTGTGGGAATCGATATCTAAGCCCGCCTTTTAAAATAAGGAAGTGCACAGTTGAAACACAGGTGAGGAAATTTTTTTTCCGGAGTGTTGAAAGCCTTTGGAATTCCCTTCAAAGTACGATTGATGTAAAATCTTTCAATATTTTGAAGGCAGAGATGTATTATTGATTACTAAGGGGATTAAAGATTATCAGGAGTAGGTAGGAATGTAGATTTGAGGTTAAAATCAGATCAGCCGTAATTATATTGAATTGTAGAACAGGCTGAAAGGGTTTGAGTCACCTACTCTTGTGCCTTGTTTCTCTGTACATGGACTCCATTGGTTCAAGAAGGCTGCCCACCACCACCACCTTGAGGGTAATTGGGATAGGCTGGCATAGACAGTGATGTCCACGTTCACAAGTGAATAAGAAAATGTTGGTGCTGGTGGCCTCAAAAATCATGATAGTGAACATTTCTTTCAGAGCATATTTTATTAGCGGGGGATACCATTTGCATTGTTTTTCCCGTTTTACCTAATGATTCTGCTCCTAATGCCAGAATCAAGGTCAATTCTAACATTGAAAAGTAGAAGGATAAGTCTTTGATAACAAAGTGTGAAGCTGAATGAACACAGCAGGCCAAGCAGCATCTCAGGAGCACAAAAGCTGACGTTTCGGGCCTAGACCCTTCATCAGAGAGGCCTCTCCTGATGAAGGGTCTAGGCCCGAAACGTCAGCTTTTGTGCTCCTGAGATGCTGGTTGGCCTGCTGTGTTCATCCAGCTTCACACTTTGTTATCTTCGATTCTCCAGCATCTGCAGTTCCCATTATCCCAGGATAAATCTTTGTTCCTTTTACGATGTAAGAATCTTCCTCCTCCTTCCGCCTTCACATCCAGTGAGATGCGCAATGTCTTTCAACTGTCTTAGCAGCACTTGCCTGGCATTTCCCCTGACCTTGCCATTAGAGATAGCCCTACCAGGAGCTTGGAGCCTAAATAATGTTAATCGAGGAATTGTTGAAGCAAACAAGCTTCTCCACCATATTGAGGTGGCAGTCTACGTGCAGCCATCATGTAGCATTTGCTTTCTCCATTGTTGAATGTTATTGGACTGGCAGAAGTAAATACAGCATGTTAGAATTCAGACAGGCATATTATGGTGCACCTCTGGAGTAAGTTGGTCTTAATCTCGGCCTCTGACTCAGTGGTAAGCACACCAACTGTGTACCACATGTATACCACAAGAGCCCTGAATTTTAGATACAGTCTTACCTCTAGTACAACAAATATTAAAAACTGAATATCTGCCTCCAACTACCTCAACCATGAGCTGCTGAAATCCTGGTTTGTGCCCTTTGTCAGCTCTGGGCAAGAACATCTATTCCATTGCTGTTTTGGTTGTGTTGCCATTCCTCACTCAAGAAACTTCAGCTCAGGTGCTACCCATAAGCTATCCTGTACCAAGTCCCAATATGTATCACCCCTGCCTATGTTCCCTAAAAAGAAAATTTATTTCTCATTACTCACAATGTAGGAGAAAATCTTCCTCTGCCATGTATAGAAGCCTGCCCTGTTGCTATTATTATTGCCTGCTGCATTATGATTTATGATTTATGATATATGATATTCTTTATGATTTGCCTTTTTATGACATCTGAAATTTTACCTTTGTATATTTTCTAACCTTTTATCTTGGCATGCCTTGTGTTACTGCTCCTTCATTTCAGTTAACATTTTTCACTGATGTGTGTCATGACAAAACTGCAGTGTGGAGGAGAGCCAGAGTCTGTTAATGACAGATTGAGCGGTGTAAAGCCTAAGTTGTTTCTGGTGACAGAGTTTGTCAGTAATATCTTGTGACAGTTCATCTGTGCATTTTGATTTTGTGCCTTTCCCTATTCCTTTCAGCTGATTTCTGTTTTTCCTGGCAAATAAAGATTTGCATTGCATTGATTTTGTGATTTGTTGGACTTTCATTTTTAAGGTGATAGAACTGCTTCAGAAATAAAGTTTTAAAAAAATGATGGGCTTGTGTTTTATTGTTTACAGTGAACTCTCTTCGAGTAAGAATTGTCAAGAGTAGTCCTAATTTGCTGTTTGTAAGTTTCTTTTCTGCCAAATGTTACTTTATTTCTTGAGCTCTAAGATTTTCAACATTAAACGCCCGACTCATACTTGGATCTCTGGAGAAGTGGTTCTTGCCTTGGATTGGTAAATCTGTCTAGACTCTTGGTGTTTCAATCACACAATCTCCTGCCTCCCATTTCCCCAACCTACACTCTTGCCACTTGTTTGCTCAACATGGCAATCACTAAGGCCTCTTCATCTTCTCACTGGGTGATTGGACCTTGAACAGACATTTCCCAACTTGATTGTTAGTCAACCAGTTGTCTTTGGCCATTTTTAATCATTTTATGATTACTAAACAAATATTCAAATGAAATTTTGTTTATGGACGCTGTGATTTTTTTTTCTCCCAAACATTTGTCACCAGCAGAGTCCTGAGCCTTTTATTCCTGGAATCCGTAGGCCAACCTTGGAGGGATAATATCCTTATTCTAGTAAAACCCAAACGCTGCCAGCATCCTCCTCTGTGCCAGATGGTATGCAGTGAGTTTTGTGGTGTGATAGATGATCTCTGCTTTTCATTTATTTATAGAGGGATATAGTTGAAAAGCAAGGAATGCAAATCTGCACACAGCAGTGTTATAAAAATACTGATGAAACTTATGAAGGGGCATCAACTTCAAATCTGTTTTTCTCTTCTCAGATGCTGCCAGACGTACCAGATATTTCTAGCATGTTCTGAATGTGTTGCATGCATTAAAATATCCAAATACTAAAATTGTGTAGAGACTTCATTAGATTACATTTGAAGTATTGTGTATAGCTCTGGTCTCCATGTCATAAAGAATGCACAGAGGCTTTGGGGAAGGCTGAGTGGCATGGTGGCTCAGTGGTTAGCTATACTGCCTTACTCTGCCTCCGACCTGGGTTCAGTTCCAACCTTGGATGACTGTGTGGAGTTTGTACGTTCTCCCTGGATGCTCTGGTTTCCTCCCAGAGTCCAAACATGTGCAGATTAGGTGGATTAACCATAGTAAATGAGGTAGGGAAATGGTTTGGAGTGGGCTGCTGTTCGGAGGGTTGGTGCAGACTTGATGGGCCAAATGACCTCTTTCTGCATTGTAGGGATCCTTTGAAAGTATCAAAAAATTTAAGAGGGCAGTGCTGGGTTTTAAATGTTATCACTGTTGTAGAAGAGTGAACAAGCTGGCTTTTTTTTCTCTAACGGTACGCTGGGTGGTGGTGATGTAATAAATGTCTTAAGAATTCTGGAAGGGTTTTTACAGCATTTGAAGTGGAGATGTTTCCAATCACTGGGAATGATCAAAACTGATTGACATCAGTATAAAATATTTTGCTGTAAATACTACATAAATTTCCAAACTAGCCAAGACTTGAGCGATAATTATATATTATTTGTTGAAATTTTCCCAAGCTGAACTCCCCAACGTTTGACAGGTGCACAGTAAAACCTGTCTTCTAATTGGTGATACGTCTGCCTCATTGATAGCAGGCAGTGGTGTAGTGTATAGTTGATGGACTATCAATCCAAGTCCCAGGTTCAAATCCAACTGCATCAGGTGGTGGAATCTGTATTTTAAAAAAGTAAATGGAATTGAATGTCTAATAATGACCATTAATCTATTGTTGACCTACCGAAAAAACACCTGGTTCAGCACTGACCTGAAGGAAATCTGCCAGCCTTACCTAGACTCATCTTCCTGTGACTCCATACTCATAGCAATGTGGTTAACTCTTAGTTGCCCTGTCGAGCCCCTCTACTCTGTTGTGTCAGACAGTCTCAAATGAACGACATGGCACAGCCCACCTAGCATCAGTGCAGGAACTGCATATGACAATGGCAATTGTGGTTGGTTGGCTTGCTGAGCTGGTTTGCTGTTCTTCTGCAAACATTTCATTACAATGCTAGGTAACTTTGTCAGTGCAGCCTCCGATGAAGCGCTGTTGTGTTTTCCCGCCTGCTATTTGAACTCTGGAGTCCATTGAGCTGGATTACCTCACTTCTGGATTTCCATGCAGTGGAGTGTATATGGGGTTATGCTCTATGTGTTTGTTGATGGCTTTCCTCATGGAATAACAAGCTTCTAGCAATTCCCATGCTGGCTTCTGCTTTGCTTGTCTCAGGATCTTGGTGTTGCCCAGTCAAATTGGTGGTTCTCCTTATCCATGTGGATAGAGATGAGTGAGAAATAGACACATGGATGATAATTAAATGTAGGGTATGCAGGGTAGTTTGATCTTAGAGCAGGATAATAGGTCGGCGCAACATTGTGGGCCAAAAGGCCTGTACTGTGCTGTACTGTTCTATGTTCTGTGTAAGGATCCTGAGGTAGCATGTTCTAAACCCATGACTATTTCCATCAAGCAACAACAGGGAACATGGGAACGCCATACCTGTAAGTTCCTCTCCAAGCTGTTCTTTCACTTGTTACTTGGTCCAAATCCTGGAGTACCATCCCTCACAATATCTTTATGTGCATGCACCAAAAGGACTATAGTCAAAGAAAGATGCTCACAATCTCAACGTGCCTTTGAGAAAGCAATGGGCAATAAATGCTAGCTGAACCAGCAAAGCCGACGTGTTGTGAACGAAGAAATAATTTTGCTATGTGTTAACCTTGAAACACTTCATTTTTCTCAATGGTATGGTGATTGGGATGGCATTACCCAGCCAAGCATTTGATTTATTGCAGCTTTGTCTCTCTACTACTGGTTTGACTGTGTAGCAGACCTTGACATTACACCAGCATTTCTTGATTCAAACTCCACTGATGTTCAATGTGCAGTTGTTTGGAGATTGTTTGGATTTGTTTTTGTTTGTTTTTACTCTTTACTGTTATGTGTAGTCTCTAGTATCTTGTCTAGCTCTCCCTGATTAGAGGATTTTGAGAAATTCCTGAGTTTCAGCATTGTGCAGCCTACTGAGAGAAAGAAACACGGGGGATTGTGTTAAAAGAGTTGCTCTGTAGAAGCTTGAAGAGAATTATTATGATGACATTTCTTATGGAAATGCATGAAGCCTGTAGATCTTTGCTTTCTTTATTCATTAATGGGATGTGGGTATTGCTGGCTAGACAGTATTTATTACCCATCCTTAATTGCCCAGTGGTCAGTGCAGAGTCAACCACATTTATGTGTATCTGGAGTCACATGTAGGCCAGACCAGGTGAGGATGGCAGTTTCCTTCCCTAAAGGAACCTTTAGTGAACTAGATGGTTTTTTGACAATGGACTCATGGCCATCATTAGATTCTTAATTCCAGATATTTTATTGAATTCAAATTCCACCATCTGCCATGATAGGATTCAGACCCAGATGCCCAGAACGTTACCTGAGTCTCTGGATTAACGGCCCAGTGATAATACCACTAGGCCATTGCCTCTCTGTATCATGTTGTCTATACAACTCTGGTGACATTACACTTTTATAGTCCAATTCGTATCGTCTGTGGGGTTTTCTCACCACTGATAACAAATTCTCAGGCATAGTAAGGGTGTGAGAACATCCAGCACAAAACTGGGCATGATTGTGAATTGTGAGGAGGATATGAGGAGGCTTCAAGATGATTTAGAAAAGTTGAATGAGTGGGCAAACACTTGGCAGATGTAGTACATCTTGGGCTGAATGGCCTTACTTCCACTCCTATGTCGTATGGTCTTATGGCTAAATATGAACTGTGCACTTCAATGTGAAAAACATAAAGGAACAGCATGATTTAAATATTCTAAAATGTGGCTGTATAAAGGGATCTAGTTATCCTGTATACATGACAATGAAAAAAGGCAGACAGATTCAGCAAGCAGTTAGGAACGCAAATGATATGTTGGCCTTCATTGTGAGATGGTTGCAAGGTGGATGTTTTCCATGGTTGGGAAATCTAGAACCAGGGGTTATGGTCCCAGGATATGGACTAGATAATTTAGAATTGCGATGTGTATATATTTTACTCAAAGGGTCCTGAACCTTTGGAATTCTGTCCACAGAGACAACACAATGTGGAGCTGGTGGAACATAGCAGGTCAGGCAGCATCAGAAGAGTAGGAAAATTGATGCTTTGGGCATGGACCCTTTCTCAGAACTGGGGAGGACAAATGGAGCTGGGAAATAAATAGAGGGAGGAGTGTTGGGGCTGGGGAGAGGTAGGTGGGGTAGTGATAGGTAGATGCAGGTGAGACTCAGGTAACGTTCTGGGCATCATGGGGATTGGTCAGTGTGATGGGTGGGGCAGATCGGTGGAAGAGAAGTGGACGGGTTGTGTCAGGCCAGGGAGGCGGGAGGGAGGATTGTGGGGCTGGGGAAAGGTAGATGGGGTGGTGATAGGTGGATGCAGGTAGTGGTTAGTGGGGATTGGTCAGTGGGAAGGGTAAGGTGGATAGGTGGGGAAAAAGATGGACAGGTTGTGCCACGTCAAGGAGGTGGGGATGAGAGGGAGGCTTCGAAGTGTGATGAGGCCGGGGTTGGGGAGATTTTTAAACTAGTGAATTCAGTGTTCAGGCTGTTGGGCTGTAGGCTCCTGTGATGGAATTTGAGGTGCTGCTTCTCTAGTTGGTGTGTGGCGTCATTGTGGCACAGGAGGAGACCCAGGTTGAACATGTCATTAAGGGAGTGGGAAGAGCAGTTAAAATGGTTGGCAACCGGAAGGTGTTGTTGATAATTGCGTGTAGAGTGCAGATGCTTCACAAATCGGTCCCCAAGTTTGCACTTGGTTTCACTGATGTAGAGGAGGCTATATCGGGAGCAATGGATGCAGTAGACCAGGTTGGGGGATGTGCAGGTGAACCTGTGTCAGATATGAAAAGTTTGTTTTGGGCCTTGGGGAGGGAAATATTTCTTTGGTAGTGGGGTCATAGGTGGTGAGAGTGGCAATGAATGATATGCTGGATACGAGGGCTGGTGGGGTGCTGCGAGGACTAGGGGGATTCTGTCTTTATTTTTGTTGGGGGGGGAGATGGTTTAAGAGCAGAAGTCCCTTTGTCCTCCCCTGTTCTGAGAAAGGGTCCATGCCCAAAGCATCAATTTTCCTACTCCTCTGATGCTGCCTGACCTGCTATGTTCCACCAGCTCTACGTTGCAAGAGATGTAATTGATCACTGGAGAGGGGAAGTTGTAGTCCTAGAAATAGGAGGACATCTGGGATTGGAACACTCCATCTTGGGAGCAGATGCGGAGGAATTGGGAGTAAGGGATCGCGTTGCAGGAAGGTGGATGAGAGGAGGTGTCGTTCTGGTATTTTTGGGAGTCGGTGTGTTTGAAATAGATGCCTTTGTTGAGGTAGTTATCAGATTTGGAGTTGGAGAGGTCCAGGAAGGGGAGGGTCATATCGGAGAAGTTTTGGATGAAAGATGTCAGTAAGGTTGATGAACTGTTCAAGCTCCTCATAGGAGTACGAGCCAGGCCATTACAGTCAGCACTGTACCGGAGGAAGGGGTGAGGGATGATGCCAGTGGAACAATGACAAAGGGATTGTTCCACATATCTTACGAAGAGGCAGGCATAGCTTAGACCCATGTGGGTACCCAAAACCACTCCCTTAATTTGTAGGAAGTGGAAAGAATGTGGGAGGAGTTAAAGAAGTTGTTCAGTTTAAGGGCAGGTTCTGTTAAATGGATGAGGGTGTCGGTGGAGGGGGAACTGGTTGAGCCTGAAGGAGAGGAAGAAGCAGAAAGCTTTTAGGCCATCCACGTGAGAGTTACAAGGGTATAGGGATTGGATGTCCATAGTAAAGCTGAGGTTTTGGGGGCCAGGGAATTGGAGGTGGAAAGCATAGGTGGTGTGTCGCAGACATTTGTGGGGTGTTCCTGCACTGGAGGGTGGACAGGTGGGGGATGGAGGGTGGAGACAGAGCTAAGCTAAGCAGAGATGAAATTAGTAGGGCAGGAACAGGCAGAGACAATGGTAAATCAGGTTTGTAGAGTTTGAGAGAGGGAGATAGAATGTGATGTGCAATTGGGGAACAGTGAGGTTGGAGGCTGTGCGTGGGAGGTCACCAATTCTGTATGTTTATTGATTGCATTATGGATTGAGAACCATGCCACTAGGATTTGGACCCTCTATACAAACCCATACAGAATAGAACCAAAAATGACCAAGCTTGCCATATCAGACATAAATAACGGTATAAATTCCAAGCAAGATAGAACAACATTGCTTCATCAGAGGCCTCACTGATGTGTTACCTAGCATGGTGACAAAATGCCTCAATGAAAACAAGAGAGCACGGCAAGCAGGCCAACAACCTCAAAAAAAGAAGCATGTTACCAAAATGGCGGGAAATTGCAGATACAAAGGAATCTAGGTGTCCTACTGCATGAATCACAGAAGATGAGTATGCAGGTACAGCAAATAATTAGGAAAGCAAACAGAATGTAATCACTTGCAAGGGGAATAACGGAAACTATGGATGTAATGGAGGTTAATGATGAGACAAAACCTGGAGTGCTGTGAAGACCATCAGCCACATTATTTAGATCATGCCATAAAGAGACTGTTCAAAGTAGTTCCAACAGCCTTAATATCTGGAATAAGTGGGTTGTCTTCTGAGTATTGTCTAGGCTTTTATCTCCACAGAGTTTAGAAGAGTTAGAGGTCACTTGATTGAAATATTATGAAATCCAAAGTGTGGGTAAATGTGTATTACTATCCAGGTTTGTCCATTTAAAATGGAGGTGAGGTCTTTTGTTTTGTCTGAATGCTACGAGTTATTAGAACTCTCTTTCTGAAAAGTTTGTGGAAACGGAGTACTTAAATATTTTTAAGGCAGAGGTGTATGGATTTGTTACAATGAGATCAGTTTTGATCTTATTGAATTCTGGAACAGGCTTGAGTGACTGAATTGCCGAGCCTGCACTGAGTTCCTATGTTTGTAGCTCTGGAGAGTGGATGTTGTCCCATGTGGAGCGATTTTAAGGTCATAAGGAATCACTACAGGAGCGGACCATTTGGTTGATTGAGCTTGCGAAGAAATTTAATAAAATCATTGGTGATTTGATTGTGACTTTAACTCTACTTGCCTGCCCCCACAACCACTGACTCTCAAGTCAAATCAAAAATCTGTCTAGAGCTTATCATTGAACAACACAAAAGACTAATAACCCTCTGAAAGAATTTATTCCTCCCCATGTCTGTGTTAAAAGGAACACCCCTTATTGAAAACTGTGCCCCTTAGCTCGAGATTTTGTCCGAGGGGAAACATCTCAGTATCCAACCTGTTAGATCCCTTCAGCATCTTGTGAATCAATAAGATTGTACCTTATTCTGTCAAATCCCAATGGGCATAGTTTGGGAGGTGATGTCCTGTGATAATATCTCCAAGCCTATTAGTCTAGAGACCCAGGTAATGTTCTGGGTCCTTGGGTTTGAATCCTCCAATGGCAGATGGTAGAATTTGGATTCAATTTTAAAAAAAGACTGGAATTAAGAGTCTAATGATGACCATGAATCCATTTTTAATTATTGGATAAACCCATCTAGTTTATTAATGTCCTTTGGGGAGGAAACTGCCCTTCTTACCTGAACTGGCCTACATGTGAGCCCAGACCCATAGCAATGTGGTTGACTCTTAGCTATCCTCTGGGCTATAAATGCTGGCCTAGCCAGCGATGCTGACATCTTGTGAATGAATTAAGAAAAAACTCTCAACCTTTTCCAAATAAACTACACCATCACCCCAGGAATCAGCCTTATGAGCTTTCTCTCAATTTCTTCCAATACAAGTACACCCCATCTCAAATAAGGATACCAAAACACTGCACTGTACTCAAAATGAGGGATCACCAAGCGAAGTAAAAGTGCAAGGTACTCATTAAAACCTCTTCTCACAGGACAATCCATTATCGTAGGAATCAGTTTTGTGAACGGTTATTACATTGACTGAGAGCAAATCAAGTATCTCTTTCCTTGAGTAAGCGGACCAAAGATTGCGCACAGTTACACTAGATGCAGCTTCACCGGTACACACTTTAATTGTTGTGGGATGTATTTACTCTCAATCTCTCTGTAATAAAGCTAACATCCTATTTGTCTTCCTAATTGATTGCTAAACCTGACACCCAATAAAGCTACTAAGAGATGCACCTAATAGTCTTACGTTCAGTTGCAATGTTGAAGTACTAGTTCGCTGAATATTCCAATTTTTGATCCATTTGGTAGATGACATCTGCAACAAATGGGCAAGGGTTCTAAACTAACCAGTGCAGTCCTCAAACTGACCAATCTAAATGATCTGTGCATGAAATTGCAAAACTTGGTTCTTGTTGATTTTAATCCCAGTTGCAACATTGAAACGTATTATCTTAGTCAGTGTTGTTTCAACCCATAGTGTAACAATTTTAATGTGCTCTGTTTATTAATACTATAAAATAATCTTTCATTTTGAAATATAATTGGAAAATCTGGAGAAAATAAAAACTTGTAATTTAGTATGAGCATTCAAGTGACATTGGGAATGCACTTAAGTTTCTGTGTGTGGCATGCACAGTTATTTTGATTAAATTTTAGCTTTACTTACATGATGAAGGTTTATAATATGTGATTTGGAATTTTGAATTTTTCTTAAAAATCAATGAAGAAGTATTAGTGAATTTGTTATGGACTAGACCAAACCCCCTCAAAATATATCAAGGAGATAATCTAGATCCTAACTTTTATCTTGTTTAAAAGCAAGTGTAAAGTACCATGTTCAAGATGTGGTTTGATTAATCCATTACTAGGCTCTAAGCAAAACATGCTTAATTCTTACACTACAGTTAAAATACAAACAAAAACAAATTGACACAACATTATTTTATTGTGTATTTTTTATTAGAATTAATATTATTTAAGTACAATTCAACATTCCAATATAGCAGCATCTCATAAACACACCCTATCGCAAAGGCAAATTCTGTAAAATAGATTTTTCTCACTTGCTAGCTCCTCCAGTCTAGGAGAAAAGAGCACTGAAGCAAACAATCTAGAAGCAGAGAGAGAATTTGAACATTTTGCTTCTGTGGGGAGAGAGCTGTATCTTATCAGCTTCGACTCCCAAGACGTCTACTGAAAGCACAACTAAAACCCTGGGTGTGAGAGAGTCTGACTCCATCCACTCATGTTTCTTTTGCCTTAAAAAAACAGTTAGGGAGCTCAAAGCTGTTTACTGACTTCTTCTGAAGCAGAAATATCTGCACCATGGTGCAACACCTCCTCTTCAAGAGAAACTGGAAAGGACATTCCTTAAAGGCACATATCACAATTAGCCCATGTCAGTTTATTGTATAGTGGAGACAATCACTTCTGGTGAATGTACAGAATGTCACCAAAAGAAATAACAGTGAACTCGCAACTGAGTAAGAAATTAAAGAGAAAAGGTTGAAATGGTACTGTGGATTATCTGTAAAGGTTGTTGCTAGGACAAAATGGCGAATCTCTCTCTTTGTTACTAATAAGATCTTCCCAAAGCTTTCTTTCCTTTTTGTGCATATAACTTTGTTCTTTTGCTCTAAGTATGTTGGCTGGCTTTGTGGGTATTTTCAGTAATTGGCTACCACAATAAATATGTTACAGAAATAATGCTTGAGATTTTCCAGTCAGGGTTCACTGTGGAATCAGACTTTTCTGATATCATGAGCTGGGATCATAGCATGTATTGCATGTTCATGTCCATACTACTTGTTTCAAAATTCTTACTTCCTAATGTACTGTGGTATTACTTTACTTCCAGTTCCCTGGAGCTCTCTCTTTAGCGGCATTGCGAGTCTGCCTGCAGCACATGCAAAACAGTGGTTCAAGAAGGCGGCTCATTGCCACCACGTGGGGATGAGCTACAAATGTTGACCTAGCTGGCAATGCCCACATCACACAAATGAATAAAATTTTAAAAACCCTTCATGCCTAGTTTAGAAGAAAAAGTTGGAAAGAGGGAGGGGTGTCGCATTGCAGCCTTCACTCAACTCTGATTTTGAAATAACTAACTGTTACCTGTTTGTTCTGAGCTTTACAAGTGGCATTACTTGATATCTGAAATGTATTGTGGCAGGGAGATTTCTTTTAGGTAACAAGTATTGTTGAGGCTGCTCAAGAACAGGAGGGAGACCAGTCACCCCTCGAATGTGCTTGTCTTGTTCCATTGGATCGCAGCGGATTTATAATTAAGTTCCATCTAGCCACCTTCATTCCATAATCCCACTCACCACAACCACCCTTGCCTCGATTTCTCATTTAATTGGAGTGAGTACCAGATTTCAACTACCTTTCTTATAGAAGAGCTTTCCGATGTCACTCCTGAGCAGCTTGGCTCCAATTTTAAGGTTATGTGCCCTTAATTGGAGGAAATGTTTTCTCTTATGTATCCTGTTAACTTATTTTTCATTGTAAACACATCAGTTAGGTTACCCTTAATCTGCCATATCAAAGGAATACATGTCTGGTCTAAGCAATCTGTGCTATAACCCTTCTCAGGCTAATTTGTCACCTTTGAGGTACAGTACTCAGAGTTAAACAGTGCTCCAGATGGGTTCTGATCAGAACATTATATAACTAAATCTGAGGCATAGTGGGTTGATGTTTGTTGCACTTAAAATACAGATGGACACAAATCACTGTCATGTTTTGCACCGGTTTGTTTCATTTTTGTTCATGAACCTGAAGGTTTCTGCTCTGTGCTTTTTGCCTGCCTGTAAAGGCCCTCAGGGCCCCTCATAACTTTTCATATTGCCCTTTAAATGTCAACTGATTTTTTCGAAAGTTGGATTCATTGCAAGGCAGGAGAGCGTACTTGAGAATTATACCATTCACAGAGAGCTTGCTTTGCAGAGTGAACATGTTATTGCTGGCTTCAGCTTTTCACTATCACATAACTCCGCTGAATACCAAAATAGGTGGGCTGTAATTGTGCATGGTGTTTTCACTGAGGTTTCAAGAGACTGTCAGATGTTGTCACAGTAAATGTGCAGGAGCCTGGAAATTGTGTTTTAAGTGGTTCAACACAAAGGTGAAATACTGGTCAGGAACAACTTGCGGCGTTGAATTCAGATGTGACATAATATTTGTATTGACACTTAGGAACGGTATTAACTGAATATTATGTTTTACCTCCCTCTCACTGCACGCTGCTCCTGATGTGCTAAACAAACATAAGAACAAGTAAAATACAAAACTTTGAAGCTGTTGGAAATCTGTACAGAATGTGCATATTGAGGCCTGTCTTGACTTCACAGCAGGCCTCAGAATGGAGCTATGTGCTGCAGTGTTCATGAATGAGCATCACTATCTGCAATTGTTTAAAAAAAACAAACTCTATTAATAGTTGTAATTAATGTCATTCTGTTGAATTTAGTTTTGATTGGATTTGCAGAGCTCACTAGTGTGAAAAAGCTGAATCAACTTTTTTTTGCAGCAGTATGTTCCTTGTCCAACAAAAAAGGAAGCACTCCTGGACTTTGTTCTTAGGAACCGTGGGTCAAGTGGATCGAGTGTCAGGGGGATAAACAATGCTATTGCTCCCTGTGTGACAAAAGAGATAAAGCAAGATGTTTATGACCTGTGTTAGTTTAAAATATGGCTGGATATGGAAGGTTCGGAGGGTAGAAAGCAAAATTAAAAAAAAGCAAAAAAGGAGATAGGCAGGAAGTGGGTGGAAATTAGAAAGATGTTGTGAGATGACAGCGCCCTATTTCAAGACAAGGAATAGAGGCAATTATGGGCCTTTTTCTAGTTTTGCTTCAGTATTGGGGAGAGTTTCTAGAAAAATGTAGTTCAGAATAAAAGTTTGTTTGATATTTATTGAGGTCAATATAGTTAATGTGGTGCACATATCTTCCGAAAAGTGGTTGATTCGATCCCACGTGGCAGGCAATAACTGCACGGGGGTCTGGAGTTGGTTGAATGGCAGGAAGTGGTTACTGGATGCTTTTTGGATGGGAAGGAGGATTGTTTGTACGTAGCATGCCCAGGGTCGGTGTTGGGATTCTTGCTTTTCCTAGACTTCATTGTACAGGGCATAATTTCAAAGTTTGCAGAATTGTCCTCAACTGAGAGAATACGGTAGAGTTTACAAAGGATAATGATAAATTGGTGGAATGACAGACATATGACAGAACCTATTCAATAGGGGAGGTGATGAACTCATGGTATTATCACTGAACAGTTAATCCAGAGACAAAGGTAATAGAACATAGAACATAGAACAGTACAGCACAGAACAGGCCCTTCAGCCCACAATGTTGTGCCGACCATTGATCCTCATGGATGCACCCTCAAATTTCTGTGACCATATGCATGTCCAGCAGTCTCTTAAATGACCCCAATGACCTTGCTTCCACAACTGCTGCTGGCAACGCATTCCATGCTCTCACAACTCTCTGCGTAAAGAACCTGCCTCTGACATCCCCTCTATACTTTCCACCAACCAGCTTAAAACTATGACCCCTCGTGCTAGCCATTTCTGCCCTGGGAAATAGTCTCTGGCTATCGACTCTATCTATGCCTCTCATTATCTTGTATACCTCAATTAGGTCCCCTCTCCTCCTCCTTTTCTCCAATGAAAAGAGACCGAGCTCAGTCAACCTCTCTTCATAAGATAAGCCCTCCAGTCCAGGCAGCATCCTGGTAAACCTCCTCTGAACCCTCTCCAAAGCATCCACATCTTTCCTATAATAGGGCGCCCAGAACTGGACGCAGTATTCCAAGTGCGGTCTAACCAAAGTTTTATAGAGCTGCAACAAGATCTCACGACTCTTAAACTCAATCCCCCTGTTAATGAAAGCCAAAACACCATATGCTTTCTTAACAACCCTGTCCACTTGGGTGGCCATTTTAAGGGATCTATGTATCTGCACACCAAGATCCCTCTGTTCCTCCACGCTGCCAAGAATCCTATCCTTAATCCTGTACTCAGCTTTCAAATTCGACCTTCCAAAATGCATCACCTCGCATTTATCCAGGTTGAACTCCATCTGCCACCTCTCAGCCCATCTCTGCATCCTGTCAATGTCCCGCTGCAGCTTACAACAGCCCTCTACACTGTCAACGACACCTCCGACCTTTGTGTCGTCTGCAAACTTGCTGACCCATCCTTCAATTCCCTCGTCCAAGTCATTAATAAAAATTACAAACAGTAGAGGCCCAAGGACAGAGCCCTGTGGAACCCCACTCACCACTGACTTCCAGGCAGAATATTTTCCTTCTACTACCACTCGCTGTCTTCTGTTGGCCAGCCAATTCTGTATCCAAGCAGCTAAGTTCCCCTGTATCCCATTCCTCCTGACCTTCTGAATGAGCCTTCCATGGGGAACCTTATCAAATGCCTTACTGAAGTCCATATACACCACATCCACAGCTTGACCCTCATCAACCTTACTAGTCACATCCTCAAAAAACTCGATAAGGTTTGTAAGGCATGACCTACCCCTCACAAAGCCGTGTTGACTGTATTTGATCAAGCCATGCTCTTCCAGATGGTCATAAATCTTATCCCTCAGAATCCTTTCTAACACCTTGCAGACGACAGACGTGAGACTTACCGGTCTATAATTGCCGGGGATTTCCCTATTTCCTTTCTTGAAGAGAGGAATTACATTTGCCTCTCTCCAGTCCTCAGGTACGACTCCAGTGGAGAGCGAGGATGCAAAGATCTTCGCAAGTGGCGAAGCAATTGCATTTCTCGCTTCCCAAAGCAGCCGAGGACAAATCTGATCCGGGCCTGGCGACTTGTCAATCTTAATGTTTGACAAAATTTTCAGTACATCAGCTTCCTCTATCTCTATCCATTCCAGCATGCACACCTGCTCTTCAAAGGTTTCATTCACTACACAGGTCGTTTCTTTCGTAAAGACAGAAGCAAAAAACTCATTTAGGGCTTCCCCTACCTCCTCAGGCTCCACACACAAGTTCCCTATGCTATCCCTGATCGGCCCTACTCTTTCTTTGACCATTCTCTTATTCCTCACGTAAGTGTAAAATGCCTTTGTGTTTTCCCGGATTCCTTCTGCCAAGCCTTTCTCGTGCCCCCTCCTGGCTCTCCTCAGACCATTTTTGAGCTCCTTCCTTGCCTGCATGTAATCCTCTCTAGCTGAACTTGACCCTAGCTTCCTCCACCTTATGTAAGCTACCTTCTTCCTTTTCACTAGAAGCTCCACCGCTCTCGTCATCCAAGGTTCCTTTATCTTACCCCGTCTTGCCTGTCTCAGAGGGACATATTTACTCATCACTCCCAACAACTGTTCCTTAAACAATCTCCACATGTCTATAGTTCCCTTACCATGGAACAACTGCTCCCAGTCCATGCTTCCTAACTATGTAATGTTCTGGGGACCCAGATTAAAATCTTGCTATGACAGATGGTGGAATTTTAATTCAATAAAAAATAATCTGGAATGAAGAATCTAATGATGATCATGAATCCATTGTTGATTGTTTGGAAAAAGCCATCTGGCTCACTATTATCCTTCAGGGAAGGAAACTTCCATCCTTACCTGGTCTGGCCTACATGTCACTCCAGACCTACAGCAACATGGTTAACTCTTAACTGCCCGATGAGGAATAAATGCTGGCCTAGCCACCCTTATCCCATGAATTAATTTACGGAATAGCAAAATGTGAAGTGATTAATTTTGGCAAGAAACACTTGGAAAAACAGTACAATATAGAAGGTCCAGCTCTAAAGGAGTGGACAAACAGGATCTTGGGCATAAGTGTTCACAAAAGTATTCAAAAAAATGGCAGGACAGCTTGAGAGATAAGTGGAAACATAGAGCATTACCTGGGGAAGCAATGGGCAAGTGATATTTCTGCTAGAGATACCAAGGTGTGGAGCTAGATGAACACAGCAGACCAAGCAGCATCAGAGGAGCAGGAAGGCTGACGTTTCAGGCCTAGACCCTCCACCTTCTGATGCTGCTTGGCCTGCTGTGTTCATCCAGCTCCACACCTTGTTATTTCAGATTCTCCAGCATCTGCAGTTCCTACTATCTCTGATATCATTGCTAGACTACTAATCCAAAACCTCAGCTGTTATTCTGGGGACTGGGTTCAAATCCTGCCATGGCAGATTTGAATTTAATATTATTAAAATCTGGAATTAAGAATGTACTGTCAGTTGTTGGAGGTGGGGGATGGGAGAGAAACAAACCCTGTCTGGATCACTAATGTCCTTCAGGAATAGAAATCTGCTGTTCTCACCTGGTCTGTGCTGCGGGTATGGAACCAATGTCGTTGATTCTCACCTGCCCTCTGAAATAGCCCAGCAAACCACTCAGTTGTACAAATTGCTACAAAGTCTCAACAAACAAATGAGACCATCCAGCACGATCTGCAACCTCATGGCCTGGCATGTCCCCACTAACCATTACCATCAAGCCAGGGCATCACCCCTAGTTCAGTGGAGAGTGGAGGAGGGCATACCAGGAGAAATTTTGGTTAGGTAGATTGAAGATATTGAGACTGCGTTTACCTCACAGGAGAGAAGACTGAGAGGAGATTTTTGAGAGGTAGTCAAAATCTTGAGTCTGCACAAAATACATGAGGAGAAATGTTCACACTTGTGAAATGTTGAAGAATGAGAGCTCATAGATTTAAAGTTATTGGTGTGAAGAACAAAAGTGATGTGTGGAACTTGATTTTCACGTTGTCACTTGTTAAGATTTGCAATGTATTGTCTGCGTGTGTAGTAGAGGAATGGTCCTTCCAGGCTTTTAACTGTTATTTGCATGGGAAGAAAGTACAGAATGGAAGAATGTCACAAATTAAATTGCTAATTTGGAAAGCTGGTGACGACATGGGCTGAATGGCTTCTCCCTGGCAGTTGTGATTCTGTGAACATTAGATGGGATCAGTGAGTGATACAGTATCAGCTAGCTGAGAGAAATTATTAAGCCTAACAGTTCAATGGAGTAGACTGTCACTGCTCACTGAAAATCAAGCCTTGCTACTTCTGGAGTTATATTTTTTTAAAAATTCCTTCATGGGATGTAGGCATCGCTTGCTGGGATGCATTAGTTGCCCATCCTTTGTTGCCCTAGAGAAGGTGGTTTGAGTTGCTTTCTTGAACTGCAGCATCCCACCTGCTGTGGTTTGACCCATTGTGCCATGGAAGAGGGAATTCCAAGATTTTGACCCCGTGACAGTGAAGGAACGGCGGTGTATTTTTCCAGTCAGGATGGTGAGCGGCTTGGAGGGGAATTTGAAGGTTGCATATTCCCATACATCCTTTTTTTTAAAATTCATTCAAGGATGAAGGCATTGCTGGCTAGGCCAGCATTTATGGCCCATCCTGAATTACCCAGAGGGCAATTGAGACTCAACCACTGCTTTAAGTCTGAAATCATGTGTAGGCCAGGCTGGGTAAGGATGACCATTTTCTTCCTTGCAAGACATTAATGAACTGTCAGAATTTTTCCTTAGAATTGACATTCTTAATTCCACATTTATATTGAATTTGAATTCCATCATCTGCTGTAGTGGGATTTGAACCAGGGTCCCCAGAACATTACATGGGTCTCTGGATTACCAGTTCAGCAATAATACCACCAGGCCACCATGCTTCCCTTGTTCTTCAGATAGAAATGGAAATGGGTTTGGAAGGTGCTGTCTGAGAATCTTTGGTGAATTTCTGCAGTGCATCTTGTAGATAGTACACACTGCTGCTACTGAGCATCAGTGGTGAAGAGAGTGAATGCTTGTGAATGAGGTGCTGATTAAGCGGGCTGTTTTGTTCTGGATGGGGTCAAATGTCTTGAGTGTTGTTGGGGCTGCACCCATCCAGGCAAATGGGGAGTATTCCATCACACCCCTGACTTTATCTTGGAACTGACAGGCTTTGTGGAGACAGGAGGAGAGTTCCTCGCAGCAGTTTTCCCAACCTCTGACCTGCTTTTGTAGCCACTCTGTTTATGCGGTGAGTCTATTGAGTTTCTGGTCGATGGTACCCCGCCCCCCCGACCTCACCGCCCAGATGTTGATACTTGGGGATTCAGTGGCGTTAACACCATTGAAGGTCAAGGAGCAGTTGTTACACTGTCTGTTCAATTGCGTGGTGTGAATGTTACCAATAACTTGTCAGCCCAAGCCTACATATTGCCCAGATCTTATTGCATTTGAACATGAACTGCTTCAGTATCTGAGGAATCGTGAATGGTGCTGAACATTATGCAGTCAACCTTCAAAAGTCAAGTGGGGGAGTCTCTTCACAGGTGAAGAGACTCCTGGCAAGTGGGAGACTTTCAAAAGCGAGATAATGAGAGTTCAGGGACAGCACGTTCCTGCTAGTGTGAAGGGTAAGACCAGCGGGAGGAGGGAACACTTGATGACTGGAAATGTTGAGACCCTGGTCAATAATAAGGAGGAGGCATATATCAGGAATAGACAGCTGGGAGCAAATTAATCCCTTGAGGCATCAGTGGAGTCTGTGAGTACACTTAAGAGAGAAATCAGAACGGGCAAAACGGGTCATGAGATAGCTTGGCGAAAAATATTCAGGAGAATCCAAAGAGATTCTGTAAATATATTAAGGGCAAAAGAGTAACCAGTGAGAGAATAAGGCCCCTTAAACATCACAAGACCAAAAGGGATGGGTGAGACCCTAAGAGAAAATTTTGTATCAGTATTTACTATGGAGAAAGGTGTGGAAGCTAGGGAGTTTGGGGAAATAAATAGTGATGTGTTCAAAAGAATCCACATTACAGCAGCAGAGATACTACAGGTCTTAAAATGCTTTGAGGTAGATTCATGCCTGGAACCTGATCAAGCGTATTCCAGGACATTGTGGGAAGCTAGGGGAAAAGAATCAAGGCCTACGGGGAGAGTGCAGGGAAGTGGAGTTGAAATGCCCATCAGCCATGATTTAAATGGCGGAATGGACTTGATGGGCTGAATGGCCTTACTTCCACTCCTATGTCTTATGGTCTTATGGTCTAAGATTTTGGGGTTCCCAGCATAGAAGTTTGTGTCATTGATAGCCACACGTGAACTGCAGGAAAACGGAGGGTGGCTAATGTTGTGCTGTTCTTTCAGAAAGACTGTAAGGGAAAGCCAGGGAAGTACAGACTGGTGAGCCTAATGTTAGCGGTGGTTAAGTTGTTGGAGAGGATTCTGAGAGGCAGGATCTACATGCTTTAGGAAAGGCAAGGACTAATTAGAGGTAGTCAGTGTGACTTCATGTGTGGGAAATTGTGTCTCAGAGACTCGATTGAGTTTTTGGAAGAAGTGACCAAGAAGATAGATGAAGGCAGGCTGGTCTACATTGTCTATGTGGACTTTACCAAGATCTTTGACAGTTTTCTGCATTGTAGACTAATTAGTGAGGTTCAATTACCTGGAATCAAGAGAGAGCTAGCCAATTGGATACAAAATTGGCTTGATGGTAGGAGACAGTGATGGAGAGTTAGTAAGTTTGCAGATGACATCAAAATTAGTGGTATAGAGGACAGTGAAGAATGGTATCTCTGAGTAGAATGGGATCTTGATCAACTGGGCCAATGGGTTGAGGAATGGCAGATAGATTTTAATTTAGATAAATGTGAGGTGTTGCATTTTGATATGATAAACCTGGGCAGGACTTCCACAGTTGTGGTAGGCTCTGAGGAGTGTTGTTGAACAGAGAGACCTAGAGGTGCAGGCCTATAGTTCTTTGAAAGTTGGGTTATAGATATTCAGGATGGAGAAGGTGGAGTTTGGCATGCTTAACTTCAGTGATCAGACCACTGAGTACAGGAATTGGGAAGTCAAGTTGCACGATGCAAGACATTTGTAAAGCCACATTTTGGAGTACTGTGTACAATTCTGGCTGCCCTGCAATTGGAAGGATGTTATTAAACTGGAAACAGTGCCAAAAGGATTTATGAGGATGTTGCCAAGACTGGAGACTGAGTTACAAGGAGATGCTGGTAGGCTGGGACTTTTTTTTTCCCCTGGAGCGTAGGAGGCTGAGGGGTGATCTTGTGAAGGTTTATAAAATCATGAGGGACAGAGATACGGTGAATAGCCGAGGTCTTTTCCCCAGGGTAAGGGAGTCCATCTGATTCACTAATTTCCTTTAGGGAAGGAAACTGCCCTTCTTACCTGGGCTGGCCTACGTGTGAGAGTGGTGCATATGTGAAATGAGCTGCCAGAGGAAGTGGTAGATGTGAGTACATTTAGAACATTTGAAAGATATTTTGGACAGGTACATGAATTGGAAAGGTTTAGTGGGGAAAAATGCAGACAAATGGGGCCAGCTCAGTTTAGGAAAGCTGGCCAGCATGGATGAGTTGGATTGAAGAGTCTGTTTCTGTGCTGTGTAACTATCACTCTCAGACTCTCTAATTCTAGGAATTAAAACTCTGACCCTTCTTGAAAATGCATGCACACTCAAAAATACCACCGATGTTCCGATGGAGGAGAAAACAAATTAGACAATTAAATGGTCCCTGTACCTTGGGTTCACTGTGATGAGCAAGCAACCGTGAACGCTTTAATGAGTGTCAGCTTTCTTTTAAAAATTGCAGCAAAGCTTTTCAGAGTCTTTGTTTTCCAAACACCAGTCCTTTTCCCGTTTTAGTCCACAATAGAAAACCAGAAGTGATAACATTTAACATGCAGACGTAGCAAGTAATTAAGGAGGCAACTAGAGTACTGTGCACAGTTTTGGTCCCTTGACATTGGAGGCAGTTCGCAAGACATTCACTCAGCTGATTCTGTGATGAAGAGATGAAGAGATGGACAGATGGACAGAACAGCTGAACAGATTAACCCTTTGTCTGTTTAATTTTAGAATGAGGGGTGATCTTATTTGAACATGCAAAATTTTGAGGAATTTGACAGGATAGCTGTTGAGCCAATGTTTCCACTGGTGAGACGATCTTGATTTAGTGGGCAAATCTACAGAATGAGGTGACATTTGTTTAAAACAGACGCAGTGAAATTTCTTCTCCTGGAGTGTAGTCAATGCCATGATTCTGCCACAGAAACCAAGACGTTGAGTGTATTTAAGTCGGAAATACATTCTTGATTGAGAAGGTGATCAAGGGCTACTGGGAGATGGCAACAGAGTGATATTGAGAAACACAGCCATGATCAAATGGCAGAGCAGACTTGAGTGACTGAATGACCTAATTGTACTCCTTAGTCTAATGAATTTCTTTACTCTAGATTTTTATGAAGGCCAGATTGCTGAAAATATTTAAAAATGAGGTAGGTAGAGCTTTGAAGGATTGAGAACTTGACTGTGGTGAGCTAGCACAAACAAGTTGAGGCATGGAGCAGATCAGCCATTTTGTCAAATGATAAGTCAGGCTTGAGGGACTGAATGGCCTGCTCGTGCTCCCATTTCTTGTGTTCTTATGTTAACACGAGCCTAGGTGAAAGCTGTGAGGATGACAGAGTCTGCAGGGGTATATGAACAAATTGAATGAATGAGCAAACATTTGGCAGATAGAATATGATATGGGAAAATGTGAGGTTATACACTTTGGCAGGAAGAATGAGGGAGCTGAGGATTATATAAATGGTGAAAGACTGCATGGAACTGCAGCACAGGAATTGGAGGGTGCTAATGTAAAAATCACCAAGAGCTAGTATCTATATCCAACAGGCACAGGAAAGGCAAGTGGAATCTGGGCCTGTATTTTGTAGGGAATGTATATAAAAATAGGAAAGTCTTGCAAAAACTATGCAAGGCTCTTGCTTGACCACTTCTAGAATACTGTGACCACTTTGTCCTCTTATCCAAGGAAAGTTTGTTCTTCGTGTTGGAGACAGTCAAGGAAAGTCCATTACAATGTTTCCATAGTGATTTTCTTGTGAAGTTAAGCATTGTTGGGTTTCCTTGTTATACTCATTGAAGTTTTGAAGGAAGAACCACAATCTTAGTAGATGTGTCAGGTTTCCCCTTGTGAGAGAATCTAGGACCAGAGGGCATAATCTCAGAATAAGGGATCACACGTTTAAGACCAAGGTGAGAAATTTCTTCCCTTAGTAGGTAGTGAATGTGTGGAATTCTTTGCCAGAGAGGGCTCTTGAGGCTGCGCTGTTAAATATATTTAAGGCTGAGGTAGATTTTTAATCGGTAACAGGAGATAGTCATGAGAGCGAAAAGCAGGAAAGCAGACATGAGGATCATCAAATCTCATTGAAAGATGGAGGACACTCAATGGGCGAAATATGTTGTCTTTTGCTCCTACATCTTGTACCTTCTTTACGAGAGAGGGAATAAACAGTACAAGATGTTGACTGAGAGTGAGTGAACAAAAATTGCAGGTATTTTCATCACTAACAGGTGAAAGAGAGTCAGTCTTGGTTGTTTGAGCATAAATGTTCTTTAAGCTGTGTGTATTGTTAAGGGCTGCTGAGACGTTTCTTACTGTTCACAACATCTGATAAAACACTCAGTTTGTAAGCAAATGCATTAAACAAAACAAAATGTTCTGTCTTATTGTTTCCCTACATTGAACTGGGAATGCATTGTCAGATGCAAACACAGTAATGGCTGGAAAAAGTCACCAGGTCTGGCAGCATTTGTGGAGGGAAAGCAGAGTTATTGTTTCAGGTCGGGTGACTCTTCCTCAGAACATGCATGTAGGTGGTCTCAACTTCCTTGCAATGGCATCTGGACACCCTTATTCCACGTTGCGCACGTGCTTTAAGGTTGTGTTGCGCTCTTTTTGTTTCCCTGAAGTTAGGAGAACTGAAATTGAACCCTGACAGTGTGGAAACAGGCCCTTCGGCCCAACAAGTCCACACTGAACCTCGGAGCATCCTACCCAGATCCATAGCCCTATAACCCACCTAATTTGCATTCCCTGAAGACTATGCGCAATTTATCATGGCCAAACCACCTAACCTGCACATCTTTGGATTATGGGAGGAAACCGGAGCACCCGGAGGAAACCCATGCAGACATGGAGAGAATGTGCAAACACTATACAGACAGTCGCCCGAGGCTGGGATCAAACCCAAGTCCCTGGCGCTGTGAGGCAGCAGTGCTAACCACTGTGCCACCGTGCCGCCACGATGAATGAATTGATCTGGAATTAAAACATAGTTTCAATGATAGCTTTACAATAATAAAGCTCTGCATCCCTTGCCTCCTTCCTCCAACCGTCTGGTTCACAAATGCCCTTCAGGAAAGGAAATTTGTCATCATTACCTGGTCTTGGCAACATATGACTTGACCGAAGAAACATAGTTGACTCAACTGCCCTCTGAAATGGAACTTTTGCTTTATCTCTGTTCAGAAAGATAACACCTCTGATCTTTCAGTATGCCCTCAGTACTGCACTGTTGGCCTAGGTTCTGTGGTCAAATCTCTGGAGTGGAGTAGGAATCCAGGATGTTATGACTGTCAAGAGGGCTATCCGCTGATGTACCAAGCCTAACACCATACCCAGCTTGTAAAGGGCTTCTCTTGGTTTAGTCTGATCATTTTAACAGAAATCAGCACACTTTTTAGTTAAGTATGATTGCCTTTAAGTATCTGCTGTGGATGAATAATGCTTTGATGCTCTAATTCTCTTGGTTAACTTTAAAACACAGTCATAAAATTAGCTTCTCCATTATTGAGCTAGTTTGGAGTGGTTGATTTCTATATGAAGGATTTTAGATAACAAATATTTGGTATGACCTGTCTTGTTTTGAGTATAATTCAACCTCCTCGGCTGCTCAACTAAGACACAGTGTTTGAAGCTACACGGTTTAAATATATTATGCAGAGATTTGCTTTCCTGTGTCAGTTTGTACTTTTCTTTCATCTAACCAAGAGTTGTCATTTAACAATCCAGTGCGTGAGAGTGAATATTGATGTCGGGGGCAGCTCTTTCTTGCTCTATCAAAAAGCTGCTTCATGATTACTAATGATCAAACCAAGAACAAGTGGTTTTCTTTTAGACCTGCTAATGTGTATTGAGGCAAAGTTAGTTAATGACCTTATAGAAAAGTAATGGCTGAGTAGAGATTATAATATAATTTTACGTTCAATTTGAGGGTGAGTTATTTGGGTTGCAATTACAAGAGCATGAAAACAAGTTTGGCTCAAATAAAAAAAAAGTAGGTTGCATGTTAAGACAGCAGAGAAGAAGTGACAGACTTCCATCAATATTTTTTTCTAATTCTCAAAAGATACGTTTAATTGAGGAAAAAAGAAGATTCTCCAAGGTGGATCCATCGTCCGTGGTTAACTAAGGAATTTAAGGATGGTATCAAATTGAAAGAAAAGAGACACAATGCTGCAAAGATTAGTGATAGGTTTGTGTTTATAAATGTATGTCACTTCTAGCAAGTGTAAATGAGCCAGGTTGCAAGCTTAGTTGATTACTCAGAAGTGGTCAGCAAGTGCTCCTCAGTAACATGATTAGATCAAACAATAGACATTTTGTTTTGAAGTTTTAAGGCACAGGCTAGTTAACTGTGGTCTGTAACCTGCCTGTTGTGAACAACTTGCTTCTTTGGTTACTCACTTGCAAGAAGCTTCATGTGCAGGGACGTATTCTCTACATTTGAATTACCTGGGAGCTTGGGAAGCCTATATTTCCTCCTTGCTTTCTCCACAGTAATAACTCAGTGAAACAGACACAGCTTGCTAACCAGTCAGCATCAATATTTCTTCTAAGTCATGTGACTGCTTGAAGTTCCTTTGAGGTTTTGTGCACACTGCTTGGCATAATCTGATGCATTATAGAATCAGAGATTCCCTACAGTGTGTAAGGACGACATTTGGCCCATTGAGTTCAGTCACACTGACCCTCTGAAAAGCATCCCACCCAAATACAATCCCCTACCGTATCCCTGTAACCCTGCATTTCCCATGGCTAATCCACCTAACCAACACCCCATGAACAATTTAGCATAGCCAGTCCACCTAAGATGCACGTTATTGGACTGTGGAAGGAAACCAGAGCACTCGGAGGAAACCCACACAGACACAGGGAGAATGTGTAAACTCCACACAGTCACTGAGGGTGGAATCGAACCTGGGTCCCTGGCGGTGTGAGGCAGCAGTTTTAATCGCTGAGTCACCATGCCACATTGACATCAGTCAGATTGTGGAGGACTGCACTTTGAAAGTAAAAATTCAGGGGAGCATTGATCAGCAGCCTTTGCTTCTGTTGTGTAAATTCTTATTTGAAATTTGGAATTCTTGAATTTTTGGGGTTACTGAGCTCATTTGGCTGGTTAGCTGGTTTGTGGTGCACAGTGATGCCAACAAAGTGACGTCAACTTCTAAACTGATTGAGGTTACCATGAAGGTCACACTTTGTCATCCCTGATTCTTACCTGAGGCATAGTAACCCTCAGGTGAAACTTGCCACCAGTCATCTCTCTCTAATGAGAGAGCATCCCTAAAGTGACTGGGGCCTGTGACAACTTTACCTTATCAGAGGTTACTACTTTTCATGGTCCTGGTTGCTAATATCATATTTAGATTCCAATATGTTACAATCTGAATGAAACAGTTCAAAGTGCCAGTTATCACCTGAAAGAATAATAACTCAAGATTTCATGATTTAAATATTTTTATTGTACTTGAACTAAGCAAAGAAATAATTATAGACCTGAGTATATATTTAAGCTGTAAACCCTAACAGTACACTCCTGCAGAGTGACTTGAGCAGAGCCACAGTCCTTTTTCATCTTATATCCTATGATATTGATAAAGCCCACTAAAACTTTTAGTCTCACCGATCTAAGTAATGCTTGGGTAATATTAGGAAAGACTTGCCAGCTACTGGTTACTGGCAGTTCTGAGGAGGGCTGACTGAACCCGAGATGTTAAGTCTGTGTTTTCCTCAGATGCTGCCAGACCTGCTGAGCTTTTCCAGCAACTTTGTTATTGTTCCTGATTTATAGCATCCGACGTTCTTTCGGTTTTTATTTACTGGTTATTTGTTATGATTGGCTAATATTTTGCACATTGCTATTTTAAATGCCTGTATCTTTACACACCATCTCTCAGCAACGCTGTTCACCAGTCAATCAGCAGACGGCCCTTTTGAGCTAATGGTATTTTCTGGTTTTGATTCAGTAAGCAAGTATGCAGTGAACCACATGCATGACCCCAACCATGATCATACCTTAGAATACCTGAGAGTTGTGGCACACCATGGTTTTTGACCTGGAAGAAGTAAAAGAACGCTGAAGATGCTGTAAAGAGGAGGTAAATATTAGAGTGGAAATTAAAGTAGAATCAGGAATGTGCTGTTAAAAACGATTCATTTTGATTTGTTGTTTCATTTACCTAAGTACAGTGAAAAATTTTGTTTTGTAAGCAGTATAGGTAGATCATAGCAAATGAGGACATACAGATCATAGGGTGCTCAGACAGAGCAAGGCATACAGGGTTACGACTGCACAGGAAGTGCACAAAAGCAACTTGAACATTGGATTTGAAATCAGAGAGGTCCATTCAGCAGCTGATAACAGCAGGGATAAAGCTGATTTTGAATCTGTTGGTGCCTGTGTTCAGGCTTCTGTATCTCCTGCCTGACAGAAGAGGTTGAAAGAGAGTATTTCAGGGTCTTTGATGATGTTACAACATTCTGAGGAAGGGTCACCAGACCCGAAATGTTAACGTCTGTTTTCTCCTCCACAGATGCAGCCAGACCTGCTGAGCATTTCCAACAACTTTGTTTTTGTTCCTGATTTACAGCATCTGCAGCTTTTTTGGTTTTTCTTTGATATTAGCAGCTTTTCCACCGCAACAAAAGGTGTAAATGGAGTTAACAAAGTGTGGAGCTGGATGAACACAGCAGGCCAAGCAGCATCTTAGGAGCACAAAAGCTGACGTTTCGGGCCTAGACCCTTCATCAGAGAGGGGTATGGGGAGAGGATTCTGAAATAAATAGGGAGAGAGGGGGAGGCGGACCGAAGATGGATAGAGGAGAAGATAGGTGGAGAGGAGAGTATAGGTCGGGAGGGGATAGGTCAGTCCGGGGAGGATGGACAGGTCAAGGGGGCGGGATAAAATTAGTAGGTAGGAAATTGAGGCGCAGCTTGAGGTGGGAGGAGGGGATAGGTGAGAGGAAGATCTTGACGGCAGTTGGTGATGAAGAGGTCGAGGGAGGGTAGGAGGCCTGGGGCTAGTTTCCAGGAGGAGGACTTGTGTTGGAGGCAGGTGAAGTGGTCAGTGGAGGGAGGGTTAGGATCCCAGTTAGAGAAGTAAGCGTAGAGGCGGAGGCGGCAGAAAAACTGCTCAATGTCCAAACGTGACTGGTATTCGTTGATGTTTGGGTGGAGGGGGACAAAGGTGAGCCCCTTACTGAGGACTGACCATTTGTCTTCCATCAGGGGGAGGTCTGGGGGGTGATGGTGAAAATTTGGCAGGGCTCAATGTGGCTGTCTCCTCAGCAAGGGGCTCACCTTTGTCCCCCTCCACGCGCACATCAACGAATACCAGTCACGTTTGGACATTGAACAGTTTTTCGGCCGCGTCCACCTCCACGCTTACTTCTCTAACCCTCCCTCCACTGACCCCTTCACCCGCCTCCAACACAAGTCCTTCTCCTGGACACCACCCCCAGGCCTCCTACCTTACCTCGACCTCTGCATCTCCAACTGCCATCAAGATCTTCCTCTCACCTATCCCCTCCTCCCACCTCAAGCTACACCTCCATTTCCTACCTACTAACCTCATCCAGCCACCCTGACCTATCCCCTCCCTACCTCCCCACCCATACTCTCCTCTCCACCTATCTTCTCCTCGATCCATCTTTGGTCCGCTTCCCCCTCTCTCCCTATTTATTTTAGAATCCTCTCCCCATCCCCTTTTTCTGATGAAGGGTCTAGGCCCGAAACGTCAGCTTTTGTGCTCCTGAGATGCTGCTTGGCCTGCTGTGTTCATCCAGCTCCACACTTTGTTATCTCGGATTCTCCAGCATCTGCAGTTCCCATTATCTTGGGTGTAAATGGAGTCTTTAGATGGGAGCAAAGATGGGTTCTGAGGAAGGGTCACTGGACCTGAAATGTTAATTGATTTTTTTTTCTCCACAGATGCTGTGAGACCTGCTGAGCTTTTCCAGCAACTTCTGTTTTTGTTCTTTAGATGGGAGGTTCAGTTTCTAGTGATATATTTAAAATGTGTAGTTGTTTCTTTCTTTAACTCAAGTACGTTAAAAATGTTTAAACCATGAGATCTTGTGATATTATTCTTTCAACTGATAACTGGCACTTTGAATTGTTTCACTCTGACTGTAACCAGTTGTTGGGCCTCACTCTGATCCGGTACTTTCTACTGAAGATGTGCTTTTCCATCTCCTCCTGAATGTTTAGTTGTGTGCACTGGTGCCTTGTATCTGTGTTTTTTTCCATAATTTGGCATCTGCTCGTGAAGAAGTTGCTGCTCAAATTGATGACCTTTGGATTGGTACAGTATTCCTCACTGTGTCCATTTTATCGATCTGTTTGTCATTACAGAATATCTTTGATTCTGTTCTTTCTCCTTAATATCTTTGCCCCTCTTGAATGAGACCAGATTGAGGTTCTTTTGCCTGTTGTCACAGCTCACTGATCTAAAACGTGGAACTGCCTTTATTGCTAATCAAATTCTTCCCACCACCTCTGTCTTTTTGGAAAGCTTCCTTTGGCTGATTTAGAAAACTGTCTTTACTGAGAACTGCATAATAATGTACATTCATCTAGAAACTGAGGAATTCCTGTCCACCTTTGTATTTTTTTTGTGTGAGCTGCTTTACAAAGATGTGTTCAGATACATCCTTAAAGCATGGGATTCAAAGCAGGATTTGCGTCAAAACTTTGTATTTGTATGCAGCACTTTTAACTTCCCAAAACCCCTCTCAGGAGCATGATCAAACAAAATTGACATTGAGCAGTGTAATGGGGATAGGAATTTGACCATGGGTTTGGTCAAAGAGGTTGACTTTGACGAGGACATGAAGGAGAGAATCAGAAAGAGATTTAGGGAGGGAATTCCAGGCAGTTGAAGATATGGTAACCGACAATGGAATGCTTTAAATTCATGGATGCAAAAAGTTCAGAAGAGGAGAGCATAGATATCAGAAAGTGTTGTGGAGATTACTGAGGTGGGGAGGCAACAAGGTCAATAAATGAGTTAAAAACAAGGGTAAAAATGTTAAAATTGGGGCACTACCAGAACAGGAGCCATGGTCAGTCAGAAACATGACTTCAGTCCCATTATTTATTCACTTTTGAGATCATGCTGTGCACAAAATGGTTATGTGTGTCAGTTGACTTATTTTTAATATGTAATAAGATGTCTCAAATGATTTTTTTCCCCCTTTCTCACACTATTTGTTAGAAGGATCAATATCACCCAGTAGAATTGTTTTTGCTGCACTAACCACTGGTCAAGAGACAGGGTCAGTGACACACAACAATTGCAAACAATTGCTGCTGCATTCCATTGCTAAAAAATTAACTCACCAATACCCTATGGCGAAAGGACATTACCATTCAGGATTGCAGTGTGTTTGCTGAGATCAACATTCCTTTCTTGACATTTATCTCTATATAGAGGTTAAAATGACTGATTTTGAATGGCAACCAGGAATGAAAAACAAACTGTAGTCTGTGGAGTCATGCAATGATAAGAATCTATATTGAAGTTGGTTGGCTCACCGAGCTGGTTTGTTGTTCCACAGATGCTACATTACCATGCTGGGTAACATCCTCAGTGCAGCCTCTGATGAAGCGTCAGCGTGTTTTCCCGTCTGGTTTTTAAACTCTGGGGTCCGTTGCGATGGATTGCCTCACTCCTGGGTTTCCGCCGTAGTGGAATGTATGTGGGGTCGAGTTCAATGTGTTTATTAAGAGCATGCTTCCAGGAATTCTTGTGCTTTCTCTGCCTAGCCTGTCTCAGGATCTTGGTGTTGTCCCAGTTGAAATTGTGGTTCTCAATCCACATGGACAAGGAAAACCACCACTTCTTTTGGGATAACACCAAGATCCTGGGACAGGCTAGGCAGAGACAAGCATGAGAATTCCTGGAAGCATGGCACTCCACGAAGCATGCTATTAATAAACAAATTGAACTCCACCCCATATACATTCCACTACGGAGGAAACCCAGAGTTTGAAAACACACCGACACTTCTTCAGAGGCTGCACTGAGGATGTTACCCAGCACGGTAACGAAACTGCTGCGAGCTATAGATCTACTTCAAAACCTTAGATAAGAATCTACATTGTACATCATCTGAGTGCAGCTGTTCCTATTGTTTGAAAAGTATTCAAACTTCAACACCTCCTCCACCTTAAATACACCACAATCTCATCCATCCTATCTTTGTAACCTACACCAACTTTGCAACCTCACACAAAAAATCTGTATTCCCCTAATTTTCATTGCTTCATCATTGGAAATGCCCTCCTTAAAAACCTGTGCTTGTCCCTTCTCCTCTGGCTTGCTGCCTCTGTATCTAAGCCCTGTTAACCCTGTTTCTCTTTCTTCAGTTGCTGCCAGACCGGAGGAGATTTTTAAGCATTTTCCTTGTTTGTCTCAGATTTCCAGCAACTGCAATATTTCACTTTTAATTTTTTCTCTAAATTTTTGTATTCATGAACCTGTTTGTGACTTGGTGTCAATTTTTTGTTGTTCCTGGGAAGCTCCTTGGGTGGAAATTGCTATTACGAGGAGTCTTAATTTTAAGGTGATTGGAGGTAGGTATAGGGGAGATGTCAGAGGTAGGTTCTTCACACAGAGAGTGGTGGGTACGTGGAATATGCTGCTGGCGGTGGTAGTGGTGTCAGATACATTAGGGACATTCATGCAACTCTTGGATAGGCATGTGGATCACAGTAAAATGTAGCGTGTGCAGGGTAGTTTGATCATTAAGTCGGATAATTGCTCGGCACAACATTGTGGGCTGAAGGGCCTGTTCTGTTCTGTACTGTTCTATGTTCTATTTCCCTCTTAAAAGAAAATTATAAATGGAACGTATTAAACTCAAAGGATTTTCTCCTAGTTTGAAATTGTTTTATCAACCTGACCCATTTGGGACAGATCTGGAATGTAGCATTTGTTTGCAGTGATACGGTCTTGACTTACAAAACAGCAAAAGCTTGTGCTAGTGCAGAGCGGTTCTGAAGGAATAATTTTTTTGTTTGTTTTAGCTATTATTGCTGGGTGTCTGTTGTCACTGCTTTGTCAGCCAGGACTTGGGTGGGTGAAATAAGTATATTTGTAATGAGCAGCAATGGAAACTTGCAAGGTTCATTTACAAGAGTTTCTATGGGTACAGTGAAAAGAACTCGAACTAAACCGTAAAAAATTCTTTGTAAAAGAAAGATGATTTCAACATCAAATACAGTGAAGGCAGGATAGTTACAGAATACAAATTATGTGCGTAAAATCAATCTCAACCACTTATAGCAGTGAGGTCCCCAGGAGTGATTAACGTGGGAATCACCAAACATCTCCCTTCTTGCAGGGGAGTGTTGTTGCCAAATGTGGCCAACTGTTCCTTAGCCTTTGCACAGGTGCTGTGGTGGTGTACATATTGAGAATGGCAGTGCTTTGGCTCCCTCTCTTGGAGCATAGGGATCTGCCATGTTTTCTGAGCACTGCAGTCTGGCATTTCAGCAGCTCACTTCTGTATTTAAGTTTTTTTGAGTTGGAGGTTTAGTGAAGAAAAATGTATTAGATTGATTGAGTCCTTCTTTCAAATGACGTGTACAATCTCGGAAAGCTGTGACCTTAGTGACACTTCCTTGATGTCTTTGCCTGGAACACATGATATGCCCATGCTTTTACACACAGTGCAAGTTGTTTACTTCACTCGACTGCTAACTTGCCATCTTGGAACTCTGAAAATTATTTTTCATACATATAATAAATAAAAACTTAGATTTAACAAAAATACCGCGAAGAGCTACCGAATATTGTACTCGCTGCCTAAAATGCAGTATCCTTTACATTGGAGAGACGAAGTGCAGACTAGGTAACTACTTTGTAGAGCACCTACGTTTTGTCTGCAAAAGTAACCACGATCCTTATCACAAAGGCTGCTACCTCAAACAACCAATTGTCAGCCACTAATGGTCTCCATTCGCAGCTATGCATTCTCCAATGCTGACCTTTTCCAGTTCTTTGTCTGTCCAACTGTTTGGCTGTGGGCTCCATCTCCACTTGTCATTTACTCCTTCTCCTGTAGCCTGCACCCCTTCTCTAGCATATACACCAACTATTTTCTAGCTACATCAGTTCTGAAGAAGGGCTACTAGATCTGAAATGTTAATTCTGCATTCTCTCAACAGAAGCTGTTAGACCTGAGTTTTTCCATCAATATCTGATTTTGTTTATAAATGTAGACTTAGTGTGGCATGTCCTCCTGCACTTTTTATTGAACCAAGTTTGATCACCTGGTGAGGGTGGCAGAGTGGGGAGTATGCCTTTTCTGTTAACTACTGAAGTTGGACACTAACTATTTTGTGATTTGTGGATGAGGATTCTCAAATCCCTTAGTTTTGTCACTTTCTGTAGTCTTTCTCCAATTGAATAATATTCAGTGACTCTATTTTTCCTGCTAAAGTACAAACCCTCACATTTTCCCATGTTATATGCCAGGTTTTTAATTATTCGCTTAACCTGTCTATATATCTCCATAGACTTTGTGTTGCCTTCCAACACTGTCATTTGCAAAAAATGGTTATAGTACATTCAATTTTCTCATCCAAATCATTAATATATTTTGTAAATAACTGCAGCTTCAGCACTGATCCCTGAAGCACTAGTTACAGATTGCCATTAGTTAGGTATCTGTCCATGCTAAGATGATACCTTGAACAGCATGGGCTCTTACCTTATTCAGTAGCCTAATGTATGATACCTTATCAAATTCCTTCTGAAAATCCAAGTATATGACATCCATTGCTTTCCCTTCATCTATCCTGCTCATTACCTCCTCAAAGCATTCCAATAAATTTGTCAGGCGTGGATTCCCCTTTGTGGAGGTAGACTGACTATAGTTGATCATGTTATGTATTTAATTATTTATCTTTTAATTAGCTTTTGTTTATTATATCCATTAGAATAGACTGTAAGATTTTCAAAGAACAAATGTTAACTGATCTATAGTTACCATTTATTTGTCCCCTATTTTCTAAAAAAAAGTGTTTCTCTGGCTGTTTTTCCATCCTCTTGAGACTTTTCCAGCCTCTAAGTATTTTTGGATGGGTTACTTAAGTGTATCCACTATGTCTGTAGCTATTTCCTTTAATATCCTCGGGTGCATCCCACCACCTTCAGGGGATTTGCTGGTCTTTGTAAGAACTAGCAACATGAGTCGGTAATTCAGTCCCTTGAGCTTTCTGTGCCATTTAATTTCAATTATTGCCGATCTCATCTAGGCCTCAACTTTACTTTCCTGTCCACTCTCCTTATCCCTTTTACCCATGAATAATTACAAATCTTTCTACCTCTTCCCATTTATGCAGTGTCCCAGTGTTGATACTCTGGCAAGTGAATATCACAGATTCACAACTCTTTGAGAGAAGTAATTCCTTCTTCAACTCTGTCTTAAATATGCCACCCTTTAACCTAAAGATATGATGCCACATTCTAGATTTGCCTCAGAAGGGGAAATATCTGCAATACCTGTTATATGAATTCTGTGTCCCTCATGGGATCTAATCGGACCTTTATATAACTGCAGCATAACTTTGCCTCTTTTATATTCCAACTACCCTGAGATAAATATCTGGATGTCAAATATGCAAAACTGAAAATTACTTTCTGCTCGTTTAACAAGCTTTTAGCACAGTTCCTCATGGATATCAGAAGAGGAATTTGATTTGCATTTATACTGTATACCAACATGACACAGAGTCAATGATGAGTTCTAATAATTTCAACACTTATTTCACTCGCCTAGTGGCGCCCATCACCCAAGCAGGAGGGGCAGCCAAGGGCCAGACAGAAACATTCCAAACTGACTGCCCTTCCATCACTTAGAAGCTTCCATTTACTCTTTAAACCCACTGAAGGAAATGTTAGTATATAGTACTTGACAATTTCTCAAGGATAAGGGCAGTTACTGGACTCTTGGATGCTTTTGATCATGTTGAAATAAGAGACAATGATGCTCCCAGAGATAATGGGAACTGCAGATGCTGGAGAATCCAAGATAACACAGTGTGAAGCTGGATTAACACAGCAGGCCCAGCAGCATCTCAGGAGCACAAACCGTTATCTATGATGCTCCCATCGTCAGCTACTGTCGCAAGGATTACCCACTATGGTAATGAACATTAAATTTCTTCAGTTAGCTTGAATCATACAGCATAGAAAGAGGACAGTCAGCCCATTGTACGTACTTTGGCCGTTTGGAAGATATTTCCAATTAGTCTCACTTTCTTGCACTTTTCCTACCCTGCTATAAATTTATCTAGTTCATTTTTGAAAGTCTTTATTAAATCAGCAGGCAGCACATTTCAGATTGTGTCATTCATTACCTTTAAACAAATTCACATTTTCCCTCCATTTTTTTTAAAAACCGAGTCCCCTCTTTTGTGATCCTTTTATGAATATAAGTAGATTTTCCTTACCTGCTCTGTCCAGATCCCTCATGGATTTCAATACTTAAAATCTGCTTTTAACCTTTTTTTCTAAGAAAAGTCCTAACTTGCATATCATTATGCTAGAATGGGAATTAGGAGCAGACTAGGTCGTTTAACCTCTTGAGATTGCTCCTACATTCGACAAGATCCTGTCTGATCTGTTTGTGTTTGAGATTCCACTTTCTCATCTACCTCAATAAATCTTGATTCCTCTGCCTTACAAGAATGTTTCTATCTGTGGCTTTAAAAAAAAATTCAATGAACCTGCTCCACGGCTTTCTGAGACGAAGTGGTTGATATTTGTACAACTGAGAGAACAATTTGCCTTACCTCTGTCCTAAAAGGAACACCCCGAATTTTAAAACAGTGCACTCTATTATGGACTGACCCATAAGAAGAAGCACCCTTTCCACATCTACCTTGTCAAACCTGTTCACGATCTAATTTACTTAAATCAGCTTACCCCTCACACTTCAAAATTCTGATTAAAAACAATCTCAGCTGTTCTTCATACGACAAGATGTTCATTCCAGTCATCATTTGAGTTAACCTTCTTTTAGCCACCTCCAATGAACATGATGGGATCTACCCCAGAATACTGAAGGAAGTAGTTACAGAGATGATGGGTGCAATCGTGTTAATCTTCAAGAAGCTGTAGATCCTCAAAGTTCCAGAGGACTGAATAACTGCCAATGTAACATCCTTAAAGGGAAGGAGGTACCCATAGGCTAGTTAACTTGACATCTACCTTGTCAAACCTGTGCATGATCTAATTTACTTCAATCAGCTTACTCCTCACACTTCAAAATTCTGATTAAAAACAATCCCAGCTGTTCTTCATACAACAAGATGTTCATTGGGAAAGTTAGTCTATTATTTGATACAACAAACCAGGGCAAGGCTTATACAGTTAATTCTAGTGTCTTGGGATATGCTTTAGAACAGAGATCCTAGGGGTATGGGTACATACTTCTTTGAGGTTTGCGCCACATATAGAAGGGTGGTTAAAAAGGCGTTTGGCACACTTGCCTTCATTACTTAGTCCTTTTAAGTATAGGAATTGGGACATTGTGTAGAGGTTAGGGTTATGGCCTAGGTCAGGCCTCTTTTGGAATACTGTGTCCCGTTCTGGTTGCCCACTTATAGGGAGGATGTTATTAAGCTGGAGAGCATTCAGAAGAGATTTACAAGGGTGTTGCTGGTTATAGAAGGTTTGAGTTATAAGGAAAGGCTGGGACTTCTTTTACTGGAGTGTAGGAGGGTAAGAGGTGACCTGGTAGAAGTTTATAAAACAATGTGAGGTATAGATAGAGATGATGGTAGTTGCCATCCCCCTAGGACTGGGGGGTTATAAGACTGGGGGACACATTTTTTAAGATGAGAGGAGAGAGATTTCAAAAAGACATGAGAGGCAAATATTTTAAGAGAGGATGGTTTGCGTGTTGAATGAACTTTCTGATGAAGTGATGAATTTGGGTACAGTTCAATATTTAAAAGACGTTTGGATAGGTACATGAAAAGCAAAGATTTGGAAGGATAAGGGGACAGCAGGCAGGTAGGACTAGTTTAGTTTGAGATTATGTTCGACATGGACTGGCCAGACTGAAGGGTCTTTTTCCAAGCTGTATGACTCTATGAATAATAGAGCATTTAGAAATGCTTAATATAGTCAAGCAGAGTCAACATGACTTCATGAAGGAGAAATCTATTTAAATTCTCTGAAAATGTACCAAGCAGGTTACATAGAGGGGAAGCAGTGGATGTAATATAGCATTTTCTAAAAGTATTCAATAAGAAACTGCGTATAAAAGCACTTAATGAGATTGGAGCCCATTTACTTTAAAGGAGGAGTAGAGAGGCAGCTATTTTCAGAATAGCAACCTGAAACTAGTGGTATCACAGTGGTCAACATTAGGCCACAATTATTTACATTATACACCTAATGTTTGAATAAGGGAAGTGAATGTATCTTTGCCAAGTTTATGGATGGTAGGAAAATAGGTCGGAAGGCAAGTGATGAAGATAACATGAAAGAAGGATTTTTACAGAGCCATCTGTTAGGTTAGTAGGTAGATTATAATGTGGGAAAATGTGAAGTTATGACTGAAAATTATTTAAACGCATAAAAGCTACAAGGATTTGGGGGTTTTCATGTATGATTTGCAAAAGACTAGCATCCAAGTTCAGCATGTAATAAGGAAGGCAAATAGAATGTTGGCCTTTAATACTCTATTACCTTTGAAATGAAATATGGAAGTGTTGCTAAAACTCTTCAAATTACTAGTTAAACAACTGGAATACAATGAGTGGTTTTGGACCTGTTATCTAAAGAAAGACAATCTAATTTTGGAGGCAGTTCTAAGAAGATTCACAAGATTTATCTCTGTTATGGGCAGACCTTCTTTTGAGAAGAGGTTGAATAAGTTAGGCCTATATTTGCTGGAATATTAAAGCAGCCTTATGAAAGCACACAGAGTTCTTCCGAGGCTTGATGGTTAGATGCTTCCCTTTGTGGGAGATTCAAAGACTAGCGGGCATTATTTCATAGTAATGGATTGGTTATTAAAGACAGAGGTAAGAAGGAATCTCTTCTCTCAAAGAAGGGTAATGAACCTGTTTAACTCATCACTACAGAGGCAGAAGGGGCTGGCCTATTAAATATATACAAGGCTGCGATAGACAGATTTTTAATCAGCAGTGAAATCCAGGATTATGGGGAGACGACAGGAAAGATGACTTGAGTGTTATTGCAACCAAAATGATCTCATTGAATAGAGGAGCTCACTGCTTGGGCTGAATTGTAGATCTAATGGTCAGATAGCACGTTCCATATTCCTACCACCCTCTGGGTAAAAAAACCTTTCCTCAGATTTCCTCCAAGCCACTTGCTCCTCACCTTAAACGTATAGCCTCTGGTTTCAGGCATGTCTGCCCTGCGGAAAAGATTTTAATAATATAGCCTGTCTATCCCCCTCATTATTTGATGTACCTCATCAGAATCCCCTAAGAGTCCTCTGCGGCAAGGAAAACAAACCCAGCCTATCCAGTCTCTCCTCATCACTGAAACTTTCCATCCCAGGCTGCATCCTGGTGAATCTCCTCTACACTCTTTTGGTGTCCAAATGTGGTCTCCCGAATGCTGTATAGAATAGAATTCCATATCATCTTTAATTGCTTGTATACCTGCAAATTAATCTTTTGTGATTCTCCCACTGAAAAGCCTAGATTGCTCTACGTCTTGGAATTCTGCAGCCATTTTCCATGTAAATAATACTTTTTTTTGATTCTTCATGTCAAAGTGAACTTCTTCATATTTTCCCACATTACACTCGGTCTGCCAAATTTTTACCATCTCATTCAACTGTCTTTACCAGCCTGCACCCTTCTCACGTCCTCTTCAAAACGTACTTTCTTATCCACCCTGATGTCACCTGCAAGTTTAGCTATTTTTCCTTTAGTTCCCTTTTCTAAGTCATTAGTATAAACTGTAAATGCAGATGCAGTTCGGGGGAAGAGTCATACCTGAGTGGAAACATTAACTGAGACAACAGTGTGTGGAGGTGGATGAACCCAGCAGGCCAAGCAGCATCTTAGGAGCACAAATGCTGACATTTCGGGCCTAGAGCCGCCTTCAGAAAAGTGGGAGGGGAAGAGGGTTGAAATAAATAGGGAGAGAGGGGGAGGCAGATCGAAGACGGATAGAGGAGAAGATGGTGGAGAGGAGACAGACAAGTTAAAAGGGCGGGGAGCCTGTAGACATGAGTGTAGGTGGGCCTAGGCCTAAAACATTAGCTTTTGTGCTCCTAAGATCCTCCTTGGCCTGCTGTGTCCACACAGCTCTACACTTGGTGCCTCGGATTCCCCAGCATCTGCAGTTCCCGTTATCTCGGAAACATTAACTGTGTTCCTCTATTCACAGACGTTGCCAGACCGAGTGAATTTCTCCAGGGTTCTGTTTGACTCAGCCTTCTCAACATGTCCTGCCATATTCCAAGATTTGTAGCTCCATTTCTCTATTCCTATTAAAAGTATACCAGAGGTTGCCCTTCATTAATTTAGACCTTTGAGCCATTATACTGGGTCTCCACATTAGTTTTATCAAAATGTATCAACTTATTCTACTGTGTAAAACTTCATGCCAAATTTTATTATGTTGTTTGCCCTCTTAACTGTAACTGTCTCATTATTTACTATGTTTCTGTGATTTATATCATTTGCATATATTGAAAGCCTATATTGTACGCCAAGCCCAGATGAATAATATGTATCAAAAAGAGCATTGATACTAATACTGACCATGGCTCAGCACTGACCCAGATTGGAAAATAGCAAATGAGCAGTACTCTGTATTTTTTGTCTTTTGGCTAGAGTGCCACTGTCTCATTAATCCTAAGCTTCAGTTTTCAACGTCTGTTATGTGGTACTTTTATCAAGTGCTTTTTGAAAGTCCGTATGGAGAATGTTAACATACAAGACAAACCAGCCTCTCTTGATTTGCCTTCATCAATTCAGGGGGAAGAAGTACTGTATGAAACACCACCTGTGATAAGCTGAATAAAGCTCAATGTGTGTGCAGAACAATATGAAATCTGCAGAAAGTATGAACACTTCCTACATCTGTTAGATATGAGTTGTATAATGAAAAACCAGCTCTTTCCATTTGATGGGAACATTGCTATTCAATCAATGAAGGAAACAGGTTACTTTGAATATTTACATAAATGTAAAAAACCAATTTGAACTTTACATGCATCATAACAGTGCAAACGGTTGTTTTTACAAACCCTATTGGACTGTGGGCTTTGAACTCAAGCTTGCTGCATCAAGGGAGAGAATTTTTCAAAAAAGACTTTGGGCCATTCATCAAAAACCATCACCATATCAATTGTAAATGCTTTTCCTCAATTTTTGCCTGCAACTGTAAAAATTCACTCCTATTAGGAATAAAAGTACAAGTCTTTCATTACCAACGTACAGTTATTATATCTGTCCCTTTGTAATATGACAGGCATTAGAGACAGATTGAACACAGGAAACTCTCTAAAATTGCACAATGTCACTGCAACATGATTTCTGCAGATTACTTTGATTTACTATCTCAAACTTGTGCCATCATAATTTAGTAGCCAGGTGTGGGAGAAAAGATTTTTTATTTCTCTCTTCGTTTGCTGAATGGTATTTCTAAGGCAGGAGAGCTCAGAATTTGGGTCTAGAACAATTTCTGAAAGTTACTGCTCAACCTCATTTCACTTAGTTCTATCGAACTACACACATCAAAATCAGTCAGATAGAGAGTTAGGTACGAAATTATAGCTTGCAAGAATAGGAAGCTGCACATACATGACTCAGCATGCCACCCCGTTGTGAATTAAATTTGTATCCCAGAAACAAGCCATTTGGCCCAACTAGTCTATGCTAGCAAAGTGTGAAGCTGGATGAACACAGCAGGCCAAGCAGCATCTTAGGAGCACAAAAGCTGATGTTTCGGGCCTAGACCCTTCATCAGAAAAGTGGGATGGGGAGAGGATTCTGAAATAAATAGGGAGAGAGGGGGAGGCGGACTGAAGATGGATAGAGGAGAAGATAGGTGCAGAGGAGAGTATAGGTAGGGAGGGGATAGGTCAGTCCAGGGAGGAAGGCAACAAGAGAGTTGCAGTGGGAGAGAGACCCCCTGAGGTTGGTCTGGAGGGAAGAGGGTAACTTCTTCAGGTTAGGCATCCTGGAAGAGGCTTCGCAGTGAGGTTAAAATTGTGATCAGAGATAATGGGAACTGCAGATGCTGGAGAATCCAAGGTAACAAAGTGTGGAGCTGGATGAACACAGCAGGCCAAGCAGCATCTTAGGAGCACAAAAGCTGATGTTTCGGGCATAGATCCGTTATCAGAAGTGGGGGATATTGCTGAGTCCTATCAAAACATTATCCTATAATTCTGCCGGTAATTATCTAGCTTTATTATTAAAGGCATCGAGGTTATTAAATTCAACTGATCTCTTTTTATAGCAAATCAACTTGCGAAGTACTTTGGGTAGAAGCATTCCCCTTTGGATATTCATGATTCCCTTAGATATCTGATTCCCAGATTTGCAAACTTCGTAACATTAGGCAGATGAGATTTTCCTTGTATCTGTTGGGTCCAGATTTAATCACTTTCTGAATTTTCAGCTAATCCCTTGCTCTCAACTCTGAGGACTGCTTCTTTTTATCCCCCCCTCTTGATTTACACTTGTGATGGGATTGGGTGGGATCTGGTTGGAAATCCTGTCACCGTGAAGGAGATGATGTCCTGTTGAAGGTGATGGGATGATTGGAAGTTGTGATAGACAATTGCAGTTACTTTGTCTTCTGCTCAGGCTAGTTGGCCAAATCGGTTCATAATGAATAAAATACTTGAGGTGTGATAACCATTATAAGAAACTGAACAGCTAATTATACGAGTCCTCAGCAATAGGAAAGTGATCATCACTAGATAATTTGGGATTTATTAAGTATTAATTAAAAGGGAATGATTGATCTAGAAAGTTGATGATAATTCCCCTGCTCCTGAGGGGATTGTCCAATGGCTTCTTTGCTTCCAGTGTGACTATGAAAGTTATTTTGCTTTTGTAACAGTGACAGTATTGATTTATAAATGAAGTTCAGTGTTTCTTTATGGGTTTACGGTTTATGATCCTCTGGTTTAATGAGCTTTTGCTTAAGTTCAAAGCCTGTGACTACAGCAGCATTGTTCTCCTTTTTGTTTCTCACCTTGAACCTGAGGCTATTCGGTCTTTCATCCATTTTTTCACAAAAAAAGACCCCAGTTTACTTTGAGATAACAAAGTATGGAGCTGGATGAACATAGCAGGCCAAGCAGCATCTCAGGAGCACAAAAGCTGACGTTTCACGCCTAGTCCCTTCATCAGAAAAGGGGGATGGGGAGAGGGTTCAGGAATAAACAGGGAGAGAGGGGGAGGCAGACCGAGGATAGATAGAGGAGAAGGTGGGGAGGTAGGGAGGGGATAGGTCAGTCCGGGGAGGACGGACAGGTCAAGGGGGCGAGATGAGGTTAGTACATAGGAAATGGAGGTGCGGATTGAGGTGGGAGGATGGAATAGGTGAGAGGAAGAACAGGTTAGGGAGGCAGGGACGAGCTGGGCTGGTTTTGGGATGAAGTGGGCGGAGGGGAGATTTTGAAGCTTGTGAAGTCCACACAGGGTTCCCAAGCAGAATGTGAGTTGCTGTTCCTACAACCTTCAGGTGGCATCATTATGGCACTGCAGGAGGCCCAGGATGGATGTGTCGTCTAAGGAATGGGAGGGGGAGTTAAAATGGTTCGGGACTAGGAGGTGCAGGTGTTTATTGCGAACTGAGCATAAGTGTTCTGCAAAGCAGTCCCCAAGCCTCCGCTTGGTTTCCCCAATGTAGAGGAAACCACAACGTGTACAGCGGATGCAGTATACCACATTGGCAGATGTGCAGGTGAACATCTGCTTGATATGGAAAGTCATCTTGGGGCCTGGGATGGGGGTGAGGGAGGAGGCGTGGGGGCAAGTGTAGCACTTCCTGTGGTTGCAGGGGAAGGTGCCGGGTGTGGTGGGGTTGGAGGGGAGCGTGGAGCGGACAAGGGAGTCCTGGAGAGAGTGGTCTCTCCGGAAGGCACGCAAGGGCGGGGATGGAAAAATTATCTCTGATCGCAACTTTAACACCAGTTTACTTTTGTCTGTTGTTTTTGTGTTGATCATTTCTGTATTGTATCAGCCATATCTGCTTGCTCTTCTCTTATGAATCCCATACTAATTTCTGTTTTTGTGGTCACAGTGCATGCTTGTGACCTATAATTCAGTTTCTCTAGCCAGAATGTGCAATTTCTGTCAGCTGCAATCAGTGCCCTTGGTTCTTACTTTTGTTTTTGAATTGGTTCAAGTGAGCCTTTGCCGTTTTCTCACTGAAATCCATCCCAACAAAGCAGCCATGGTGTCTTGCTTAATGAAGGCCATGTTTTGCACTCTTTGTCAGTTTTGAACTAAAGTACATTTCAGTACAATTGTTGTAAAGTTTCTTTAGTCTAGATTATCAGTACAGTAAAATAAACACTGTTGTACCATAAGGGAGTTTATACAAGGAGTTATATTACAATAAGACCTGTAATTCCAATGTTGTGTTGGTCTCATTCATATGAATGGAATATGTTACTGCATTACTGATCAGGAAGTACTTAGACTATGTAACAACAAATATTTGACCTCAGAGTATTGCAGTTTCTGATTCTAATGGAAAAAGGCAAGGAAGATTTGAAGTTGTCATAAAACTGCAGCAGGAATATTCTTTCATCCAGGTCAGGTGTTGGTTCAGTCCCACTCCAGAAGCTCGAGAATGTAATCTAATCTAAATCTTCCAGTGTAGCACTGAAGGACTACTGCAACATTGAGATATCCCATGTGAAAAAGGGCATTACATTGTTCTATAAGCTTATGAATATGTAAGGAAGGACAAGCAGAAGGAATTAGTTTATTTAGGCATCATTTTCAGCACAACATCATGTGGCAAAGGGCTTCTTCCTGAGCTGTAAAGTTCTGTGTTTTCTGCTTTATCCATGAAATACAAACAAGTTTTTCTCAATGTCTGAGCCAATATCATTCTTTCAATGAACTTTACAATTCCTGTTGGGAACTTGCTGTGTAGCCCATATTACAGTACATATTATTACTGCTTCATTGGTTTCAAACATTTTGAGGATCTTGAAGTTATTTAGTGCCTGATTACATTTGAAACAATGTGCTCACAGAGAAGAGAATGTTAGTTTTTTTGACATTCTCTTTTTTTCATGCAGTAACAACTTCGATGCAGTTCAGTGTTATCCGATACTCATGATTCAGCAGCACTGTTTCAGTAAACCCTCTGCCCCCCATCTGTTCCGCTCCTGCTTTCTTTCCAAAGCTATCCCTGATCACCATCTGGATTTGTCTCCTCATCCCCAGCCTACATCTGGAAGCTCTACTCCTCTGCTCTCCATCCAGAAACCATTCCACAATAACCTCCATCCAGAGACACTCCGATTGGATCAGACAAATTGTATGATACAGAAAGTGATAACAAGGTGTAGAGCTGGATGAACACAGCAGGCCAAGCAGAAAGGCTGATGTTTTGGGCCTAGACCCTTCAGAAATTGCTGTGTTCATCCAGCTCTGCACCTTGTTATCTCAAATTCTCCAGCATCTGCAGTTCCTACTATCTCTGATACAGAAAGAGTCTGTTTTATCCAATGCACCTGTGCCTCTATCTGAACCTGCCCCACACTCCCATTCTCTCTCCAAAGATAATGTTTGATGCTGTTTGCCTTTTATTTAACCATAATCGTGTATTCTAATTCGTTGACCTTCCTGTTTCAGTGACAGCTGACCTCACTGTATTATGTTTCAAGGGTGCTAAAATCTATTATTTTACATACTATTTTAGCAACTAGCCGCTAGTATATAGTAAGGGAGAAAAGTACTTAGTCTGAAAAAAATCCTGCAATCAGCTTTCCTTTGTACTATTTCAACAATTAATAGAGACATGTTAAAATTCATGTGTTTGTTGGAAGTGTCAAAATCTCACACAGTGTCCTTGCCTTTCACTTTGTTTCATTTTCTGTTCAAATACACATTGGAGCAAATTTGACAGCGAAACTCTACTGCATAAAAAGGTATGCTGAATGCTAATGCCATCAGTACTCGCATGTTGGAGTGATTTAAGATCAGGGTAAGTTTGAGAGTCTACAGTTGGAGGCAGGCGTGCACAGCATTTTGAGGCAGTTGTCAGTTCAATAGGTAGGGAAGGCACAATGTCATAGAGGGATTTTAAAACCAGGATGAAATTGTTTTGAAGCAATGATATCAGACTGGGAGCCAAAATAGGTCAATGACAGTACTCAAATACATGAGGGCATAAGATGAGTTCACTCCAGAAAAATCCATGATGATCCAGGAAAAATCAAACATAGAATAACCAGTTGCACCAAACTAGACCATGTGAGAGAGACTCAATCTCAGAGACAATGTTGATAATCAGTGTTTCTAACCCATGATTGCTCCTGCTAGGGCAGTTGGCAGCGAATGTGGGAGAGAAGTAGCCTGTGATTGGAGCTGGAAAGGTCTTGGTGAGCGTGTTGGCGATTGCTATAGGCGGAGTCCGAGGATGGTAGTTTTTTTCTCATCGATGGGCTGAGAGTGTCGCTGAGTAGACTAGCATTTATTGCCCACCCTGATTGAAGAGTCAACCAGATTGCTGTGGATCTGGAGTCACATGTAGGCCAGAATCGGTAAGGATGGCAGATTTCTTTTCTGAAAGGATGTTAGTGAACTGGATGTTGTTTTTTTCTGGCAATCAGCATTAATTCTAGACTTTTTATGAATTAAAATTCCATCATCTATGGTGGGATTTGAACCTGGGTCTCTGGGTTAATAGTCCCAACAATAATGCCACAAGGCCATTCCTTCTCTCAGTTGGCTGAGTTGAAAAGATGCTGTTGGCTACAGGCTTCAGAGAAGATAATGGGATGGGGGGAAAGAAAGAGGTGTCTGAAGTGGTGTGAGGAAACACAGTTTTAAATTTGTCAACAAATGAATGCTCAGCTGACTGAGAGCCAGGAAAACTTGAAACCAGTGAGGCAATGAATTGAAAGTGAATGTGGAATATCTATCTTAATGCTACCTAAGTTCAGGAGCTACTGTATGGAGGAAAATGTAGCTGGTGCAGTTGTTATGAATGCTGTCAATTGTTAAGGCAGAAGTACATAGATTCATGAAAAGCAAGATTGTGCAAATTTACCTGGATAGGTGGGAATTTGAAGTAATCAGATCAGCTGTGATCGTACTTAATGGCAGAGTAGGCTTGATGAACCAAATGATCACCTACTGTTCCTAATTTGAATATTTGCATGTATGTTTGTTGCACTTAAACCTAGATTTGAAGCCTGAGGTGTAATATACAGGGTATTATCTGCTTCGTTTGGATGTTGCACCTTTGTGACTATATAATGGAAACGCATTAAGAGTAATCTTACTAGTCTGTTGTAAGCTTAGGGTAGTTGCATTCTTCTTGAGTAGAGGCATATGTCAAGTTATGTTTGTGGGGGTAAAAAACTTCTGTAGTCAACTTATAACTGTTGTTCTGTACCAGTTTAAGTATAAGTGGAGAGGAAATTAAAACTTCTGGAAAATTAATGATTAAGAATATATATGAATTCTTCAAAACCTGTTCTTCTAAGTGTATGTCAACTCAAATGTAGTATGTAGTAACGACAATGTGACTGAATCACCTAATAAATGAGCTGATGAGAATGGAAAAAAAAGCCAGAGAAAACTGAAAAATGCCCCCTGAAGTAAATCTCGAATGCCCAAAAAAACAAAATTTATCTACAAGCATGTATCGCTTGACATTTGATCTTGAAGAGACATTGAGCGAAGCGTGTTCTAAGGATGCCTAACCTGAAGAAGTTACCCTCCTCCCTCCGAAGAAATCTCAGGGGATCTCTCTCCCACTGCAACTCTCTTGTAATCTCTTCGGCCTTGAAACTGCTCGACCACGTCCTGAAGCAAACCAGGTACAACAGCCACATCACCTTTCTTAGTACCTGCTTATGGAACCAGATCATCCCCAATGGACTACAGTCCACATTTAGGCCTTCCCAATTTTTCCCCAACCACGACCATGTCTACGTTTAGAACATTGATTCCCTATTTATTTCAGAATCTCCTTCCCCTCCCCCATTTCCGAAGAAGGGCCTAGGCCTGAAACGTCAGCTTTCCTGCTCCTCTGACGCTGCTTGGTCTGCTGTGTTCAATCAGCGCTACACCTTGTTATCTTTGAAGAGAACACTATTGTATTTGGTCAAAATAATTTGGAGCAAAAGCAAGTAATACGCATTTTATTTTATTTCTAAGGTGGTGATAGAGTGTACAGCTGGCCAACAGCTATATCGCATTTCTCCCTGGGCACAATATGTGATACGTGAGCAGAATGCCTCTACTTACGACTGGGTGCATTGGGATCCACCTGAGCGATATGAGGTAAGAAATTGAATTTCGCATAACATTTAACCTTGCTTTGAAAAGAACCAGCTGTGTAAGCCACTGAGGAAATTTCCATTAGCCAGTTAACACCAACGAATTGAAATACCTTGAATTGCATTTTGATACATTAGCGCTTTCTACAAAGGGAAAAGGAATTGGACTGATTTTGAAGAAGTGACAGTAAAGCTAATTTTTACTTTCTCTAAGTGGAGTAGCATCTTTGAGTGACTATATGCGTAGTTAATGCAGAGATTAGGATATTCTGTGTGAAATGCTCTCCAAAAGCTACACTGCAATGATATCTTGTTGTATATTTGTATACAAATTAAATTGACTGGATAAAGCTGGAAATTGACTGGGACCCACTTAGCGCTTGGAGCGTGGAGGGGGCAGAGTTTGTAGGGAGCATCCAGAAGGGTTTCTTGAAACAGTCCAACTAGGAAAGGGGCCGTATTGGATCTAGTATTGGGAAATGAGCCTGGCCAGGTGGTTGATGTCTCACTAGGGGATCAGCTCAGGAACACTGATCATAATTCAAGCTTTAAGGTACTGATTGGTAAAGGCAAGTGTAGTTGTCAATGAAAGCGCTCAATTGGGGGAAGGCTAAATACAACAACATTAGGCAGGAACTGACGAAAGTAGATTGGAGGCAGATGTTTGAGAGCAAATCACCATCTGACATGTGGGAGGCTTTTGAGTGTAAGTTGCTGGGAGGTCAGGACTGGCATGTTGCTGTAAGCATTAAGGATAGTATGGCAAGTTTAGGGTACCTGGATAATGAGAGATATTGTGACCCTAATAAAAAGGAGAAAGGAGGCATTTATCAAGGCTAGGAGGCTGGGAACACATGAGGCAGGGATGGCATGCAAGGAAAGTCAAAAGAAACTTAAGCAAGGAGTCAAGAGGGCAAAAAGGGGTCATGAAAAGTCATTGGCTAACAGGATTAAAGAAAATCCCAAGGCTTTTTATACATAATATAAAGAGAAAGAGGTTAGCCAGGGAGAGGGTTGGCCTATTGAAGGACAGGGAAGGGAATTTATGTGTGGAACCAGAGGAAATGGATGATGTATTAAATGAATACTTTGTGTCGGTATTTACCACAGAGAAGGACTTGGTGGATGATGAGTCTGGGAAAGGATGTGTTGATAGTTTGCGTTACGTTGAGATCAAAAGGGAAGAGGTATTGGGGGTCTTGAAAAAACATGAAGTAGACAGGTCCCCAGGGCTTGATGGGATATATTCCAGAATATTGAGAGGCGCAAGGGAAGACATTTCTGAGGCCTTGAGGGAAACCTTTGTATTCTCACTGGCAAGGGGAGGGGGGTGTGCGGTCCTAGAGGATTGGAGAATAGCCAATGTTGTTGCGTTGTTTAAGAAGGGTGGCAAGGATAACCCAGCTAATTACAGGCCGGTGAGACTTACGTCAGTGGTAGGGAAATTACTGGGGAGGATTCTTCGAGACAGGGTTTACTCTCACTTTGGAGTGCATGGGCATACCAGTGAGAAGTAACATGGTTTTGTGAAGAGGAAGTTGTGTCTTACTAGATCAGCTGAGTTTTTTGAGGAAGTGATGAAGATGATTGATGAGGATAGGGCAGTGGATGTTGTCTGCATGGGCTTCAGTAAGGTCTTTGACAAGGTCCGTCATGACAGGCTGATACAGAAAGTAAAGTCGCACAAGGTCAGAGGTAAGCTTGTGAGATGGATAAAAAAAAACTTGCTCGGTCATTAAAAAAACAGACGGTAGCAGTGGAAAGGTGTGTTTCTGAACGGAGGGCGGTGACTAGTGGTGTTCCCAGTGATCAGTGTTGGAACCTTTGCTGTTTGTAATGGACATAACTGATCTGGAGGAAAACGTAATTGGTCTGATTAGTAAGTTTGCTGATGATGCAAAGGTTAGTGGAATTGCGCATAGCGATGAGGACCGGCAAAGGATACAGCAGGGTATAAATCGGTTGGTGATTTGGGCAGAGAGATGGCAGGTAGAGGTTAATCCCGAAAAATGTGAGGTAATGCATTTTGGAAGGTCTAATCCAGATGGAAAATATATAGTATATGGCAAAATCCTGAAGAATGCTGATAGACAGAGGGATGTGTGTGTACGGGTATACAGGCTACTGATGGTGACAACACAGGTGGAGAAGGTTGTCACCAAGGCAGATGGTGTACTTGCCTTCATCGCCGTGGCATTGAGTTTTGAAATTGGCAGGTAATGTTGCTGCTTTATACAATCTGAGTTAGGCTGCATTTCAAATATTATGTTCAATTCCCCCACATGACCAGAAGGATGTGGCGGCTTTGGAGTGGGTACAGAAAAGATTTACCAGGATGTTGCCTGGCATAGAGGGCATTAACTATGAGGAGAGGTTGGAGAAACTTTGATTATTCTTATTGGAATGATGGAGGTTGAGGGGAGACTTGATAGAGGTTTACAAGATTATGAAGGGCTTGGACAGAGTGGGCAGTCAGAAGCTTTTCCCAAGGTAGAAGAGTTAGTTACTAGCAGCCAATAGGTTTAAGGTGTGAGGAGCAAGGTTTAAAAGTAATGTATGAGTCTCATGTTTTACACAGTGAGTGGTGGTGCCTGGAATTTGCTGCCAGGGGAGGAGTGGAAGCAGATACAAAAGTGACTTTTAAAGGGCATCTTGACAAATGTATGAATAGGATGGGAATAGAAGGATACGGTCCCTGGAAGGGTAGGGGGTTTTAGTTGTGATGGGCAGCATGTTGGAGGGCCGAAGGCCCTGTTCCTGTACTGTAATTTTCTTTTCATTCTTCATTCTTCGTTCTTTGTTCTTTACCCTTTGTTCTATTCTCCATCAGCTAAATATTCTTTTAGAAACTGAAAAACTGCAGATGCTGTAAATGAGAAACAAAAACAAAAATTGTTGGAAAGACTCAACAAGTCTGACAGCATCTGTGGGGAGAAATCAGGGTTAATGTTTTGGATCTGATGATCCTTCCTCAGGAGGAAGTTTTTGAATGCAGTTGGTTGTAACCTCGAAGAGAAACTGATGAAATGAGTTTTTGAATAAATTTACTTTTAATGTCTTATTTCTGAGAATGATTCCCTCTATCACTGAACTTTTTTCCCCAAGTGATGAGTCTCATTCTTTCAGATCTTAATTTTTGATGTCTTTGCCGTTCCCTTCCTCCACCTTTTCTTTGCCCATCTTTATTTCAATTTCTGTGCTTGATTCAATTTCAGGTGCTTCACAGTTTTTTCCGTAATTTCAATCAAGCCCTGTTTAAAATTCCAACAGGAAGTCTGTTGACGTGTGCTTAAGTATGGTTGGCAGTTGCTCATAGTGGCTGAGGACAAAATCAGGCCTGCCATCAGTTTCATGCACAGACTAACTTTTTCATTCCTTTATGTGATGTGAGTATTGCTGGCAAGACCAGCATTTGATGGCCATCCATTGTTACTCCTGAGGAGGTGATGGTAATTAAATTGTGAAATGATATCCTGTTGAAGGAATCCAGTTATGCTGATGCTTTAAAAGAGCTATCCAATAAGTTCAGCCCAATTCTCTATTCCCACAGGTCTAAAAATTTCTGTGTCATTTCATCAGTTTCTCTTCGAGGTTACTTCTGAATCTATTACAGCGCCCTTTCAGGTGGGGCATTCCAGATTACAACAACCAACTGCATTCAAAAACAGTCATCCACACCATGATTCTGGTCCTTCAATCGAGAATTACTAAAATATTTATCCTCTGATTGCGAATGGTCCTGCTGCAGGGAGCATTTTTCCATATTTAAGCATCACTGCAAATTGTCGTTGGCACAAATCTACTACCAGAAAAAGTGCACTTGATCTTAGCCACTTGCTGCTACACTGAATGCATTTATAATTCATCTTCAAAAATTGGCCCATCACCAGTGATGAGAGTGCCCCAATCAGTCCTTGGTTTCCTAGCCACAGGACACATTTGCAGCATTTTGTCATATGCGTAGTGTTTTGGGTTTGCCATAGTTAATGGGGAAATGGATGCATGTCAAGCATCACTTATCACTGAAATTCTAGCAGTCACACTGGATCAGTTTCTTCAATTCAAAATTGAAGGAATCATATATCTGTTCTTTCTTCTTTATACTGATATTAATTGTGATTTACTGAACCAAGAGGCATGGGAGGTTGAGAACAAAGGATTATTGACCTTAAAATAAAACTGCCTTTGCAGCTATTGCTGGTACATTTTCCTTTTACATGTTGAATCTGACTGCTCATGTCTCAAGGGAGTGCGAATCTACTCCTGTCAAGGTTAGTAAATGTTAGAATGCAGGAAATCTTTCAATAGATTTAATATTGGATCTAATGCAATTGACCATGTGCCTTGGATCAGTTTCATACCTGGTAGAGAAACATTTTATCATTGAAATGGATTCAGCTTTTGTTTTTTTAAGTGGAGATGAAATTTTCATCACCAAAAGGTCTTTAGTCGTCCTAGCCAATAGATAATAATGAAAATGGAATGTTTCTGCATAGTTTATTTGGATATTTAAACTATAAATATGTTATGTGTCACTTTTTATGTGGCAAAGAAATTACAATAAATGATGAACTATGTTGACCCAATTCCTTGGGATTTGTTATTGACTAATAACTAAAACCTGGAAACTTAGATGGTGGTGCGCAAAACGGTTCTTGACCATCTTACAGTTTAAAGACTGAGGGTGCAATAGTGTATTTAGTTGTGATGCACTAAATTGAATCTTAGTTTGTAACCCATTCTCTTAGGTGTTTTGTTGCAGGTAAGTGACAAATATTCCTCCTAGAATATAGGTGACATCGCAGTAATAAACTGTCAGTTGTCTGTCTTTCCCTAGAGTGTGGTGTGAGTGCTGTCCTCCCCTTGCAAGGTGCAGACTGTAACATTGACATGGCAGATGGTTGCCTTCAGTCCTCTACTTTACTGCCAGTGTCAGATCCGTTTCTGTCAGTTCTGTTGCCTGGGAAAAAGAAATAAGATTATGCTGTCTTTTTCAGTCTGTTGAGTTTGAGACTTATTTAATGCATCCAAAAGCTTTCATATTCCACAGAGATTGTGGCATATGGCAAGTTCAGACTTAAATCATCATGTGCAATTGGTTCAGGCTGTTGCTTCTTTACTGAAGAAAGGTGGAATGAGAAGTGTTTTGGAAGAGAGGGGCAGAGACCAAGAACATGTCTGCCTTTAACTCCTAGGATCGCTGGGCCTCTGGTTTGTAAACCATCAGTCAGTTTATAGGTATGATCAAGAGGTCAGATAAATGGCCAGAAGACAGCCCTCCAGTTTCCTCATGCACCTCTCTGTCCTTGATGAAGAGTGAGAAAATCAGTCAACCAGCCATGAAACCCTGTTTCTTGAAGGATATAAGACCTTAAGACAGGTGCATAAGCAGGCTGTTAGCCCATTGAATCTGCTCTACTTTTCGTTGAGATCATGGCTGATCTAATAATTCTCAGTCCACTTTGCTGCCTTATCCCTATGACCTTAAATGTCCCTACTGATTAAAAATGTCTATTTCAACCTTGAATATACTTAATTACTAAGCCTCAATAACTCTCTGGTGAAGAATTTCACAGATTCACTCCCCTCTGAGAAGAAAGTGATCTTTGTTTCTGTCTTAAATGTGTTGTGCCTTATTCTGAAACTACGTCCTTTGATCATAGACTCTCCCACAAGGGGAAACAACCTCACTGCGTTTTCTCTTCAATTCCCTGAAGAATTGTGTATGCTTCAATAAGGTTGTTTCTCATTCTTCAATGTTCCAATGAGTATGAGCCCAACCTACTCAACAGCTCCTCATGACAAAGCTTCCATACCTAAGATCAGCCTAGTGAACCTTCTCCAGACTGTGTCCAATGCTAGTGGCTCGTTCCATAGTTAAGGGCCTGAAAATGTCCACAGTAGCTGTTGATTAACTAATGCCTCATTAACAAAACCTCCACCACTTTATTCTCCTTTCCCTTTGATATAAAGGCAAACATTCCATCTGCCTTCCTGTTTACCTGCTGAACTTGAATGCTAACTTTTGAGATCATGGACAAACACTCCTAAATCCCTTTCTTATGTGATTTTCTGCAGTCTTTTTCTATTTAAATGACATTCAGGTCCTATGTCCTTCTTGCCACTTCATGACCTCACATTTTCCCACCTTATTTTCTATCTAACAAGTTTTAGCCCAATCATTTAACCTATCGATACCTCTCTCTAGCCTCTTTGTGTCATCCTCACTCCTGCCTCCCCAAGCTTAACTACAGTACATTCGCTTTCTCATCCGCGTTATTAACATATTTTGTGAATAACTGTGGCTGCAGCACTTATCCCTGTGGCACACCACCCGGTTGCCATCCGAAAATGTCTCCCCTTATCCCGAATCTCTGACTTCTGTTAGTTGGATAATCCCCTGTCCATGCTTATTTTGCTAGCTCAAACAGCATGGACGTTATTAAGCAGTCTAATATGTGCTTCCTTGTCAAATGCCTTCTGAAAATCCACGTATATTACATGCACTGCTTTCCCCCTATCTATCTCGCTTGTTACCTTTTCAAAGCATTCTAGTAAATTTGTCATGCATAATTTCTGATGAAGCTATGCTGACTCTGTTTGATCCTATAATGAATTTTGAAATGGTTCCTTATGACTGAAGTGACTTGTTTAAAGTCACCTTAAAAAGTCATGAGGTATTTAGACAGATAAACAAGGGAGCGACTCGTTAAAATCAAGAAGGGAAAGCACAGATTTATGGTGAATGGCAAAAGAACCGTAGATTAATAGAGTTGTTCATAAGGAAACAGGTCCCTTGGTCATCCATGCTGACCAGATGTCCTTGATTAATCTAGTGCCGTTTGCCAACATTTGGCCCATATCCCTCTTAAACCCTTCCTATTCGAGTAGCCATCCAGATGTCTTTTTAAATGTTGTAATTGTACTTTCCTCCACTACTTCCTCTACAGCTCATTCCATACACTCACCAATCTCTCTATGTCTGTTTTGGTAGTACAAATAAAGATGAACTTTATCTGAGGAGTCTGTTAAGGCACAAGTTCCGTTATTTGGCAAAATAGTATGAAATAACATTGTTTTATAATGCAACAAGTACATAAAAATAGAAAAATCTTTGCCAGCATGAATACTTCACCCATCCTGTCATTTATGTAATTCAATCAGCATTATCTTGTTGGAGATAGTAGGGACTGCAGATGCTGGAAGCCAGGGTCTGTGAGGCTAGAAAAACACAGCAGATCAGAAAGCATCAGAGGAGCAACAAGTCAACATTTTGGACCAAAAGTCCTATGTCCTGTAGTTACTTTGTTCTCATCTACTAACGTAACTTCATTTTAAAGGCATCTATACTGTTTACTTCCATTGTGCCCTGTATTAGCATGTTCTGCATTGTAACCACTCACTGGATAAAGAACTTTCTTCGGAATCTTGGTGACTATCTTATATTGATGGCCTTTCCTGATGAGTGTAATCTGATAGTTTATACCAATCCTGAAAATGTTTTGCACCCAGTCCGCTGGCCGATGACCGGAACTAATGACAGAACCGAGCTCTGATCAGCCAACGTTTTATGCAAGTTTATCAAGCCTTTTCTGCTTCTCAATTCTAGCCTTTAGAAATAAGCCTTAGCACTTAATTTCCATTTGCTGTGCTGTTACCAACTTTTGTCAGTTTCAGTTCCTGTCTTTGTATTCTGAGATGCCTTGGTTCCTTTACCCTGTTCAGTTTCTTAATTTTCAGGTAATATATGACCTCCTTATTTTTCTTAACAAATGTAACATCTCTCATTTATCCATGCTGGAAAATAATTTGCCAGTTTTTTTCTCTGTACTGCAAGCCTATTTATGGCTTTATTTAACTTGAATTTTTGCTCAGTTTTACCATCTCGACAACATCCAACTCTCATTTTCTGACTGTCCTAATTTGGTGTTGTCTGCAAAATGGAAATTTATGCTTTTTGATTCAAAAATCAAGTGTTGGATGCAAGTTGTGAATTGCACTGATTCTTGTTGGACACTATCTCCCATCTTGCTTCTATCATTCATAGCTACCCTCTCATGCCACTCTGTATTGTTTTGGAGCCAATCTGTTCAGTTCCTTGTTTGCTGCCTCACTTGCTCTGACCTTTTCAATCATCTTATTAAAGGCCTTATGCAAATCTAGATAAATTGCATCTACTACCTTAACTCTCTGTTACCTCTTCAAAAATTCAGTGAAGTTATTTAGGAGGTATTTCCTTTTGAAATCTGTCCTCACAACTGGTGTATTTTTGGTTAGTTTTCTGCTTCGTGGAAAGGGACAAAGGCTGCTGGCATGGGGAATAAACCAACCTTCTTTTTGCCTAGGAATGAAAGGAAGGCTGGGCAAAGATGCAGGAAGCTATAGGGAAATTGGGGAAGGAATATTGAGGAGAGAAAGAGAGAACAAGTTCAAAATAAAATAAAACTCTTTGCCATGCAGGATTCTTGATGTTACATCCTGCAAAACCATCTTTGGCCAGGCAGCTGCTTCTAATTGTTTGGGAATTCATTAACTTTGTTTCTTCTCTTTGCATTACCTCGAGGTGGCCCTCATAAGATACTCTGCCTTTGCATAGACCAGTTAGTGTCTGCCAACTCTGTAATTTTGAATCAGTTAATTATGTGTATGTGATATAATTGCTGCTATCTCCGCTTAATGCGTGCCCATCTTTCCCTGAAATCCGTGTTTGAATTCCTCCAATACAATTTCTTCCCATGTGCTACTGTATTGTAGGCACTTACTGAAGTCACAAATGACATCTTTTTAAATTGTGACACCTTTAAGCCATTCTACCTCATTTTTATGGACCACCAGCAGTTGACAGCATCTTCATTTGATGGTTTTCTGCTGTCATCTAGCTGGGTAAGAATGCATTTCATGGATTCCAGTCTTAGACATAGACCTGAAACTAGCATGTGTTGTATTGCCTGTTGCCAGAGTCGAGGTTACTACTAAGTGGCTGCACTACATTGCCAGGGTAGGATTTCTTTTTTTTATTCTATCTGCTTTGGGATTAATTCACCTTGGTTGGTTGATGAACAGCCAGCAGCATTGCCTTTGAGGATAGATTGTCTTCTCAGTCTTGCACAGTTAGCCATGCTTAAATTATTTTACAAATCACAATTTAAAATGTCTTGCCAAGTTTATTTGAAACTTCATTGTATTTCAGACTTCCTCCCAGCTAATACTTTGTGCTCATCTAAAACAGTGCCTGAATAAACAAGCTGAGTTTAATGTAAAAGAAATCTGCCTATGTACATTTATTTCAGTAGTATAAGAAATAATTAATTGTTACTATCAATTTTTGCTGTATTGAACACTGCAATTTTAAAAAAGGAAGTCTTAAGTTTATAACAGTGTCTTCCACAACCCTGGGACATCCCAAAGTAGTTTCCACCTGTGAGAGATAATGTGGTTAGTGCTATAATGTAGGCAGCGCAGAGGTAATTTTTTTTAACTAATCTCTGATGGAAGATAGACATCAAATACAGAGACTGGGAATTGTGCTTTAGGACAATGCAGAAGATGAAATGCAGTCGAGTACACAGAAATTGGCCTGGGAGTTGATTTTTCCACAGGTTGCCTTATGTCTGGAACTATTCAAACAAGTTAGGAGCTTTGGCCGGTGCTGATTGACTCATCCATATCCATTGGATCCAATACCCCTCCATAATATCTCTGCCCCAAAAATATGTAAGAGTTAAGGATTTGGGCTTTTAAGGCTGAATGAGATTAGAATTTAAAAACCAAAAGACCTGGGATGCTGTAAATCAGGAACAAAAACAAAGTTGCTGGAAAAGCTCAGCAGGTCTGGCAGCATCTGTGGAGGAGAAAACAGACTTAATGTTTCGGTTCTGAGGAAGGGTCACCGGACCCAAAACGTTAACAGTTGTTTTCTCCTTCAGATGCTGCCAGACCTGCTGAGCTTTTCCAGCAACTGAGATTAGAATTTGTTGTTTGTTCACTCGTAGGATATGAGTATTGATGACAAGGTCAGAGTTTATTTCCAGAGACAACAAGGTGTACAACTGGATGAACACAACAGGCCAGGCAACATCAGAGGAGTAGGAAAGCTGATGTTTCGGGCCTGGGCCCTTCTTCATAAATGGGGGAGGGGAAGGGGACTCCAATAAATACAGAGCAGGAGAGGCGATGATGGAAGGTGGATTGAGGAGCAGATAGGTGGAGCGAAGACGGACAGGTCACGGAGGCGGGGATGGAGCCAGTAAAGGTGAGTGTAGGTTGGCAGCTGGGATGGGGGTTGGTCAGTAAGGAGAGAGGGGTGGCTGGGTGGGAGACAAGACAGACAGGTTAAGGAGGTGGGGATGAGCTGGGCTGGTCTTGGGTGATAGATCTTCCCCTTCCCCATTTTTAAAGAAGGGTCCCTTTTCCCTTCCCCATTTCTGAGGAAGGGTCCTTGCCTCCCCCTCTCTATATTTATTTCAGATTCCCCTTTCCCTCCCCCATTTCTGAAGATGGGTCCAGACCCGAAACGTCAAACTTTCCTGCTCCTCTGATGCTGCCTGGCCTCCTGTGTTCCTCCAACTCCACACCTTGTTATCTCACTCTCCAGCATTGGCAGTTCCTATTATCTCTGTGTTTATTTCCATCTCTGATTTGCTGTTCAGAAGGTGCAGGTAACTATTGCCTTAAAATGTTGCAGTCCATGTGGTATCAGTATACTCACCATACTGTACAGGAAGGGGTGTTAGGGTTTTGATTCAGTGATGAAGGAACAACAAAGTTACAAGTCAGGATCAAAAACAGGCATTGCTTAAGAAATTCAGCAGCTCTGGCAGCATCTGTGGAGAGAAAGCAGAGTTAACATTTTAAGTTCAGTGACCTTCCTTCAGAAATTGTACCAGTTGGGAGAAAAAGTGGCATTTATGTTGGGGACGAAGAGAAGCTAGATGGATGATAATGATGCCTGTAAGGGGATGAGAATGGATTGCTCTGAAAACAATTCACGTCATGACAAAGCCTTTGGTGTTGGGGGTGGCTAAAGGACATGGAAGATAAAGGTGTTATGGTTCTAAAATTATTGATCTCTATATTGACTCCTGAAGGTTGCAAAGTTGCCAAGCATATAATGAGATGCTGTTCCCATTTTCTTCCAAGTTGTGCTGGGCCTCACTGGAGCACTGCAGCAGGCCTGAGATAGAAAAGGTGGCCAGGGAACATGGTGGCGAATTGAAGTGGCAGGCAACTGGAAGCTGTGGAAGGATTGAGAGAAACTTGGTGGTTGTATTCTCATACACCTGCTGGGCCTAATTTTCTCGCTAGTAGACTTTGAGTTTGAGAAGCAATGTTGAACGACTTTACTGTTTATTTTAAGATTTGTTCATTTGTGAGTGCCACCAAGGCTGACAGTCATTGCTCATCCCTATTTACCTTTAAGATAAACTGAAGCAGCTTGCTCAGATATTTCAGAGGGGTGAGGGTCCTGGGCCATAAATCACATCTAGGCCAGATCAACATGTTTTCTACGCTTATGAACTTCAGTTAGCCAATTTGTCTTTTTATGAGAATCCAGTATTTTCTTGTCACTATTGTTGAGATTAACATTTTATTCAGTGTCTGTTTAATGAACCGAATTTAAATTTTCCAATGGTCTCTGTATCAATACTCCAGACCTCTGGAATACCAGGTCAGTAACTTAACCACAGTGCTACTATACCCCACAAAAGTTCCTGCAAGTGGCTCACAGCCACCTTTCTAATAGCACATGGAAATGGCCAGTAATTGCTGGCTTTGTTTGTGATTTTCACATTCAGTAAACAGATTGAAATAATGGTGGAGAGGGGGTACAGCCATAGATTTGAAAACAAGAATGAGAATTTTCAAACTGACAGTGCCTGCTTGGGACTTGATGCAGGTTCACAGAGTGTGATGAGTGAGCATGACTTGCAACAGATGAAGAATCCATCCCTCTGTCTCCTTGCTTGGTCAGTGAATGTGAAAATGAACCTCTGTCTCTTTAAAATAGTTTATTACTTTGACAGTGTAGGGTGATGCTTTACATTTGCTGCTGTCTTTCCTAAATTACACAAGTGATTGCATGTTGAATGTAATAATTTAAAACAGGACTTTAACATTAGAGTCATAGCGTTGTTCAACACGCAAACAGACTCTTCAGTCCAACTTGTCTGTGTCAACCACATATCCTAAATTAATCTAGCCCCATTTACCAGCATTTGGCCCATATCCCTCCAAACCCTTTCTATTCATATACTCATTCAGATGCCTTTTAAATGTTGTTACTGTAGCAGCTTCCAGCACTTCGTCTGGCAGCTTGTTCCATAGCTGCACCACCCTCTACATGAAAACGGTGTCCCTTAGCTCCTTTTAAGTCTTTTCTGTCTCACCTTAAACCTATGCCTTCTACTTCTGGAGTCCTCCACCAATGAAAAGACCTTGGCTATTCACCCTATCCATAGTCCTCATGATTTTATAAGCCTCTAAGATCAGCCCTCAGCCTCTGACGCTCCAGGGAAGATAGCGCCCGCCTAATCAGCCTACCCCTATAGCACAAACCCTCCAACTCAAGCAGCATTCTTGTCAATCTTTCAACCCTTTCAAGTTTCACAACATCCATCCAATAGTAGAGAGGTCAGAATTGCACACAGTATTCCAAAAGTGGCCTAACCAGTGCCCTGTATAGCTGCAACATGACCTCCCAACTCCTGTACTCAATGCACTGACAAAAGGCAAGCTTACCAAATGCCACCTTCACTACTCTATCTACTTTATTAGAAGATGAATGGATGTTTTTGGCTTGGACTCATCATGAGAAGCAAGAAAACCAATTCAGGATGGGAACAACGACATGTACAGAATGGGACAATGCCGTTTTGTTGGACTATGGTTAGCATACAGATGCAGTATGTACTGTTAACTGTCTAAGTTAACTGATTAAATTAAAAGTACGTTGATTATGAGGGATCAGAATGTTGACATAGGGATCCAGGAGGAATTCTCTCCCTAGTTATTCTTGCATTGAAAATGTGTGGATACCTTTTTGCTAACAAAGAACAGGATGCGAACAAGTATTCCTTCAAATACGTGAAAGTAAATCAAATTTTGAGCTGCAAATAATCTATTTTTATGCGCACTTCTTGCTACAGTCAGGATTATTTAATAAATTGTTACTGAATAGTACAGAACACAAAAATTGCTAGGAAAAACCATTTTGTCAAAGTTTTCATGTTGCACTTAACAAAATGCTTACCAAAATTCCAATATGAAAGGGATCAACAGTTTATATTGTATAAGAATAGAGAGTTGATTGAATGACTAGTGGACTGTATTTGGTAGATGTGTTGCCATTGAGAATGTACAAGTTAAATGATGACTGATGGTTAACTATTGAGCTTTGTTTAAATTTAAACCCCACAGGCTGACTCCGATCAAGACATTACTGTGAGGGATGAACCAGAGAAAATTGTTAAATGTATGTGTATATATGATGTGTTTTTCGTGTGCAAAACTCAGGGCAAACATACCGTGATGCGTGTCTGATAACCAATTAAAAATTGCCAAACAGTGTAATTCTTCCCATAATCTGGATTATTTAGTGAATGTTGTTCAGTTGCAGAATCATATCATGTTGGATGCGTTTTTAAGGCTTGCAAGCACAGGCTACTTCAGTGTGGGCAGTACCTGTGAACACCCGATGGAACATACCTCTTGGTATAAAAACAAAGTTGCTGGAAAAGCTCAGCAGGTCTGGCAGCACTTGTGAAGGAGAATACAGAGTTAACGTTTCGGGTCGGGTGACCCTTCCTCAAAACATTACCTCTGTTTTCTTCTTCACAGATGCTGCCAGTCCTGCTGAGCTTTTCCAGCAACTTTGCTTTTGTTCCTGATTTACAACATCCACAGTTCTTTTGGTTTTTACCTCTTTGGTATAATTTGGGGACAAGCAGCCTACTTACTGGCATCATTCTGAGACTGACATCATGCTGCTGTGTTCATCCAGCTTCACACTTTGTTACCTCGGATTCTCCAGCATCTGCAGTTCCCATTATCTCTGATACATCTTCCACACTATTTGTTTCAGTGATGGGCAGCGTGTTTTTTTAATATAACAGCAGCATCCTGTTGGTAGCAATGATAGCTGCACAATGATGCAGCTAATTTCATCTGTTGCTCAGACTTTTGAGATTCCTTGCTCTTCCAGGGTAATCTGACCTAGACTGGATGCTTCTTAAAGTTGAAGGAGGCAGCCTTAGACCTGTTCATGAGTTTGCATACAGTACTGCATGGAATAATGTGATCGGGATAACCACGTCTCACAAGATGACTTCAGTATGGCCATTTCAGCTTCACAGTTCCGAGGAGGACAAATGGCTTGTGCCGTATTTACAGGGTCGCTGATAAAGCTAAGAGTGTGTGTGAACTGTAGAAGTCCTCAATATGTATACTGTCCAGTGAAGATCAGGACGCAGTACAGTTGCGAAGATCGTCTTGGCAAGATTCTCAATTAGCTAAGGTAATGAAAAAGGCTCTCATTTGACTGTTCCACTTCCAAGATGAACTTAGTGCAAGATAAAGCTAATTAAAATATATGAAACATTTGTAACATGCATTTACAAAGTTAACGTAGTAAACAAATTATCTGCGCATCAAGAATGTATGAAAGTTGAGACATTAAGTGTCTTTCTAAAAGAAGATGGGTTTTTCATGGAATCCAACAGAGACTTTTGTGAGCATTGGGCCTAGAAAAGACTGTGGCAACATCATTTCTTTAGACATGTTTCATTCTGTAAAAATTGGTCCATACTGTTCCCTCACCCCATGAAATACTCCGAGCGATAGGGACAGCATGGGGTTAGATACAGAGTAAAGCTTCCCTCTGCACTGTTCCCTCACCCCATCAAACACTCCCAGCGATAGGGACAGCATAGGAGAAAATGTGGAGGCATGGGACTGAGGGAGATTTAGCAGGTTGGATTAGAAACTGGCTTTCTGTAAGAAGGCAACGAGTGTTGGTTGATGGAAAATATTCAACCTGGAGTCCGGTTACTAGTGGTGTGCCTCAAGGATCTGTTTTGGGACCACTGCGGTTTGTCATTTTTATAAATGACTTGGACGCAGGCATTGGTAGATGGGTTAGTAAGTTTGCAGATGACACTAAAGTCGGTGGAGTGGTGGACAGTGTGGAAGAATGTTGCAGGTTGCAGGGAGACTTGGATAAACTGCAGAATTGGGCTGAAAGGCGGCAAATGGAGTTCAATGCAGATAAATGTTAGGTGATTCACTTTGGGAAGAACAATAGGAAGGCAGAATACTCGGTCAATGGAAAGATTCTTCGTAGTGTGGATGTACAGAGGGATCTTGGTGTCCATGTACAAAGATCCCTGAAAGTTGCCACCTAGGTTGATAGTGCTGTTAAGAAGGCTTACAGTGTGTTAGGCTTTATTGGTAGAGGGATTGAGTTCCGGAGCTGTGATGTCATGCTGCAACTGCACAAAACACTAGCGTGTCCTCACTTGGAATATTGCTTGCAGTTCTGGTCGCCCCATTACAGGAAGGATGTGGAAGTATTGGAAAAGGTGCAGAGGAGATTTGCCAGGATGTTGCCTGGTCTGGAGCGCAGGCCCTATGAAGAAAGGCTGAGGAGAGAAAGGCATTGGAGAGAAGGAGGCTAAGAGGGGATTTAATAGAGACATACAAGATGATCAGAGGATTAGATAGGGTGGACAGTGAAAGTCTTTTTCCGAGGATGATGTCAGCTTGTCCAAGGGGGGCATAGCTACAAATTGAGGGGTGATAGATTTAAGACAGATGTCAGAGGCAGGTTCTTTACTCAGAGAGTGGTAAGGGCGTGGAACGCCCTGCCTGCCAATGTAGTTAACTCAGCCACATTAGGGGAATTTAAACAGTCTTTGGATAAGCACAGGGTTAATGATGGGATAGTGTAGGAGGAGAGGCTTAGATTAGTTCGCAGGTTGGCGCAACATCGAGGGCCGAAGGGCCTGTTCTGCGCTGTATTGTTCTATGTTCTATGTTCTATGTTCTATGTACTGATACATGCAACAGCAGCAGGTTAGGATTGCCATGATATAATGCTGCATTGCAAGTATCCATTTGTCCCTTGGGGTTAGACGTTGGTGAATGAGCTAACAAAGTTCAATATAAACATGAAGAAAATATTGCAGTTGACGTGCAGGTATTGTGTGGTGTTTGTGAGGACGATTCAGAAATGCTTCAGTGAGATTTAGTTGAGAAAGTGGGAAAATGTTTGGTAGTTGAGTGCAATGTGTAGAAATACAAGGCTATCTACTTTGGTAGCAAAAATAGGAAGCCCGATTATTATTCGAATGGCTACAGATTGGGAAAGGAAGGAAGTGCAATGAGACTTGAATATCCTTGTACACCAGCATGAAAGTAAGCATGCAGATGCAACAGTTGGTGAAGAAGGCAAATGGTATGTTGGCCTTCATAGTGAGAGGATTTGAGTACAAGAGCCACGATTTCTTGCTGCAATTATTTAGGGCATTGGTGAGACCACATCAAGAGTATTGTCTCCTTACCTGAGGAAGGATGCTCTGACTTTGGAGGGAGTGCAACAACGGTTTACTAGACTGACCCCTGGGATGGCAGGAGTGATCATATGTAGAGAGATTGGATCAGGTAGGACTATATTCATAGGAGGTTAGAAGAATGGTGGGTTGGGTGGGGACGTGAAATCTCAGAAACATTTACAATTCTAACAGTACTGGATTGAGAACACTGCATTTATCCTGTGACCAGGCAGTCCGGGACCATTTATCATAGCCTAAGGGTGTGAGGTAGGCAATTTAGGACTGACATGAGAAATTCTTTTTCCCTATGGAATGGTGAGTCTGTGGAATTCTGTTACAGAAAGCGTTTGAGGCCAAAACATTGTTTTCAAGGAGTTAGATAGGGCTAAAGAGGTCAGTCTGAATAGGGTGAAGTAGGAACAGGGTTCTGAGTTGGATGATGAGCTATGAACACATTGGTGGGGCAGGCTCAAAGAGCCTATGCCAGCTCCTTTCTTCATCTGCTTATCTTGGGCAGTCCAGACACAATGGACCATGAGGACAGATCATATCATAAATATTGCCCAGCAGGTTGTTGCTCTTAGACAAATCCAATAACCCTGTTGCGGGCTTTTCTAGCTTGTGGAAGGCTGTCTGGTCATGCTGAACAGCGTATCAAATGGATAAAACTTTACAACCGCTATTAAGGATAGCGCACGGATTTTGTTCATATTGTTATGTTTATTAACAATGACGATTCCATCCCTTTGGGTTTACAGATCTATATGTTTGGGTTGGGCTTGAGACCCACAGTGCTATCAGACATTGAGGTAATATGAAAATCGGACAAGTCATTTGGAATGTTTTGTGCAATAGTTCAACTAGGTCCTCCTCCAAGAATTCAGCATTTCCGTGAATGTTGATTTATGGTGGAATTGCTGGGAGTAAAGGAGTCTGAATTCAACAAATGTTGCTATGGACCAAAAAAGTACACAGTCTAATATTTATTATGTGTTTATTCACATTGTCAATTGCTCTGCAAAATTGTTTCGATGTAACTAGGTTTCCAGTGTGTTTTTTTTCATAAAATTCAATTTGGAGGATGTGAGCTTCACTGGTTGTACTACAATTATTGCTCATCTCTGCTGTTGAGAAACTGGTGGTGAGTTGTCTTCTTGAACTGCCATAATTCATTTGGTGTAAGTACACCCACTGTGCCTTCGAGAGAGTGCTCCAGGATTTTCACCTACAACAAAAAGGCGTTTGTTTAAAATAGACGTTGTGTGTAAGACAATATCATGGCTTAAATAGATCAAATTGAAGAACGAATAGGAAATGCATTTCAGATCACGTGCAGTGTAGACCATCACATAAATTAGTAACCCTATTACAGTCTATTCGAGATAGTAGGAACTGCCGATGCCGGAGAATCTGAGATAACAAGGTGTGGCGCTGGAGGAACACAGCAGGCCAGGCAGCATGAGAGGAGCAGGAAAGCTGACATTTTGGGTCTAGACCCTTCTTCAGCAATGGGGGAGGGTAAGGGGTTTCTGAAATAAATAGGGAGAGAAGGGAAGGCAGATAGAAGATGGATAAAGGAGAAAGGAACACCAAATTAAACAAGCCCACAGCAGAGAGAAAGAGAGAGCTGCATCTTGCAGCTGCAGCAGCCAACTCCAAATCCTAACGGAATACAAAACAAAAGCCTTGAGTCAGTGTGAGCCTGACCCCACCCACTCGTACTTCCGTCATTTAATTTACAATCGTGAGAGCTCAAAGCAGTTTACCCATTGCTTCTGAAGCAGTCATTCCAGTACCACTGTGACAACACCCCTCTGCAAGAGAAACAGAGCAAAACTATTTCTTTTAAAGACATAGTGCAGTCATGTAGGGCATTATTGTCATGTCAAAATGCATTCTTTCTGTCACTTGAATAGGTAATAAATTTGTGTTGATGTGTTACTGCTGGTGTCTAGGCCTTATGCCCTAAAGACTGATGGATCATACGAAGTAGCGTCAGAGATAATGGGAACTGCAGATGCTGGAGAATCCGAAATAACAAAGTGTAGAGCTAGATGAACACAGCAGGCCAAGCAGCATCCTAGGAGCAGAAAACTCCTCGGATACAAAATAAATGTTGTTTCACTGTTAGCAGTAGGCAGAGTATCAACTGTACTCAACCAGCCCATGCTTGCAAAATGCAAGGAAGTGTCCAAAATTTGATGTGATTCTATAATGGGCAATTGCTGAATAGTCTAAAGTGAGCTAAGAATTGCTTTCATGATCAATTTAATGTTGACATTTTCACTGCAACATACATTCCTGTCTGTACTGGTGCTGCATGTATTAACAAACAGGACCCGGCTCTTTGCAAACAAAAAGACTTGAACAACATAATCAGTAGCCATTCTCTGGTGCATTCCCCAGGAATATAATTGACCAATCTGACTAAACCCTCCTACTTTAACTGTAAACAAGGCTCAGAGGTTATTTGTCAGTCATGATTTAACTGTTGCGTTTCCATGACAGCTGCTCTCCTGCTGAAGCACTGTCGCCTTGCACAGTATACAATATGCTCCCCATTACCTTGGCATTCTTGTGAATGGCCTGATGAGTGAGTGCAAAAGGAGTGGTTCTACTACGTTTAGAAAATCTTGTCCCATAGCAGTGTTACATCTAATGTTGAACATTCTGAGATGTGCAAGCATAGTTGGCTGAACATTGGCCCACTACCTACTTTGGACAGTCAAAGTGGCATTTTGTTTGACAGGATCTGCCAGTTGTTGGGCCATTTAAAAAAAAAAATCAAGGTTTCTTGTGGGACTGGTACCACAGGCTGGCCAGCATTTATTGCCCATCCCCCGTTGACCTTTAGAGAGTTGTGGTGAGCTGCCTTCTTGAAGCACTGCTGCCCAGGTACTGTAGGTTGACCCAAAATGCTGTTCAGGAGGAAGTTCCACGATTTTGACACAGTAGCAGTGAAGAAATGCCAATATACTTCCAAATTGGAGGCTTAGAGAGGTATTTGCAAGTGTTAGTGTTCTCATGTATCTGCTGCCCGTTTCTTCTATATGGAAGTGATCATAGGTTTGCAAGGTGCTATCTAAGGAATCTTGGTGAATTTCTGCAGTACATTTTGTTGATTGTTGGTCAGTCGAAGCAATGTGTACAATGGTGGAGGGGGGCTGGATGTGGTACTAAACAAGTGGGTTGCTTTGTTCTGAATGGTAGTGAGCTGTTGTTTAGGTAAGTGGAAAATATTCCGTCGCGCTCCTGACTTGTGCTTTTCATACGGCATTTGGGGAATCAAATCGTGAAACACTTGCAGCAATTTTTGTCTCTGCCCTGCTCTTGTGGCCACTGTATTAATATGATGAGTTCAGTTGAGTTTCTGGTCAACAGTCACCCTCAGAACATCGATAGTGGGGGATTCAGAAATGGTAACATCACTGAAAGTCAAGGGGCAGTGGTCATTCTAAGCCTGGTTATTGTCCAGATCTTGTTGCATTTCAACATGGACTGCTTCATTATCTGAGGAGTTGTGAATGGCACTGAACATTATGCAATCGTTGGTGAACATCATTGAAGCAGCTGAAGATGGTTGGACATAGGACACTGCCCCAAAAACATCCTGTCGAAATACCCTAGGTTTAAGATAACTGACTTCTAACAACCACAAACGTCTTTCTATATGCCAAGGATTTCTCCAAAAAGCGGAGAGTTTGCCCCCTCATACCCACTGATTCCAGTTTTGCTACGGCTCCTTGATGCCACACTCAGTCAAATGCAGCCTTGATGTCAAGGGCTGTAACTCTCACCTCACATCTGGAATTCAGCTCTTTTGTCCATGTTTGAACCAAGGCTGTAATGAGGTCAGGAGTTAAGTAGCTCTGGCAGCACCCAAACTGGATGTCACTGATTAGGTTATTGCTGAGAAGGTGTTGCTTGATAGCACTGTTACTGACACCTTCCATCACTTTACTGATATACTCTTTGTTCCTGATATCACTCTGGCCCTTTGCTGCAGTATCTTTTTAGTAGAGAATCTTGCTCCAGTAGGCCTCTGTATCCATGGAGATCCTGCTCCTGTGTTTAAGAACATAAAATGTCAGAGCAGAAGGAGGATATCCAGCCTTTTGAATCTCAAAGAAAACACTTGTGCTTTGTAAACCTACGTAATTTCTGTCCAGAACTGTGATGTAGCAGTGTGAAACTACTGGCTTAACATGTTGCTGAATTTTTAAAATCACCTTCCTTTGTCATGATAATTTGAAGTGGATTGGTGCCAACAATGTTGTCTTTACCACCTTCCATGAGCTTGCACAATGTACAGCGAGCAATAATTTGATCAGGCTAGCCATTGTCCTGCATTTGTTTTGGTCCATCATGTCTCAGCATCAAGCTTACACAGGTCACTTGTACTTTGTTCTTGAGGCTGTCCAGCAGGTTGATCCTGTAGTGTGTGGAATGCCAAAATTCCAACAAGTATAATGACCACTGAGCATGGTGGGGTTATGGTAGTATTAGTGGATTAAAATTAAATCACCATGCCCGTTGGCAGACTTCTTAACTAGCTGGTCAAGAAAATGCAGCTGAGATAATAGGAACTGCAGATGCTGGAAAATTCAAGATAACACGGTGTAGATAATAAAATGTGAGGCTGGATGAACACAGCAGGCCAAGCAGCATCTCAGGAGCACAAAAGCTGACGTTTCGGGCCTAGACCCTTCATCAGAGAGGGTGCTGAGAAGATGCTGCTTGGCCTGCTGTGTTCATCCAGCCTCACATTTTATTATCTTGGAATCTCCAGCATCTGCAGTTCCCATTATCTCTGATACTATAACACAGTGTAGAACTGGATGAGCACAGCAGGCCAAGCAGCAGCTTAGATGCTGCTTGGCCTGCTGTGTTCATCCAGCTCTACACCTTGTTATCTAAGAAAATGCAGCTGTTTTGCCTGATTTAAGTCAAGGGTGAATTTGTGCACAGTATGATGTCTAAGGTATATAAATAAAGTTCACATATAGCACGTGTGACCCTAACATATTGGAAATATTCAAGGAGCAGAAAGTTGGTGATCATTCCATTGAAGAATTTCAGATTTACTTAATTGACTGTAAGCCTCTAGGGTGTTTAAAAGTTGCTACAGAAATTCAGATCCTCTTTTCTTGCCCAGCTGGACTATCAGTGTAACCTTTGTGAGCTGCAGCCTCTCAATGAATGATGTCTGCGATGCACGTTGGATGGCACGAATTTATATGCCAACATATGGAATTCAGGTCTGTCAGAACTGAAGGTTACCGGAGAAACTCAATTCTTACACAACTTGAGTCTTCAGAGATAATTCTGTCAATCAAACAAAATCAAAGCTTCTATAACTCGGAAATAGTGCCTGACATGCTAATGAATCATTTATCACACCGCATCTGAGCCCCTTTGCTGTGTTTTGACTTTCTACAGAATTGAGCCACTTTATCGGCCTCATTTTCAAAGCTGCAACCTGGCCTCTGTATCCATGGAGATCCTGACTTTGTTCAACATTTCAAAATTGGTTCGTAAGACTAGCTGTTTTTTGTTTTAAAAATGAAATTGAAGCTGAAACCTCCTTTGTTTGTTACATGGTGAAACCTGTGTGCTGCCTTCACTCCTTTAGTGGTAACTTGTCGATGTTTCTGGGTGAGAAGCTATCATGCAAGATTGATTTGTTCTGTCACATTATTGAATGAATTACTTTGTTTACCATTTTCTGGGGTCTGCCATACTAATAACCTGCCAAAAATTCTGCTGCCTTCCTGTGTGAGGAAATCCTGCTCTTGCAATTCTCTTAAGAAATGCCATTGCAGTCATTTTACATCTCATTTTAAATTCTATTCCCTCTGATAAGGTGTTCCCGAACAAGGAGGCATAACTGTAAACTTACAGCTCGGATGTTCAGAGGTGATGTCAGGAAGCAGTTCTTCACACAAAGTGTAGTGGAAATCCTGACTCTTCTCCTTTAGATGCAAATGAGGTTTTAGTAGTTGGTGTCACTATCTGGGCCAGCATTCACTGCCAATGCTTAACTGCACTTGAGAAGGTGATGGTGAGCTACCTTTTCGACCCACTGCGAATTGCTACAATGGATCTCAAAGCAGCTTTTTGTTGATCCTGACACTTTCAGATATAGGGGAAGCTTTACTCTAGTTAGCTACCCACACAGTGGCATTTTCCCATTGAATAAATGGCTGTTAGGGAGTAAATTCACCTATTCACATATATTTTGAGGATTGGCCCTTAACATTGCTTCTAGACTATGTGAAGATTCAATTATTCAGCAGCAATCTGCCCCTGAGGTTCAGTTTTGTTTCCAGGAGGGCCACCTTGCTTCCAGTATTGCAGTCACAGTTCAATCCATGGACAAACGGCTAAACTTAAAGCCTTCACCTGCTTCATCAATAACTTTTGCACCTTCATTCTCAGAAGTGAGGATGTTTAGCACTATTTAAACAGTCCTTGGATAAGCATATGGATGATGATGGGATAGTGTAGGGGGATGGGCTTAGATTAGTTCACAGGTCGGCTCAACATCGAGGGCCGAAGGGCCTGTTCTGAGCTGTATTGTTCTATGTTCTATGTTCTATTTTGCAATTCCCCAGATACTGAATTACTCTGTTTTGAGAAAGATCTGAGCAATATTTATTCTTGGGATGACCAATGGCAAGTAACATTCATGCCACACAAGTGCCAATCAATTACTGTCTCAAACAAGACAGAAATCAACCATCTTGCCTTGACATTCAATGAATGCTGCACATATTAATGAACAGGGCCCAGTTCCCCACTATCAATGTCCTACAGGTTACCACTGAGCAGAAATTGAACTTGAGTAACCATTTAATTAGTGGGCTATAGAGCAGATCACAGGCTTGTAATTTTGCATGCTACTCACCTCTGTACTTGACAGGGCCTGTCCACCACCTGCAAGGCCTAAGTAGGGAATGTGGTGGAATGATTCTCCATTTGTTTGGAGAAATATATTGCTGAGAATGAAAAAGGAGTCTCTGAGATAGAAAAAAGAGCTTTCGTGAATCAAAATTGGCCCATGAGAAAATCTCAAAAGGAATTTCAGGGAGGGGAAGAATTTATTTTGACCTTTGAGCATGTCTAGGGCAAAGACTTTCCAATACGTAGAACTGTGACACTATCGCTGAGAGTTCTATCCTGCTAATAGGACAGCGGACACCCAAGGATGGTGACAGCGGCATCTAGAATATTATCTGGAAGATATAGGAGTAAAATTGTTTGACCCATTGAGTCTGCTTTGCCATTTGATCATGGCTGATATGTTAGTCAATCCCATTCCCCTTCCTTCTCCCTGTAACCCTTGATACCTTACCAATCAAGAACTTACTTGACTATCTTAATCAATCATTAGCTCAATCAGTTGCCCCCACAGCCTGCTATGACAGTGAGTTCGTCCAAATCACCAACCTTTGACTGAATAAATTCCTTCTCAACTTTGCTCTAAAGCGTTGCCCCTTCACTCTGAGGCTGTGCCCTCCAGTCCTAGACTCTCCTACTACAATCACTCTATCCAGGTCTCTCAGTATTCTATAAGCTTCAATGAGATCCCCCTCATCCTTAACTCCAATGAGTACAGGCCCAGGGTGTTTAACTGCTCCTCATACCACAAGCTCTTTGACACTGGGATCATTCTTGTCAACTTCCTCTGGGTCCCCTGCAACGCCAACACATCCATCTTTAGATATGGTACCCACAGCTGCTCACAATGTTCCAAATTCAGTCCAAACAGATCCTTACACAGCCTCAGCATTGAGTTTATTCTAGTCCTCTTGAAATTGATGCTAACATTACATTTGCCTTCCTAACTGCGAAATATTGACCTTAAGAGAATTCTGAACTTGGACTTCCAAGTCCCTTTGTAATTCATATTCCCGAAGCCCTTCCCATTTAGAAAATTGTCTATGTCTCTGTTCTTCCAATCAAAATGCATAACTTGACATTTTCCCAAAGTTTTCTTCCATCTGCCATTTTTTTGCCCACTCTCTTAGCCTATTCAAGCCCTCCTATGGCCTCCCCACTTCTTCAGCCCTATCTGTTGCTCCATCAATCTTTGTGTCATCTGCAAATTTAGCAGCAATACCCTTAATTTCTTCATCCAGATTGTTAATGTTTAGCCTGAGTGTTTGTAGACCTGACACTGAGCAGAATTCAGCCTAGTCACCACTGCCATCCTGAAAAAGATCCCTTTACACCCAATTTTCTGCCTATCACCAGTCAGCCAAACCTGTATCCATTTCAGTACCTTTGCGGTAACACCGTGGCACTTAGTTAGCAGCCTGTTCCTGACACCTTATGAAAGGCCTTCTGGAAATCCATATAGATCACTTTCACCGGCTTTCCTTTGTTTAGTTTGCTATTACTTCCTCAAAACGACACTATTACTACGTCACAAGAGTCCCTTATTTTGTTCTTATCCTGCCGCTGACTCCCCTTGTCAGTCATGGCTTCCTTGTCCTCCGCTTAGTCTGTTTCTTCCTGCTTGGGATGAATTTCTGCTGTGCCTCCCGAATTAGCCTCACCACCCCCCACCTCTCTCTCTCTCTCTCTCTCTCGCTCGCTCGCACACGAACACCGCACACCACACACACACACACACACACACACACACACACACACACACACACACACACACACACACACACACACTCATGTTCATGCTCACACACGCACGCACACACACTCACACACTCACACACTCACACACTCACACACTCACACACTCACACACCACACATACACGCTCACGCTCACGCTCACACTCCTGGGGAGGTTCCTCTTCCATTTAGCTCCGGCCAGCTCCTCTCTCATGTCTTTGTAATTACCTTTGGTCAGTTGTAATCTGAGTCAAAGTTCTCCCTCCCAACTGCAGGGTGAATTCTTTCATATTATGGTCACTGTTCCCTGGCAGTCCCTTTACCTTAAGTTCCGTAATCACATCTGCCTCATAACAAATCACCAAATCCAGAACTGCCTGTCTCACTGTGCATATGACCATGTTGGCCTGTTATTTATTTCATTTGTGAGACAGCCTTCACAATTTTGGCCCATGCCCCAGATGCTAGTATGAAGGATTGTATAGGGTCGCAGGTTGTGGCTGCCATGTCACTTCTAGTACTTAAGTTGACATTAGGTAGTCAGTCTGATTAGATTAGATTCCCTGCAGTGTGGAAACAGGCCCTTCGGCCCAACAAGTCCACACCCTTGGACCATCCCACCCCGACCCATCCCCCATAACCCACGCACCCCTGAACACTACGGGCAATTTAGCATGGCCGATCCACCTAGCCTGCACATCTTTGGACTGTGGGAGGAAACCAGAGCACCCGGAGGAAATCCACGCAGACACGGGGAGAATGTGCAAACTCCGCACAGATAGTCGCCCGAGGCTGGAATCGTACCCGGGTCCCTGGCGCTGTGAGGCTGCAGTGCTCACCACGGCGGCACGGTGGCTCATTGGTTAGCACTGCAGCCTCACAGCGCCAGGGACCCGGGTTTGATTCCAGCCTCAGGCGACTGTCTGTGTGGAGTTTGCATATTCTCCCCGTGTCTGCGTGGGAGTCCTCCGGGTGCTCCGGTTTCCTTCCACAGCCCAAAGGTGTGTGCAGGCTAGGTGGATTGGCCATGCTAAATTGCCCGTAGTGTTCAGGGGTGCATGGCTTATAGGTGGATGGGTCTGGGTGGGATGCTCCAAGGGGCAGTGTAGGCTAGTTGGGCCAAAGGGCCTGTTTCCACACTGTAGGGAATCTAATCTAATCTAATCTAATCTAATCTAATCAGTCTACTTTCATTCCTTGTTTTACTTTGTAGCAGTTATATACAACTGTGTCATTTGTTAAGCCATTTCAGTCGGCATTTAAGAATCACGTAGTTGTGGGTCTGTAAGTCAGACCAGATAATGATGGCAGCTTTCCATCCCTAAAGGGTAGAGAGTAAACCAGATGGGTTTTTACCACAATCAGTAACGATTTCATGATCGAACTTAGACTAGTTCAGGTTCCCTTCTTAAGCGTCTGTCTTTTGACCTTGCCAAAAATATTTGTTCACATGTCTTCATATTTCCTTAGGTTGCACACTGTCAATTTCTGCCTGGCTATGTTTCGGTTAAGTACGTGAGTGACTAAGTACATTGTAAGCACTGTATAAAATGCAAACTATTATTACGAGAGTGAGGCTTACCTTTACTTCTTTCAGCATTTCTCTCAGTTTGAGTATCCAGTGACATCTTTACTTCCTTTCACATCAAGTACAGCTTGGATGAACTGGAAGTTGAAATTTCTTCTTAAGTAAAAGGTCTAAGAATATATCTTAATTTGAGTTTCAGAAAAACCAGCCTACTGAATCATTGTGACGTTTCCATTTCCATGTCAATTGTTCTTGTGCCTTGTTTGAATAAGGTTGTCAAATGGTGTTGAATTATGAGTGGCGTTCTGCTGTTGATCAATGACCAAACAAATCTGAGTTTAGACTCTCCAGCTGATTTCATTTTTGTCCATTGAACTAGATTAATCGCAGATTTGATCCATCAACCTCTGCTTCAAAAGTAGTGTTGCAGTTGTTGTGCCACTCAGCCCATCCCGAGGCCAAACTTCAAGGCAGGAATGCTTTCAGCTACAGTGCTTTTAAACAAGTAACAGTGCATCACCTATGAAAATTTTGAATTTAAACTGCACTGTTCTCGTCTAAAGAGCTTTGCAGAATTGTGGAATGGTATATTGCTGACTAAATTACAGAGTTAATTATAACAGAAATTATATTACTTTGTTCACTAACCCTGTGGGAGCTCTTTGAACAACCATGCAATTTGTCCTACCTCTCAGCTTTTCACCTTCAACCCCCCACAAAATTTTCCATCAGGTTGCCAAGAGGTGATGGACTCTCCGTCACCTGCAAAAAAATCCATCTCTGGTAATTACCTGGAAACTGATATCTATTCCAAGCCCACGGACTCCCACAGCTACTTAGAATGCACCTCCTTTCACCCACCTTCTTGCAAGAATGCAATCCCCTATTCCTAATTCCTTCGCCTCTGCCAAATCTGCACCCAATATGAGGCATTCCCCTCCTGGACATCCCAGATGACCGTGTTCTTCAAGGACCGCAATTCTGCCTCTGCAGTGGTCGAAACGTCCTCAGCTGCATCTCTCGTGTTTCCCGCACGTCAGCCCTCACACCCCCTCTCCACAATAAAAACAAAGAAACAATTTCACTGGTCCTCATGTATCAGCCCATCGACCTCTGGATTCAACGCATCATTCTCTGCCACTTCCGCCACCTGCAATCTGATCCCACTACCAACGATATATTTCCCTGCCTTCTGGAGGGACCACTCTCTGCGACTCCCTCATCTGCTCCACACTCCCCACTAGCCCCACCACCCCTAGCACTTTTCCCTTAAACCGCAGGAAGTGCTACGCCTGCCCTGTTACCTCCCCCCTCACCTCCATCCCAGGCCCCAAGAAAACCCTCCACATTAAACAGATGTTCACCTGCACATCTGTTAATGTGGTGTACTGTATCCGCTGTTCCTGATGTGGCCGCCTCTACTTCGGGGAAACCAAGTGGAGGCTTGGAGACCGCTTTGTGGAGCATCTATGCTTGGTTTGTGACAAGCGACAATACCTCCAGTCGCAAACCACTTCAACTCCCCCTCCCACTCCTTGGACAACAGACCCAAAGAACTTTACCTTCATTTGTAATGTGCTTGCGTGTGTATGCATGATTCAACCTGTGTTTGGTTCTGTGGTCTAATTGATCTGCAGAGAGAGCTTATTCATCCAGCAGTGTGTTTATATTTTCAGTTTGCTGAGCTTATTGTGCCCAAACTTGATAATTGTAGGTGATGGCCCTCATAATGGTGTAAGTCATGAGAAGAAGTGAGGACATTTTTATGGCTCCTTCTTGAAATTTTCATCAGGACTTCACATCACTTCTGACTTTGTCGACCTCAGCCCAGCGCCGGCACCTCCACATCATGATGTATGTTTCCCCGAGGAGTCGTCGTCTGGGATTTCATCCTGATGACAGTGAAAGAATGATGATATATTTTCAAATCAGAATAGTGAGTGGCATGGAGGGGAACTTGAGGTGGTGGTTTCCCCATGCATTTATTGCCCTTGTCCTTCTATTTGGTTTTGAAGGTGCTTTTGAAGAAGTCTCGGTCCGTTATTGAAAGTGTTTTGTAGATAGTGTACACTGTTGCAACTGGGGTGGATTGGGTACCATGCAAACAGTCTGCTTTTCCCTGAACGGTGTCAAGCATCTTGAGTGTTATTGGACCTGAGCCAAGAAAATAGAGAATATTCTATGGCACTGATTACTTGGGCCTTGTAGATAATAAACGGACAGAGGGCAGTTGGGTTGAGTTATTTGCTGCATAATTCTCAGCCTTCAACCTAGTCTTGTAGCTACAGTATTTATATACTCTCTGTTCAGGCTCTATCTCGACCTATCATTTACTCAATTCCCCTCTCCCCACCCCTTCTCTAGCATATATACCATTTTTTTCTCGACTACAGTCGGTTCTGAGGAAGGGTCACTGAGCCTGAATAGTTAACTCTCCTTTCGCTCCTCAGGTGCTACAGGATCAGCTGAGTTTTTCCAGAAATTTTCTGATTTTGAACATCCGTAATTCTTTGGTTTTATGCTTTGTTTTATTTATTAACTGTGGGTGTGGGCCACACTCCTCATTCCATACACCATGGCTTACCTCAAATTCACATTTCTCTCTGGTCCGATAACTTATCCAATAATCGATCTAAGGCTGTCTTAAAAACATTCAAGTGACTCTGCTTTCACCTCCTTTTCTGGAAGAGATTTCCAAAGATACTTCTCTAAGAGGGAGAAAATTTCCCCTAATCTCTGTTTAAATAGGTGTTGGAAACAGTAATCCCAATTTTTGATTCTCCCAAAAGGGGAAAATCCTCTCCACATCTACCCTTACAAGGCACCTCCAAATCACAGTATTATTGGAGTGCAAAAGGAGGCCATTCAGTCCATTGTGTCTGGAACTGTCTTTTAAAACCAGCATCATTGTCCCGTGTTAATCTCAAGCCTTTCCGCCATGTACTACTTCTTTGAAAAAAAATCATCCAATGCCTCCTTCCATTCCTCAGTTGACTGTACCTCCACTGTAGCATTGAAAAAACATGATAGCGATAAGGTCTCCCTGGTCCTTACTTACCAGCCCACAACCCTCTGCATCCAAAGGATCTTAAGCTGCCATTTCTTAATAGTATATTCATCTGTGGAATGTGGGCATTGCTGGCTGGGCCCAGCATTTATCGCTCATCCCTGGTTGCCTTTGAGAAGGTGATGTGAGCTGCCTCCTTGAACCACTGTAGTCCGCCTGCTGCAGGTTGACTCTCAATACCCATGCGGGTGGCGGGGGTGTGTGGATTTTCCAGGATTTTGACCCAGTGACAGTGAAGGAATGGCGATGTATTCCCAAGCCAGGAGGTGAGCAGCTTGAAGGGGATCTTGAAGTGGTGATGTTCTCATGTATCCGTTGCCCTTTTCCTTCCAAATGGAAGTGGCTGTAGGTTTGGAAGGTGCTGTCTAAGGGTCTTTGGTGAATATCTACAGTGCATCTTGTAGATAGTACACACTGCTGCTACTGAGCGTCGGTGGTAGAGGGAGTAGATGCTTGTGGATGTGGTTCCGAATAAGCGTGCTGCTTTGTCCTGAATGGTGTTAAGATTCTTGAGGGTTGCCATCTAGCCAGGTGCACAGTATTCCATCACACTCCAGATTTGTACCTTGTAGATGTGGATAGGCTTTGGGGAGTCAGGAGATGAGCTACTTGTACAGTATTCCGAGCCTCGGTCCTGCTCTTGTAGCCATTGTATTTATGTGTAAGTCCAGTTGAGTTTCTGGCCATTGATAACCCCTCAGGATGTTGAGAGTGGGTAATAGTTTTGGTTACACCATTGAATGCCAAGTGGCATTCGTTAGATTGTCTCTGTCTCTTATTGGTGATGGTCGTGGCCTGGCATTTGTGTGGCACGAATGTCACTTGTACTTGTCAGCCCAAGCCTGAATATTGTTCAGATCTTGTTGCATTTGTGCATGGATTGCTTCAGTATCTGAGGAATCGTGAACGCTGCTGAATGTTGTTGCAATCATTGACAAACATCCCCACTTCTGACCTTATTATGGAGGGAAGGTCATTGATGAAGCAACTGAAAATGATTGGGCCGAGGACACTACCCTGAGGAACTCCTGCAGAGATGTCCTGGAGCTGAGATGATTGATCTCCAACAGTTACGACCATCTTCCTGTGTGCCAGCTATGACTCCAACCACTGGAGAGTTTGCTCCCTGATACACATTGATTCCAGTTTTGCTAGGGTTCCTTGATGCAACACTCCGTCAAATATAGCCTTGATATCAAGGACTGTCACTCCCACCTCACCTCTGGAATTCAGGTTTTTTGTCCTTGTTTGAACCAAGGCTGTAATGAGGTCAGGAGCTGAGTGGCCCTGGCGGAGCACAAACTGGCATTCACTGAACAACTCATATTCCGCCTGGGAACCCTGCAGCCATATGGTATCGATGTGGACTTCACCAGTTTCAAAATCTCCCCTTTCCCTACTGCATCCCTAAACCAGCCCAGTTCGTCCCCTCCCCCCACTGCACCACACAACCAGCCCAGCTCTTCCCCCCCACCCACTGCATCCCAAAACCAGTCCAACCTGTCTCTGCCTCCCTAACCGGTTCTTCCTCTCACCCATCCCTTCCTCCCACCCCAAGCCGCACCCCCAGCTACCTACTAACCTCATCCCACCTCCTTGACCTGTCCGTCTTCCCTGGACTGACCTATCCCCTCCCTACCTCCCCACCTATACTCTCTCCACCTATCTTCTTTACTCTCCATCTTCGGTCCGCCTCCACCTCTCTCCCTATTTATTCCAGTTCCCTCTCCCCATCCCCCTCTCTGATGAAAGGTCTAGGCCCGAAACGTCAGCTTTTGTGCTCCTGAGATGCTGCTTGGCCTGCTGTGTTCATCCAGCCTCACATTTTATTATCTTGGAATTCACTGAACAGTTGCTGCTTGATAACGCTGTTAATGTCACCTTCCATCACTTTGCTAATGATCAAGAGGAGACTGATAGGGTGGTAATTGGCCGGGTTGGATTTATCCTGCTTTCTGTGTACAGGATATACCTGGGCAATTTTCCACACTGTTGAGTAGATGACTGGGTTATAAGTTTCCATTGCTACCAGCAAAATGCTGTGGCCAGATGCATAATTCCCCTCCGCTCCTTTTTAGGCATTCTACAGGGACCATTCCCTTCAGGATACCTTGGTTCTCTCCTCCTCCAGTCCTGCAACCTTTCCAAATCCCTATGGCACCTTCCAGTGTAATTGCAAATGGCACAGTGCTTGCCGATTTACCTCCTCTCTCCTCACTGTTGAAGGCCCTACCTTCTAGGCGAAACAGCGAATTACCTGCGTTTCATTCAATCTAGTCTACTGACTTCACTGTACACAGTGTGTGCTCCTCCATATTGGGTGATCACTTTGCGAGATACCTGTGCTCTGTCCGTAAAATTGACTCCGAACATCCAGTTGTCTCCCACTTCAACATACCATTGTGTTCCCATGCCAATACTTTTGTGTTCCAGCAAACCTGAGCGCAAGCTCGAAGCTCAGCATCTAATGTTTCTGCCTGAGGACCCTGTAGTCTCTGGAAATCAACTTGGAGCTCAATAACATCAGGAAGTGTCACCAGACCCGAAACGTTAACTCTGACTTTTATCTTCATGGATTCTGCCAGACCTGCTGAGCTTTTCTAGCAACTTCTGTTTTTGTTTCTGATTTACAGCATCCGCAGTTCTGTTGGTTTTTGTTTAGTACTTCATTCATTGCGACGTCTCTTCTAGGCATGCCCACCCTGAAGAAATTATGCTCCTCTCTCCGACGGGCTTTCAGTTCCAATCTTTCTTCTAGTCTACTGACATTAATTTCCCTGTCACTCCTGCTGTTTGACCAAGTATTTGCTAAAACTCATTTCCACAGCCATATCACAAAAAGAGGGCTCTGAGGAATGGTCACAGGACTCTAAACATTAACTCTGATTTTTCTTCACAAATGCTGTGGAGCTTTTCCAGCAACTTCTGTTTTTGTTTAATAACATTAGAACTTAATTCCATTCTTCCATGGGTTTTGTTTTAACCCACCGCCACATCGGTCCTGTCTTGACATAGGTTGCTTTTAGCACAGCCAGCCCATTCTCATCCACTCTCTGTTATCACGTTACGTAGAGTATAGACCTGGATGAACGCAGCAGGCCAGGCAGCATCATAGGAGTGGGAAAGCTGATTATTCGGGTCTGGACCCTTCTTCAGAAATATCTTGTTATCTCAGATTCTCCAGCATCAGCAATTCCTAGTATCTCATCACACTATGTAGGTTCGTTTTCAACATAGCCTGCCCAATCTCTCCTACTTGTCAGCTCTCATCAGTCATGCAGCATCCCTCCTGGCCTGGCCTGCTATCAATTTTCTCATTTTCAAATTTCTCTCTGTCTCTGGGCTCCATCTCCATTTATCCACTCATCTACTGACACACACCCCACCCCCTCCCCATACACCATAAATGCCAATTTTTCCTAGCTGCTATCAGTTGTGAAGTAGAATCACCAGATTCCAAACATTAACTCTGCTTTCTCCTCACTGTCAGACATGCTGAGTTTTGCGTTCATTTGTTTTTCTTTCAAACTTTCCACATCTACAATTCTTTGTTTGATATGTATGAGAATGTAACCTCTGCCTTTTGACATTCAAAGACATTACATTTACTGAATCTCCCACTATCAACATTCTGCAGGCTACTGTTGAATAAAAACGCAAAAGTACAGGTTGTCTTTTGGGGAAAAGTTGGTCAAGAGAGGATTGTATTTGCTGGAGTTTTCCCTCCGGTTCCCATTGACTCTAGTTCTGCTTGGGCTTCTTGGTGCCTCCCCCAATCTAATGCTTTGTATTATTTAACAGGGTAATGAGACATCGAGGGTGTTTTGGAGCCTGCTATACAGTATAAGACCAAGTGTGGCTGCGCAGTTAAATTGAATCAATTTAGATTTATGAAGGGCAGAGGGTTAAATGCCAGTAAAGAGCGCAGTAGAGAAATGGAACCCAAAAGAACTGCGGATGCTGTAAGTCAGGAACAAAAACAAAGTTGCAGGAAAAGCTCAGCAGGCCTGGCAGCATCTATGAAGGGAAAAACAGAGTTAACATTTCCAGTCCGGTGACCCTTCCTCAGAGAAATGAACCCTGGAGATGACTAAAGCATGAATGTATTTGTGGGATTTTTTTTGATGAAAACTGTTGTTTCTGTCTTTCTGATATTCTGTTGGAGGGAAATCATTTGTGAATGAAGACCAGTAAGGCAGACTTCAAGCATAGAGGCATCAAGAGAATAGGTGACGGTATTGTTGGTATGTCTATAGAAGTTGTTGACCATGACTAGATGCTGTCAATAAAAAATGACAAGTAGACGAGGAGGAGCTGAGGTTGAAGATAAAGAGCAAGAGAATTCTTCTCCGGACCAGTATTTATCCCTCAAATCAAGATACAGATATGTGATCTGGAATGAGAACCTAACTAGACCAGGACTTATTTCAGCCCCAGTGTTGCATTTATACATTTAGTATCTATTTTGCTTTTATTCACTTGTGGGACTTGCACATTGCTGGCTGGCCTTGAGTTCTTGAGGAGATTTGTGGTGAACTCTCTTCTGGAACCACTGTGCCATTAGCAAGCGAATTCCGGGATTTTGATCTGGCGACGCCAAAGGAATAGCATTACGTTTCCAAGTCAGAGTGGTGGTTGACTTGAAGAGGAACGTGTAGGTGGTGGTGTTCCCTAGTATCTGCTACTCTTGTGGATGAACGTGATCATGGCTTTGGAAGGTGCTGTCTGAGGATCTTTGAATCTTTGCAATACAGCTTGTAGGTGGGACACATTGCTGCTGCTGAACATCGGTGGTGGAGGGACTTTGTATGTGTGAATATGGTGCCAATCAAGTGGGCTTTGTCCTAGACAGTGTCAAGCTCCTTGAGCGTTGTTGGAGCTGTATTTTTCCAGGGAAATGATGAGTATCCCATTACGCTCCTGACTTGTGCCTTGTGGATGGTAGACAGGCTTTGAGGACACAGGAGATGAGTAATCACTGCAGTATTCTAAACTTTTGACTTGCTGTTGTAACCACTGTGTTTATGTGGTGACTGCAGTTGAGTTTCTGGTAACCCACAAAATATTGATAGCAACAGTGGTTAGATTCTGTCTGTTGTTGGGAATGGTTGTTGCTTAAAATTTGTGTGGCAACAATGTTAGTTGCCAATTTTAAGCCCAAGTATGGATATTGTCTAGGTCTTGTTGCATTTGAACATAGACTTGCCAATACCTGAGGAGTATGGTGCTGAATTTCCCTTAAATAAATTCACGAAGGTCAGCATCCCATCACAAAGTCACTCTTTGTTTGCACATGCATAGTACATGACACTGACTAGCTAGCTCAGAGCCAGCTGTGAGAGTGAACGGAATCCCTGGCACTCCTGGTTATAACTGTAACCAGACCTCTTTGAGTGGGCCAGAATAAAAGCTCCAATCAGGGAATTCCAATTCTGAGGCTCATTGTGCTGACCCCGTTTCAATCCCTATACCCTGTAAGTCCATAGAAGTAGGCCGGTTCTTTATCCTGTAGCCTCTCCTGGGGCATTTTCACACCAGATCTAGTTCTTTTGCCTCTGCCTCTAATACGGGCAGCATGTGCCTGTTTGTCAGGATAGGGTGTTTTTGTGTCCACAGTCTAATATTGTCAGCAGTGGCTGGAAGGGTGTCCACAAAGTTTAAAACCAGAAAGGACTCTGGCAGTACCACCGGTGGCGTGCCTGCCAGTGAGAGGCAGCTCGAGGCATCCACGTTTGCCATTTGGCTTCCCAAGTGTTCCAACATGTAATTGGACACGCTCAGAATAAAAGCCGACTGCTGAATTCAACCTGAAGCTATGGGCGGCACTGTGCTGACCTCTTCAAGTGGTCCTAGCAGGGTTTTGTTGTCTGTTACTATTACAAATTTATGTCCATAAAGGTTTTGTTGGAACTTTGTTACACCAAAGATGACTGCCAGACTTTCCTTCTCTGTCTGGTCGTAATTTCTTTCAGCATCAGCCAAAATGAAGGACGCATTCGTTATTCGGTGTTCCTCTCTACTGGGCCATTGGTGAGCCAACACTGCTGATACCATACAGGCGGACATTGCGTGTCAGCACCACATCTCATTTAAGATTGTAGTATGCCAACACCTTAGCTGTCAGTAGCTGCTTCTTCACTTCCATGAAGACTACATCTTGACTGCAAGATCATTTCCAAGGCTGCTCCCTTTTCAATAGCAAATGTGTGGGTGCCAGGATGAAGGCCAGGTTATGTATAAATTTTCTATCATAATTTACCAATGCAAGGAAAGACCGAAGCTCTGGTACAGATGTGAGAGCCAAGGCACCTTTGATCGCCTTTCCTTTATCTCCCACTGGGTGTAACCCAGATTTGTCAACTCTGTAGTCCAAGTAGGTCACTTGGGGTGCCTGGAATGCACATTTTCCCTTTTAAGGCATATGCCCATTTGGGAGAAATGTTTAAGCATTATATCCAAGTTTTCTGAGTGCTCTTTATTGGTTTTCACCATTACTAGCTGATCATCCAGAAAAATGGTGACCTGGAGTAGCCCTTGTAAAATGTTTTCAACTGCCTACTGGAAAAGGCAGAGGCTGATGATACCCCACATTGGCAGCCTTGTATTTTGGTACAAATCCTTATGAGTATCAATTGTAGCAATCCTCATCTAATCACAATTGCAGGCATGCATGGCTCATGTCCAGCTTTGTGAACGACTGCTCCCACCACCGGTTTTGCATTTAAATTCTCTTATGTGAGGGTTTGGGTATTTATCCAGGTGCGAGAAGCAGTTTACCGTTTGTTTGAAATCCCCATAAAGGTGAACTGAACCATCAGGCTTCACAATTGGCATGACTCGTGCTGTTTATTCTGCAAACTGCACTGATTTGATGGTTCCTTTGCTTTCCTGCCCCCTGGTTACTGCCCTACTTTTGTATGTAAGGTAGCTGGTACCATGTGGGCATAGCAAAATCATGGAGTTGTTTCTTGGCCAACATGTACAGTGGCCTTGGCCTCCTCTCTTGCCCCAGACTTTCCTGAAAACTTCAGGGTATTTCATTAGGACTTCACTCAGGCAGCCATTTGCTAATTGCAAAATAGTAAGCCAATCAAGTTGAGTCTTTCTCAACTAATTTCACCCCATCATGCTTGGGCCCGAGCCTTTTGCTACAATCAGTGGTAAACAAACCAGCTGCCTCTCATTATGAGACTGAAACCAAAGTCGTACCCTTAATCTGTCGGGGCTTCCCAGTCTAGGTTTCAGCTCGGCTGAGATCTTACGTTGACTTAAACGTTGGAGTGTAGAAGGTATTTTGGCGTTGACTGGTTCCATAATCACTGATACAGCTGTGCCAGGATCGACCTCCATTAGAACTGGATGCCCATTTAATGTGGAGTTCATTTGCATTGATTCTGATTTGGATGTTGCCAAGCAATTTAACTGTTTCGCACAAGCTATCGATAGACTTACCAGCCTGTATACTCTCCTGTATACTGACCTATTAATTCTCTTACTCAGTTCAGGTCTAGTGGGACTGTATTGCTGTATTGAGTTCAGATATTGGCAGCGACTACAATGGCCTGCTGGTCTGCATCCTCAAGAAAATATAACAGAGATAACATTGTGTGGAGCTGATGAACACAGGAGGCCACGTAGCATCAGACGAACAGGAGAGAGGGGGAGAGAATTTCCTGCTCCTCTGCTGCTTGGCCTGCTGTATTCATCCAGCTCTGCACCTTGTTATCTCAGATTCTCCAACATCGGCAGTACCTACTATGCCATAAAATATTAACAGTTTGGCTGAGACTTCGCATTATTTTGTCTTTTATTGCGGGCTGAGTCCCTCTGTTCGGGGAATATCCTGAGAGACTATGTAATTGTCTTTGCTCAAGTGGTGTTCCACAAGCTCAGTCTGGCAAGAGTGTCCACTAACACTGGAATACCCTACGATTCGTAAGCTCCACTTGCTGCATTTTCTAAGCCAGTTGTAGTGCCTGTTTGAAGTACAGTTGGGCATCAGCTAGTAGGCGTTTTTGCACAGTTATATCATTAAACTCACATACCGAATGGTCCCTCAGCATCTCACTTAGGCTTAAACCAAAATCACATCCTCTGCAGTTGGCTCAACCTTGGCAAAAATCCTGTCACTGATTCCCCGGTTTTTGAACTGCAAAGTAAAACTGATAGTGTACCAAAGTTAGAGCGCTTTGGGGTTGTAATGTTCCTTAACTAAATCTATCAACTATTGAAAGATTTTAGTATCTGACGCCCCAGGGAAAGTTAGGCTCCTGATACTCAGAAAAAAGGTGTAGGCCTGCAGGATGTCAGGAGAATTACTTATTTCTTTTTGTCTGCCCTAATGTTGTTTTCCTCAGAGGAAAAACATAATGTACTCTTTCCAAAATATGGGCCCAGTCTTCCACAGGATTGAATGAGTCAAGCTTCCTAAATAGTGGCATGATGCCAGAAATGCTTACCCCCCACCTCAAAAGGTGACTGTTGAGTGTGAATCTCTTCAGAGGTGCGTTTTTCTTTCATCACCTCTGAAATAACTCCATAAAGGCTGGTATCCCATCACCTAGTCATCATTTATTTACATCTGGATAGTACGTAACTGACCCAGCAAGCTCAGAGTCAGCTCCTAGAGTAAACATAACCCCTGACACTCCTGTTTATCTGTCAGCCAGGGCTCCCTGATTAGACCAGACTAACAGCCCCAATCAGGGAACTCGTAATCTATGAGGGCCACCTGTCTGACCTTGTTCTAATCACTGTACTCCCCACTTCATACTTACCAATTCCAATTCACTGATTTGTAATGAAAGTTTTTTTAAGAATTCATGCCATTACATGGGCTTCGCTGGCAATGTCATTGTTGATTATTCAACCTTTGTTTTCCTCGCAAAGATGATGGAAAACTACCTTCTTTCACCGCTGCAGTCCACATATGCAGATGCGCTGACAGTGTTGTTCGAAAGGGAGCTCCAGAGCTGGCGACAGTGAAAGAATGGTGATATGGTTCCAAGTCAGGATGATGTGTGGCTTGGAAGGAAAGCTGGAACTGATGGTGTTCCCACCCACCTGCTGCCTTTGTTCTCAATGCAAAACTGTCATGGTGTAATTACAACTTCCTACGTTCGAAGGTGGTGCGGCATTTACATTGGGAGTAGGATGTAATTACATTCGGCAACTTTGCGATCACTGTTTCTATCCATAGGGCTTATAAAATAATATAGGAGAAATTGTTACAGGATTTTTTAGACAGAAAATGTTTGCTGCGTGTGTATTATGTATTCTAGATATTCTTATCTTGTATTATTTCCTTGTGGATGCCACCAGAAAAATTCACATACTAATGCACTTTTCCAAAATTTCTTATAATTGCCGAGGTGTAGAAATAAATCAGTTGTCGGCAGAATTCAGCTTTGAAGAAGTTTGAAAACTGAAATGCTGCATTAAAAATTAAAACTCAAGAATCTCTCTCTTTCCCTTGAAAGAAACAAATTGAACACTACTTATGTTATTTCTACAGCTCCTCTCCTTCTTACATTAAACATGGTCTCCTGAGGCCACTCATATGAAAGGGTCTTTCTTTGGCATGTAGCCTGTATATTTGTGCTCTCATTTTAATGTGACTCCTGTGGTTTAAGAGCACTTCAAAAATATTAATGGTTATTAAAAATCTAAAGTGCACCCAATTCTCCTTGAGTTATGAGCACAGATTTTCTTGCTGGATTTAGTCACAGCTCCTTGATGACAATGGTAGTTCTCAACCAACTGTTGTCTTCTGTAATTAGGCTGCCTTTCTAAACTAATTCATGTTCAAGCTCTTATTTTGTGAGAGGGAAGACATGACTTACATCTAAAAAGGAACTGAAGCATCACTGTTGGTCTTTGTCTCTTATAAAAAGCTGTGTTTTTGTTGAAAATCTACAAAGCAGCATTTAATTTTTTGTTTGGCACTGGCAGGGGGGAGAAATAAAACGTAGAGCAATGAAATTCTTTGTAAACTGGCAGATGAGGTAAGAATTGAATATAAATGGTGATGTTTGATGTAAGGAATAGCGCACAATGCCTGTTCAGCAGGACCTGGAATCCAGCCTTGATTAAGATCAAGGTCATCTGTGTCTAGGTATAAGGTTTCTAATATGAAATACATCGGTTAATCTCAACCCAATTCATTGCTTAATATTTCATTCAGTTGTACGAAACAAATAAAATGTGTACATTTATCCAACTTCTTTCATAAGCTTGACAAGTCCCTCATTTAAAATTAACCTTTCAAATGTCGTCAGTATTGTAACTTAAAAAGTGTGTCCAAATTTGCACACAAGATCCCACAAACAGCACTGCGCTAACAACCAGGTAATTTTTACTTCAATAATGTTGCTGAAGCTATAAATATTGACCATGGCACCGGGAAGAATTACCTTGCCCGTTGAATATTATTTTGTGATCTTTTACATCCCACTTGTGAGAGCAGATGGGGACTTTGGCATCTTTCTGAAAAACCGTGCTTCTGGCATTTGTATTTCTTTCTAATGTACAGTTTTCAGCAATATAGTTCTCCCCCAGTACATGTGACAGCCTGGATTTTGGGTTGAATTCTCAGTGAGACTTAAACATATAACCTTCAGACTGTGATAACGGTGGTACCAACTGAACCAAAGCTGTCAGGCTGGGGCAAGAATTGACAAACCCAGCAAGAGATACCAGGAAATGAATGTTAAAATTTATTCTGAGAATGGGATCAAAACACCTTAACAGAGCAGCGTAACAGGAAATTTGCTGTCTGTGACATGATATAGTCTAATGAACTGCTGCTTGTTGATAAAGTTATGAATTGGAAAAGTTCCATAGATCTATATTTTCCAGCATTAAACTCATGGAAACATTAAAATCTGTGTTCTGTACATTTATAAGCATGTATGTATTTTTGTTCCATAAATCTTTAGGGTTTAGTTTGCTCTTTTATTTTCATCAGGCATGTTTGCTGCATTCATTTCCCTGGATACGTGCTCATGACTTATTTCCAGAGTACTACTGTACTGTAACTCAACTAGATTGCTCCTGTCTTATTAATTTGTTCTGTCTTTCCAGCCTGTGCTTAGCTTGAATTTGACACCTCAATACAAAGCAAGACTGAACTGTGAGGGGATTTGGAATCGAGTAGTACAACACAGGAGGCCATTGAGCGCATTATGCCAGCTCTTTGAAAGAGCTACCCATTTAGCCCCACTCCTCTTTTCTTTCCCCATAGCCCTGTAATTTATTCCTTTTAAGTACTTAGTTGGTTCCCTTTTGAGTATTACAATGGAATCTGCTTCTATCATCCCTTCAGGCAGTGCATTCCAGATCATCATAACTTGCTGCATTTTAAAAAAAAATTATTCTGTCACTTCTGATCCTTTTACCGATCAGCTTAAATCTGTGTTCTCTGGTTTTATTAACTTATTCGTCCACGACGTGCGAATGTGACTATGTTGTCCACCATTTATTGCCCAGAATGCATGCTGACACCAACGAACCAATTATGAATTAGACTGAGCATTTTGCCTTTGCTTTTGAGTAGATGTGCATATGCAATATAAAACAGATGCTTAAAAGTTTTTTTTAAGAAAAGTACTACTTTAAGCTTTTATTTTTTTTTCTACTTTTAAGAGTTTGTTATGCTTTTGTTGCTTTTTATTTCAAATTATTTCAGAAAATTTGCTCCTACTCTCATGCTTCTAGGTGCCAGTAAGCGGGGCATATTTTTGCCCATTCCTATTGCCTTTGACTTCTGATTTAAACACTGCATGTACGGGCTGTTCTGTGTGAGAAGAATTAATTCTGAGCAATCTATTATAGATATCTATAATTTTGATTATTATCAAACTTCCCCTTAAACTACTCCACTCCAAGCAGCACAATTACGGATTCTCCAATCTCTTTACATTGCAACTAAAGAGAAGTATGAAATATTAGATTCTCGAAACAGGGTGAGAGAGGAAATATTTAGCAGGATTTTCCAATGTGGTCACATTTTAACACTTGAAACTAATGTGACCTGGATGTCAGCAAAAACAATGCAGCAATAAGGAGCCTCATAAAAAGAACAAAGAACGAACTAAAACAGTTCATCACAGAAAAAGGCTCTTTACCCACCAAGACTGTGCCTTTCTAAAAAAAACCTTTTGCCTTTACCCTGTCAGTATCTCTCTATTCCCTGCCTATTGACATGTCTGTCAAGGTGCCTGTTAAACGTTGCTATTGCACTTCCCTCCAGCACCGTATCTGGCAGCCTATTCCAGGCACCTACCACCCTCTGTGTTTAAAGGAAAAACAACTGCCTCTCGCATCTCCTTTAAACTTGCCCCTTTACCGAAAACACATGTTCCCTTGTAATTGACGTTTCCACCTGGGAAAAAGACTCCAACTATCCACTCTATTCATGCCTGTCACAATTTTGTGAACTAGTATCAGGTCATGCCATATGCTTCTACATCCAAGTGAAAATAAACCAATTTTTTACAATCACCACACATAGCCAGTACTCTCCACACAGGGCAGCATCCTGGTAAGCCAATTCGTAAAGACATAGAATCCCAACAGAGTTGAAACAGGCCATTTGACTCATCGAGTCCTCATTGAGCCTGTGAAAAGCATCCCATCCAGATCCAGCCCCTTACCCTATACCTGTAAGCCTGTGTTTCCCATGGCTAACCTGCACACCTTTGAACTGAGAGAGGAAACTGAAGCACTGTGAGAAAACCCATGCAGGTTCAAGGAGAATGTGCAAAGTCTAATTAGATAGTTACCCGAGGCTGGAATTGAACCCAGGTCTCTGGCATTGAGAGGCAGCCATGCTAACCACTGAGCCACTGTGCTGTCCAATTCTGTAACCTCTCCAAAGCCCCAACGTCCTTCTGGCAACCAGAACTATGTACAATATTCTAAATGTGGCTTAACTAAAGTTCTATACATCTGAAATATGACTTGCCACTTTTTATACTCTATGCCCTGACTGATGAAGGTAAGCATGCCATATGCCGCCTTGACCACTTGTCCATTTGCGTTACTGCTATCAGGGAACTGTGGACCAGTGCGCCTAGATCCCTCTGTGTGTTGTTGCTTCTAAGGGTTGTGCCATTTACTGTATATTTTCTTCATATATTAGATCTTCCAAAATGCATTATCTCGCATTTTTACGGATTAGTCTCCATCTGCCATTTCTCTGCCCAGGTCTCCAGCCTGCCTATATCCTGTTTCCACTGGCAATCCTCCTCACTGTTCACAGCTCCCCCATCTTTGTGTTGTCCACAAACTTACTAATCAGGCCACCGACATTGCCCTCCCAATCATTTATATATATCCGAAACGGCAGAGGTCCCAGCACTGATCCCTGTGGAATACCACTGGTCACAGATCTCCAGTCAGAAGAACACCCACCATTCCTCTGTTTTCTATGAGCAAACCAGTTCTGCATCCATCTTGCCAGCTCACCGCACATCCCATGTGACTACATTTTTTGTACCACCCTGCCATGAGGGACCTTGCCAGAGGCCGAGCTAAAGTCCATACAGACAACGTCTGCTACTCTTCCCTCATCAATCATCCTTGTCACTTCATCAAAAAGCTCAATCAAGTTTGTGAGAAATGACCTTCCCCATACTGCCGATTGCTAAGGAGTCCATATTTTTCCAAATGTGAGGAAATCATATCCCAAAGAATCATCTTCAGTAATTTTCTGACCACAGACACAAGGCTCACCGGCCAGTAATTTCCTGAATTACATAGAATTTACATAGAACATTACAGCACAGTACAGGCCCTTCGGCCCTCGATGTTGTGCCGACCTGTCATACCGATACAAAGCCCATCTAACCTACACTATTCCCTGTTCGTCCATATGCTTGTCCAATGACGACTTAAATGTACCTAAAGTTGGTGAATCTACTACCGTTGCAGGCAAAAACAGGCAGGAATTATCCCTGTTGCCCTTCTTAAACAAAGGAACAAGGATTGGCTACTCTCCAGTCCTCTGGAATCCCTCTTGTCATTAAAGAGGATACGAAGATATCAGAGATAATGGGAAATGCAGATGCTGGAGATTCCAAGATAATAAAATGTGAGGCTGGATGAACACAGCAGGCCAAGCAGCATCTCAGGAGCACAAAAGCTGACGTTTCGGGCCTAGACCCTTCATCAGAGAGGGGGATGGGGGGAGGGAACTGGAATAAATAGGGAGAGAGGGGGAGGCGGACCGAAGATGGAGAGTAAAGAAGATAGGTGGAGAGAGTGTAGGTAGGGAGGGGATAGGTCAGTCCAGGGAAGACGGACAGGTCAAGGAGGTGGGATGAGGTTAGTAGGTAGCTGGGGGGTGCGGCTAGGGGTGGGAGGAAGGGATGGGTGAGAGGAAGAACCGGTTAGGGAGGCAGAGACAGGTTGGACTGGTTTTGGGATGCAGTGGGTGGGGGGGAAGAGCTGGGCTGGTTGTGTGGTGCAGTGGGGGGAGGGGACGAACTGGGCTGGTTGAGGGATGCAGTAGGGGAAGGGGAGATTTTGAAACTGGTGAAGTCCACATTGATACCATATGGCTGCAGGGTTCCCAGGCGGAATATGAGTTGCTGTTCCTGCAACCTTCGGGTGGCATCATTGTGGCAGTGCAGGAGGCCCATGATGGATATGTCATCAAGAGAATGGGAGGGGGAGTGGAAATGGTTTGCGACTGGGAGGTGCAGTTGTTTTTTGCAAACTGAGCGGAGGTGTTCTGAAAAGCTGTCCCCAAGCCTCCGCTTGGTTTCCCCAATGTAGAGGAAGCCGCACCGGGTACAGTGGATGCAGTATACCACATTGGCAGATGTGCAGGTGAACCTCTGCTTGATGTGGAATGTCATCTTGGGGCCTGGGATGGGGGTGAGGGAGGAGGTGTGGGGACAAGTGTAGCATTTCCTGCGGTTGCAGGGGAAGGTGCCGGGTGTGGTGGGGTTGGAGGGCAGTGTGGAGCGAACAAGGGAGTCACGGAGAGAGTGGTCTCTCCGGAAAGCAGACAGGGGAGGGGATGGAAAAAATGTCTTGGGTGGTGGGGTCGGATTGTAAATGGCGGAAGTGTCGGAGGATAATGCGTTGTATCCGGAGGTTGGTAGGGTGGTGTGTGAGAACGAGGGGGATCCTCTTGGGGCGGTTGTGGCGGGGGCGGGGTGTCAGGGATGTGTCGCGGGAAATGCGGGAGACGCGGTCAAGGGCGTTCTCGATCACCGTGGGGGGAAAGTTGCGGTCCTTAAAGAACTTGGACATCTGGGATGTGCGGGAGTGGAATGTCTTGTCGTGGGAGCAGATGCGGCGGAGGCGGAGGAATTGGGAATAGGGGATGGAATTTTTGCAGGAGGGTGGGTGGGAGGAGGCCATCTCCAGCACATCCCTCACCTTCCTGGACCTCTCAGTCAACATCTCAGGCAACCAGCTTGTAACTGATGTCCATTTCAAGCCCACCGACTCCCACAGCTACCTAGAATACACCTCCTCCCACCCACCCTCCTGCAAAAATTCCATCCCCTATTCCCAATTCCTCCGCCTCCGCCGCATCTGCTCCCATGACAAGACATTCCACTCCCGCACATCCCAGATGTCCAAGTTCTTTAAGGACCGCAACTTTCCCCCCACGGTGATCGAGAACGCCCTTGACCGCGTCTCCCACATTTCCCGCGACACATCCCTCACACCCCGCCCCCGCCACAACCGCCCCAAGAGGATCCCCCTTGTTCTCACACACCACCCTACCAACCTCCGGATACAACGCATTATCCTCCGACACTTCCGCCATTTACAATCCGACCCCACCACCCAAGACATTTTTCCATCCCCTCCCCTGTCTGCTTTCCGGAGAGACCACTCTCTCCGTGACTCCCTTGTTCGCTCCACACTGCCCTCCAACCCCACCACACCCGGCACCTTCCCCTGCAACCGCAGGAAATGCTACACTTGTCCCCACACCTCCTCCCTCACCCCCATCCCAGGCCCCAAGATGACATTCCACATCAAGCAGAGGTTCACCTGCACATCTGCCAATGTGGTATACTGCATCCACTGTACCCGGTGCGGCTTCCTCTACATTGGGGAAACCAAGCGGTAGCTTGGGGACCGCTTTGCAGAACACCTCCGCTCAGTTTGCAAAAAACAACTGCACCTCCCAGTCGCAAACCATTTCCACTCCCCCTCCCATTCTCTTGATGACATATCCATCATGGGCCTCCTGCACTGCCACAATGATGCCACCCGAAGGTTGCAGGAACAGCAACTCATATTCCGCCTGGGAACCCTGCAGCCATATGGTATCAATGTGGACTTCACCAGTTTCAAAATCTCCCCTTCCCCTACTGCATCCCTCAACCAGCCCAGTTCGTCCCCTCCCCCCACTGCACCACACAACCAGCCCAGCTCTTCCCCCCCACCCACTGCATCCCAAAACCAGTCCAACCTGTCTCTGCCTCCCTAACCGGTTCTTCCTCTCACCCATCCCTTCCTCCCACCCCTAGCCGCACCCCCCAGCTACCTACTAACCTCATCCCACCTCCTTGACCTGTCCGTCTTCCCTGGACTGACCTATCCCCTCCCTACCTCCCCACCTACACCCTCTCCACCTATCTTCTTTACTCTCCATCTTCGGTCCGCCTCCCCCTCTCTCCCTATTTATTCCAGTTCCCTCCCCCCATCCCCCTCTCTGATGAAGGGTCTAGGCCCGAAACGTCAGCTTTTGTGCTCCTGAGATGCTGCTTGGCCTGCTGTGTTCATCCAGCCTCACATTTTATTACGAAGATTTCATACAGGTCCCTGTCAATTTCCTCACCTGCCTCCCTTATCAGTCTGGGTTAGATTCTATGAGGCCCAGGGAACTTGTTGACCTTAATGCTTTTTAAAACACCCCATGTCACCCCCTTTTTTATTAATAATGAAGTCAACCAGAATAACAACATATCACCCCGTCCCCCCACAAGAGTCAGTATCCACCATGTCCTTCCCCTTTGTGAATACCCCATGCAAAATTCATTAAGGACCGTATCCACTTCCTCTGGCTCTACACACAAGTTCCTTCCTTTCCTCCATTTCCCTAGTTACCCTATTGCTCCTTGTTTATGTTCAGCAGTACTGTACATCACAATCAGACCCTAAATCATGACACTATCAGACCACAAAAACACAGCACCTCAGTCCCATCCCTGAGATGATGTCTACCTGCAGGTATTATGCTGAAATGGTTTTAAGAAGAAGAAAATACTGCAGAGACCAGACAACCTGCGATGATATTGAATTCAGTAAACAGATTCAGTGGGAGGATAAAATGCTTTTCTGCACACCTAACTTAATTTCATTTCAATAATGCAGTGAGAAGTGCAGATCACAATGGGAGAGAACGAAGAACTGGTTTCAAGTTGAACATTGATGTCAGTGCAGCACAGTCTCTAGGGAGGAGATCTTGTGATTCTACTTGCTGTTTGTGAAACTCCAACTTTGACTGAGACAAAGAATTTGAACACTGCTGTTTTAAGAGGTTCAGCATCTTTGGAAATGAATAGATTTTGAGGGCAGTATGTAGGGCTGCTTAGTGAAGGGAAGAAACAGCTCGCTCTACCTGTCATTTTCCTGCTACATACAAGATTTGGTGGGACTGGTAATGTACTGTTGCTTGAAAGGGGCAGAAGCTAGAGTTATTGCAAGCCAGTTAGCTTTTCCTTGATGGATCAGTTATGAGAAATTTTGAACGATGGTATAACTTGCGAAGATCTTTGCATCCTCGCTCTCCACTGGAGTCGTACCTGAGGACTGGAGAGAGGCAAATGTGATTCCTCTCTTCAAGAAAGGAAATAGGGAAATCCCCGGCAATTACAGACCAGTAAGTCTCACGTCTGTCGTCTGCAAGGTGTTAGAAAGGATTCTGAGGGATAGGATTTATGACCATCCGGAAGAGCATGGCTTGATTAAATGTAGTCAACACGGCTTTGTGAGGGGCAGGTCATGCCTCACAAACCTTATCGAGTTCTTGGAGGATTTGACTAGAAAAGTTGATGAGCGTTGAGCTGTGGATGTGGTGTATATGGACTTCAGCAAGGCATTTGATAAGGTTCCCCATGATAGGCTCATTCAGAAGGTCAGGAGGACTGGGATACAGGGGAACTTAGCTGTCTGGATACAGAATTTGCTGGCCAACAGAAGGCAGCGTGTGGTAGTTGAAGGAAAATATTCTGCCTGGAAGTCAGTGGTGAGTGGTGTTCCACAGGGCTCTGTCCTTGGGCCTGTACTGTTTGTAATTTTTATTAATGACTTGGATGAGGGGATTGAAGGATGGGTCAGCAAGTTTGCAGACGACACGAAGGTTGGAGGTGTTGTTGACAGTATGGAGGGCTGTTGTTGGCTGCAGCGGGACATTGACAGGATGCAGAGATGGGCTGAGAGGTGGCAGATGGAGTTCAACCTGGATTAATGCGAGGTGATGCATTTTGGAAGGTCAAATTTGAAAGCTGTGTACAGGATTAAGGATAGGATTCTTGGCAGTGTGGAGGAACAGAGGGATCTTGGTTTGCAGATACATAGATCCCTTAAAATGGCCACCCAAGTGGACAGGGTTGTTAAGAAAGCATATGGTGTTTTGGCTTTCATTAACAGGGGGATTGAGTTTAAGAGTCGTGAGATCTTGTTGCAGCTCTATAAAACTTTGGTTGGACCGCACTTGGAATGCTGTGTCTAGTTCTGGTCGCCCTATTATAGGAAAGATGTGGATGCTTTGGAGAGGGTTCAGAGGAGGTTTACCAGGATGCTGCCTGGACTGGAGGGCTTATCTTATGAAGAGAGGTTGACTGAGCTCGGACTTTTTTAATTGGAGAAAAGGAGGAGGAGAGGAGACCTAATTGAGGTATACAAGATAATGAGAGGCATAGATAGAGTTGATAGCCAGAGACTATTTCCCAGGGCAGAAATGGCCAACATGAGGGGTCATAGTTTTAAGCTGGGTGGAGGAAAGTATAGAGGGGATGTCAGAGGCGGGTTCTTTACACAGAGAGTTGTGAGAGCATGGAATGCGTTGCCAGCAGCAGTTGTGGAAGCAAGGTCATTGGGGACATTAAAGAGACTGCTGGACATGCATATGGTCACAGAAATTTGAGGGTGCATACATGAGGATCAATGGTCGGCACAACATCATGGGCTGAAGGGCCTGTTCTGTGCTGTACTGTTCTATGTTCTGTGTTCTCACTGTCATTTAGAGAGACAGTGATTAATCAAGGCAGTCAAAAGGGAGTTGTTGAGAGATACTCATTATGTAGTTGACATGTACTTTAGCAAGGCTGTTGATGCTGTCCCACATGGCAAGCTGGTAGGAAAAGAAAGAGCATATGGAATCAAGGGAACGTGGCATGTTGCAGATAAAATCAGCTTGTGGCAGAGGCATGTAGCAAAGTTTGATTGACCCTTTGCAAGGGTGATGACAGATGACACAAAATCTGGCAGAATTGTAAACTGAGGAGGACAATGTGGAAGTCAGGATTTGGTAGAGTAGGCAGGTAGAGAGCAAATGAATTTCCATACAGGGAAGTGTGAGGTGATGCATTTTGGGAGGAAGAACTTTGAAAAGAGTATGTTTCTGGAGGGAATGTGGCAGTGTAGGGGGGTGTTTTGGGGTTGCAGGTTCAGTAAGCTTCGCATGGTCCGAAAGGAGAGATGAGGTGCTTTTTGCTTGCGTGTCTTTTGCCTCATAGTTGGTAAGGTGTTTTTTAAACAGCTACATTGAAACCCAAACCAGGAGCCCAGCACAGAAAGTGAGATCACAGGTAAGCTGTACAGTCATTGGTTAGTGATAGCTACTAATTTGACTATATGTTATCTTCCAGATTAAAGGTATACGGGGGATACAAGTACAGGCTACAACCGAAAAGACCAGTATGAATTTTTTTTAAATCAAATTAAGATCTAAACGATTAAAATAGAGATACTAGGCCAGGCAATGTATTGTACTTGCATGATGTGGGACCTGGTGGTTCATAGTGAGCACATCTGTACCTTGAAAAAATTCCACATTAAACAGATGTTCACCTGCACATCCACTAATGTGGTATATTGTATCCTCCATTCCTGATGTGGCCTCCTGTACATTGGGGAAACCAAGCAGAGGCTTGGAGACCGCTTCGTGGAACACCTCCGCTCAGTTTGCGACAAACAACACCACCTCTCAGTCGCGAACCACTTCAACTCCCCCTCCCACTCCTTAGATGACATGTCCATCCTGGGCCTCCTCCAGAGCCACAACAATGCCACCTGAAAACTGGAAGAACAGCACCTCATATTTTGCCTGGGAACCCTGCAGCCCAGTGGTCTCAATGCTGACTTTACAAGCTTCAAAATCTCCCCACCCTCGACCTCATCCCAAGACCAGTCCCTCTCATCCCCGCTTCCTTGAGCTGTCAGTCTTTTCTCCCACCTATCTGCTCCTCCCACCTCACTGACCAACCCCCATCACCACTTGCTACCTGCCAGCCTCATCCCTGCCTCCTTGACTTGTCCGTCTTCCCTCTCACCTACCCACCCCTCCCTCCTCACTGACCAACCCCCGTCCCAACTCCCTACCTGCACTCACCTTTATTGGTTTCATCCCCGCCTCCTTGACCATTTTTTTTAAAAAAGTCAAATGTACATTTGAGTTGGCATAAACTATCAAGCTATGGACGAAGAACTGAATGTAGAATAAGATTAGATTGAACAATATATTATGGCTAGCACAGGCACATTATGTTGAATGATTTCCTTCTGTGCTAGAAATTTTCAGTGCTTATTTCCTTAAATCTGGTTCTGCTTAAAAAAAAAGTCTTCCACTGTAGTCTTTCTATCGCTTAGACCCTTACTAAAATGTCATGTCTGGAATCAGAATTAAAGCTAAAACTAAGGATTATTTTACACTACATAAAAATCAAAAGAACTGTGGATGCTGTAAATCAGGAACAAAAGCAAAGTTGCTGGAAAAGCTCAGCGGGTTTGGCAGCATCTGTGAATGAATAAAACAGAGTTAATGTTTCGCGTCCGAGGACCCTTCCTCAGAGCACCTTCCTCAGATTATTTTGTACTGTTATCTAAACTTTTATCATTTATTCTGTGCTATTTTCCCCTAATAATAAAGCCTTGGATCACAAGTTTTTAAACATCTGTTATATCTCATGCAGACCAGTAAATTACTTGGAAAAAAAAATGAGTTAAGTGTGAAAGGTGGCACAACAAGAATTCATGTTTAAGATTATCACAGTAACAAACAAACTTTGAGCTTCTTAAAAAAAAGTTGTCAACTTAGACTTTAAACTGTAGACCAGGACTTTCCCCTTTTAGTTTTAAGGCAACGGAATCACTATTTCATAGAATTACTTTACACTGTCCCAGATTTAAATATTCAATGCTCCTGGATCTGTTTGAAGTGCCCAAGGATTTATTACTTTCTCTTTCCAACCTGGTAACTTTGACTCTGGAACTGTCTTCCATGACGAGGGTCATTTCTGACATTTCTCCCTTAAGTGTGAGCCAGGCCAGACTTGAGAGCACATTAAGTGAGTGCCTTCAATGCATCCTAAATTAAAGATATAGCTTGAAAACATAGCAATTATACATTGCCTCAACTCATTCTTCTTTCCAAAATGTATCACTTCTCAATTCATGGCATGCTCTGTTTTTAACACTGCTCAGTGTGGAGGCAGAGCAGATGGTTAAACTCCCCGCTGTTTGAATGGTTTACAAGACTGAGCTATTTGCGATGATACTGAAAAATAAACTGGTTTAATTTGTTTGCAGCGCAAGTATCCTCATCCTCCAAGACCAAACAGTGTAAGAATCTACGAAGCACATGTTGGAATTGCATCACCTGAGGGGAAAATTGCCTCTTATAAGAACTTCACACACAATATGCTGGTCAGAATTAAGAATCTCGGTAAGCTATTGCAAAGAACTGGTTGATTGTTGTGTCATAATCTCATACCGTAATCAAAGAAGTACTGGTAATATTTGAGAATTGACGAGATCAGTGTGGGATTTCCATGTTTCCTGCAATACCCAAGAGTCAAGCGGATTCACCATCAGTGCAGGAAAGAAGCGTGTCATAGCAACATCAGTGGGGGAATGAGTTTGAATCCCACTGTATTAGGTCATAAAATTTGAATTTAGCAAAAATCTGGGATAAAAAGGCAGCCTCATGACACCCGTGTGAATACTGTTGATGGTCATAAAAACCCATCTGGTTCACTAATGTCTTTTTAGGGAAGGAAACCCTTATCTGATCTGGCCTACTTGTGACTACAGACCTGCAACAACTTGGTTGACTATTAGGGGTGGGTAGTGAATGATGACCCAGTCAATAATGCCCACATCCCATAAATGAATACATTAAAAATTCTTGGTGGAGATATTGTAAAAGGCAAGTTGTTGAGAAAATCTCAGGTTCTTAGACATGAGAAAGATTTGAGGTTGTGCTATGTCAATGGGTGTGTTTACTCACAGGGACAGGCCTTAACAACAGGGTGGAACCAGAAAAACAGAAATTGCTGTAGAAACTCAGCATCAGATCTGGCAGTATCTATGGAGAGAAAGCAGAGTTGATATTTTGCACCAAGTGGCCTGCCTTCCAAACCGTAGAACCACAGTTCTGAGCTGCGGAGGTACTGTGGAGTGGGTTGGTGGCCTGAACACTCCAGGTACTACAGGTGAAGAGACTACATCTGTTGGTGCAATGCCACTGACTTTCCATAATGTCACTTTTGCCAACATCTCCCAGATTATTGCCATTTTGAATTGACAGCCCTAGGTCAGAGGATGTGGCTGGTGTTGGCAGGGCCAGCGTTTATTACCCATCTCTAGTTGGTCCTAAGGTGGTGGTGAGTTTCCGTCTCGAACCACAGCAGTGAAGGAGAAGAAAAATTAGAAAAAAAAAACCCGTGAATTGTTGAAGCTTGCAGATAAACTAAGCCCTAATAAATTATTTCCATTATCTCTCATTGTAAGTAGATTAGACTTGAGTTAATCTAATGCAAAACTAACCTATCAGACATGTCAGGTGAATAGTCCTGTTGAGAATCATCTGTTAATGTTAGGTATCTTGGTGAAGTCATGACTGTCATATAAACATACTTTTTGCTTGCAGAAAACAGTTTAAGGCCTTGCCTGGTGACCGCAGTTGTAATAATAAGAGTTTTTGATGATTATCAGTAAAATTCAGTTGTTTACTTTCAACAGACTCGAACAGTTGCGGAAACTGCCAATGTTGGATGTGGCCAGACAGGTTGCAGGGGTGTAGTGGGAAATCAAAGGGGAAACTGGTGGAAAATGTTCTAAATACTGTTCAGTTCAGGCTTGGCATAAAAACATTTTACTCTGAACATTTCTTGAACCACAAAAGGCTCAGCCCCTGATGGATCAATGAGATGTATTAATTTCTGAAGCAGCAACCTCTGTGCAGTCTTTGAACAACTTTCATAAATTTCTGCCTTTCTCTCTTCCAAGGTGCTACTTAAAATTTTCCCCTCTGATCACGATTTTACATGTGAATATTTCTTTGTGGTTGGCTATCAAATTTTGTTTCTAACAATCCCTTTGAAGTGTTTTTGGATGTTTTACAGTGTTGAAAGTTCTATATAGCTGCAAGTGTTATTGAAGAGTGTCATCTTGCTCAGTTTACCAAGATATGTCATTGAACACGAGGCCTCTGCTCAGTGGTTCCGATGGTAACTCACCTTTAGATAGGAATTTTTTTTGTATTTTCTTTTGAAAGTACAAGTAGAAGAAAAGTCTTTGAGTGAAATTAAGTTCCTTTAGTATCAGGAGGATTCTGAGTTTTTCTCACTGGCAGCATCATTCTAAAGTGTATCTCCATTGGGAATCTAAATAGGTACATGTACTCCTGACTGCCGATTAAATTTGATGTATTGGAACGAATGACTTATATTGTGGCATGAGATAAGGAATCTGTGTTTCAAAGCACCAAAGCAAGGCATGATCTGAGATACTGGGCTTGTGCTCACATAACCCTATTATGAGGATACCTGCTTCTTGAATGCACCAAACTAGTGCAGAATAGTCCTCAGGGGAGCAGAGAAAACTTGCATTCTCTATAGAAATTTGAATGGTTTGAAGTTAGTTATTCATTTGTGTTCTTTGGAAAGTTGTCCTCCTTCCCAACTAGTTGTGTTTTCCAATGTGACAGCAAGTCGTCAACACCTATCTTTATGGGCAAACTAAATAGATGATCATCTTGTCCTTTCTATTACAAAGATAAAATACTATGGATTCTATAAATGTGAAATAAAAGGAAAGCAATACACAGTAGATCTGGCATCATATATGTAGGGCAAAGCAGATGAAACAGTTTAAGGTTCCACATGAGGTTAGATACAGAATTGACAAAGAAACTGGGAGTAGTCCCTTTCACCCTGCTCTGCCAATCAATATTGTTCATGGTTGATCCTCTGTCTCAGTGTCATGTTGACTTGTTCCCTGTAGTGATCGGAGCCCAGTGGATCTCACTGACTGAGATCTTTGATTGGAGTTATTAACCTGGGCTAACGTGAGGAACTAACCTCACTTGATGGACTGACTCTGAGTTGGATGGCCACAGTTAGTGTACTGTGCAAAAGTAAAGAAAAGGTGAATTGGTGACAGGATACCAGCCTCTGTGCTGTTATTTCACCCCCATACCCTTGATGTCTTTACTACCTAAACATTGATAAATTTCTTTCTTGAATGTACAGATTGTCCCAACCTTAATGGTTCCCTCTACATTGTACTTGTCAAAGACTCCCAGGACAGGACAGCATGGGGTTTAACACTAAATAAAGTGTACGCTACACTATAAAGTTATTGCTTAGACAGATACAGCACATGGTTAGATAAATAGTAAAACTTCCTCCACACTGTCCCTATCAAACACTCCTATGGCAAGTGCAGCATGAGATTAGACACTATAAGACAAGTTATATTTACATATTGCGTTTAATGTAATGAGACACTCCAAAGCACATCAAAGGAGCATTTTAAAACTAAGTATAATGTTGAACCGCTTGCAAAATTAGGTCGGATGACCAAAAGTTTGGTTAAAGAGATTTATTATCAGTTTTTTTTGAATAAGAAAACATATGCAGAGAGAATGTCAGAACTTGGGAACTAAACAAGTTTAAGGCATGGCTGCCAGTAGTGAAGCAACAATGATGTGAATGCAATAGAGACCAAAATTACAGGAATTTGCAATTATTAGAGAGAGTTGCTGAGTTTGAGAAGATAATATAGACCAGGAAGGACAGTGCCTTGCAGAATTTGAGAAGGGGGATTAGAATGTTAAAATTGCAATGTTGTTTGACTGGGGACGATAATAGGTCAAATTGGTTGAATTTATAGTTACATATTGGGTGATTTATCAGTCTCAAGTTTTCAAGGTATTGGGAGAGAACCAGTGTAAAGGGCCAGTCATGCCTGAGGAATCTAATTGAATTTTCTGTAGAAGCGACTGAAGTAGTGTACCATGGAATGCCTGTGGCAATTATTTATATGGATTTCCAAAAGGCATTTGATAAAGTTCCTTATAAAACTTGATTAGTTAAAATTGAAGCTCAAGGAATTGTAATCAAGTTATGAAATTGATTAAATAATTGCTTATGTGGCAGGAGATAGTATGGGTAATGGTTTAATTAGCAGAATGTGACTAGTGATATGCATAAGACCTTGTATTGGAGCTTTAGTTATTTGTGTTGGTTGTTAGCAGCTTGGGTGCTGGGATACAAAGTCAGACAGTTACATTTGGTAACGACACTAAGATTGGTAACATTACAGGTGGTATTGATGGAGTTGAGATTTAAAATCAACCAGGTGTTTCTCAGTTCAGGTATGTTCCATCCAGGAGGAGCCAGCAGCCGCCTGTTCTGGTGGAGCATCCCACTGACGTCGCAGGGGTAATAGGAAGCACAGTTTCTGATTGGTTAGTACTAGTTTGTGTTAACTCGTTCACTCCCTTGGTGTTATAGGTGAAGACATCTCACAGCAGTACAGGGTAGATGTGTCTCAGCTTTTCTGAAGGGTTAGGACAGTTTGTTCATCTTCTGGTTCATACAGGGAGTACAGAGAGTTAGGTAAGAGTTCAGAACTATAGGGCATATTTTTAAGGTGAGAGATTTAAAAAGGAAATCAAGGGTAACTTTTTTACTCAGTGTCTCTGATGTGGAATGATTTGCCAGGGAAAGTGGTGGGTGCAGGTATAGTTACAATGTTTAAAATATATTTGGACAATTTCCTTGATAGGAATGGTTTGAAGGGATATGAGCCAACCATAGTAGAACAATGGTAATTGGAGATTCAATAGTCAGGAGCAAGGTGTGGCCTGAAGAGAAACTCCAGGATGGTATGGTGCCAGGGTTATGGACGTCTCTGAGTCAGTATAGGGCATCCTGAAACAGAGGGTAAACAGAAAGAAGATATTGCCCACATTGGCACAAATTACATAGGCAGGAAAAGTGAGAAGATCCTGCAACAACAATTCAGGGAGTTAGGTAGTAAACTAAAAAAGCAAGGCCTCAAGGGTAGTAGTCTCAGGATTGCTTCACATGCCATGTGCTACTGAGGCAAGGAACAGAGACTGAGTACATGTGGATCATTGGATGTCTTCCAGAACTGGTGGGACCTGTACAAGAAGGGCTGGTTGCACCTCAACTGGAGGGGAGGGGTACCAATATCCTGTCATGGAGGTTTGATAGTGTCACTTGGTCAGGTGGGTTGGGAACCAGAGCAACAAGTCAGTAAGTATAGACATTGGTGAAGAGTTTGAGTCTAAGGCAAATATTGCTAAGGGGAAGACCAAGCAGGGAGGAGTTGCTGAGCTTGTTGGAAATGAAGGCTTGGACTGTATTTGCTTCAGTGCAAAAAAAAAGGTAAGATGAACTTAAAGTCTGTATTAGTGGACGCTATTATGATTTTGTTGCCAACACAAAGACACGGACTGAAAGAGGAACAGGATTGGCAGTTTAACATTTCAGGATATTGATGTTTTAGATGAGACAGATGAGGAAGCATTAGAGTAGAAGGAATTGCAGTACTGATTATGAAGCATATCACACTGTTGAGGGAGGACACCTTGGAGGGATCTTGTAAAGTGGCATTATGGTTAGAGCTCAGGGATAGAAAGGATGCATTCACAATGCTGGGATTGTCCTTTGACCTCCCAGCTGCCTGTACGGGATAAAGGAAGAGATCTGTAGTCAGATTCTGGAAAGATGTGAAACTGACAGGGTTGTTGTGGTGGGTGATTTTAACTTCCCCGATTCCAGCTGGGACTCCTTTACTGCCAGGGATTTGGATGAGGAGCAATTGTTTGGTGTATCCAGGAGGGTTTTTTGAAACAGTATGTGAATAGTCCAACAAAGGAAGGGGCTATACCAGATCTGGTATTGGGAAATGAGCCCAGCCAATCGATCAAAGTTTCAGTGGGGGAGCATTTTGGGAATAATGGCCATAATTTCGTAAACTTTCAGATACTTGTGGAAAAGGAGAAGAGTGGATCTTGGATGAAGGTGTTAAATTGGGGAAAGGCCAATCATAACTGAATAAGGCAAAATTTGGATAACATGGATTGGGACCGGCTGTTTGAGGGTAAATCCATACCTGACACGGGAGTCTTTTAAGGACCACTTGCTTAGAGTGCAGCACAGGCATGTTCCTGTGAAATTTAAGGACAGGAATGGCAGATTCAGGAACCTTGGATGACGGGGGCAATTATCAGCTTAGTCAAAAGAAAAGGAAGCATACCTAAGGTCTAGACAACTGAAAGCAGGCAAGGGTCCTTGAAGGTATCAAGAAAGTAGGAAAGAGCTCAAATAGTGAGGTAGGATGCCCAGAAGGAGCTATGAAATGTGCTTAGCCAGCAGGGTTAAGGAGAATTGCAAGGCAATTATATGTGTACATTAGTAGCAAGAGGGTAGCTAGAGAAAGAGTAGACCCACTCAAGGATAAAATAGGAAGATTATGTGTGGAGCCAGAGGAAATGAATGAGATCCTTAATGAGTACTTGACATTGGTATTCACCACAGAGAGGGAGGTGAGGGATGTTGAGGTTTGGAAAAGGCGTGAGAATACTTGGACAGGTCAACATGATGAAGGAGGAAGTGATGGGTGTCTTGAATTCTCCTAAAGTCGACAGGTTTCTAAGGGTGAGATGAGGTCTACCCCAGGATACTGTTGGAAGCAAGGAATGAAATAGCTGGAGCCTTAACCAATATCTTTGCATCCTGTTTGGATTCAGGCAAGGCTCCAGAGGACTGGAGAATGACCAAAGTTGTTCCTTTGTTTAAGAAGGGAAGAGGTTGAGATGTGACCTGACAGAGGTCTGCAAAACTATAAGTCATAGATAAGGTGGATCGCCAAAGGTTTTTTCAGAGGGTCGAAAGGTCAATTACAAGAGGACACAGGTTCAAGGTGAGATGGGAAAAGGTTAGTGGAGAAGTGTGGGGAAGATTTTTCACACTCAAGATCATGGGTGTCTGGAACATATTGCCGGCAGAAGCAGACACATTAACAACATTTAAGATGTATCTTGATAGACACATGAACGTAAAGTGAATAAGAACGGGGAATTGGCTCAAGCTTGATGGGCTGAAAGGCCTGATTTATGCTGTATTGTATCGCATTGTATTGTATTTGTGAATTGAATAGCTAGTAAAGTCGCAGATGGATTTTAGAGCAGGGAAATGTGGAATCTAAAACAGTTAAAACAGGATATTTTCTAAATAAAGAACTCAAAGCAGTGGAGGTCTGAAGACACTTAGAGGGACTGGATACAATGTTGAAACAGATACAAAAAATAACAATTAAGAAAAGGATGCAGGTCAGGTTGGGAGTGAGAAGGCCACTGTTTAGTAGTGGCTGTGTTGCAAGTTGTGCTTCAGCTAGAAATAAATGGTCAGAGCAGTTCCGGGCAACACACATTAGAAGTGATATATTGTCAACTGTTTCCCCCAATGAACAAACTAAAAATTCACAGCAATGGCAAGAGGCCCCTACCCCTAACTCTCAAAGTTCCTAACTTAGTACAAATTATGGAACCATTCCTCTTTAACATCCCCAATTAGGTGGAATCTTTTTTGAAAGATCATTTTCCTGTAACCAATTGTATATACTTATACAATCTAATGTTGATATTATGTTGAACAGAAGTTGATATTTAGTACCATATTTTCTAATCCTCACAACCAATGCTTTCCAGTTTCATGTTATGTGCTTGTGGTTATTGCTGTCTCATAATCATGCAAAACCTAAGCCAATTCAAAGATAAACACATTCAAACGGGAATGGACTGGATGAAATGATACACAAGTTATTGTTCTTCCTTATTGTAAGTTACACAAGTAAAATTCAAACTGGCTGAGGAGTTCAGCGTTATTTACATTCTTTAATTTCCGCTGATTTGGAATTGTGGTGATATCCTTACAGTTTATTTGTTGTGCATCTGGACAATTGCTGCATTTTATTTGAAGTCAGTGTATAAGCATATGGTTCAGCATAATGAAGATCCTCATTATTCAGAGATGTGTGCTCCTCTTCATACCTTCCCAGAGATCATATCATGCTGAAGGATTGCTTGGCAACTGCATAAAAGATTTTTAAATGAATAGATTTGTTGGCTTGAAATAAAAATACTGTAGTTTGCAAAGCAATTACTATAGGTTTAAAGTGGTAATAAAGTCTGTTTTGATAAAAATTAAATGAATTTTATTTATTTTATATTCATTGAGCTGTTTGATCATGGAAAAAAATGTTGTCTTAATTGCCATTTGTGAATGTAGTTATGTTCTCATTATTTAAATAGTGGATGCAGCTGGAATCTGGAAAATACACAATGGTATTTGAGCTATGGATTTATGTTCATCAATTCCAAGCAGGTCAGCTGCAAACGAGAATTAGTTTCATTGCCCCAGGAACTTGATCCATTCTCTCTCAACTTATTCAGTGAAGTATTTTTTTCTCTTAGTGTTATTAGTTTCTTTCTAACTTATGTTTTTTGCCTATTTTTATGTCTGTCAGGTTCATGTTTGTCAGTTTCTGTTGCCTCATTGTCTTGCTGTAACGCCATTTCACTCTTCATTAGTCCCTTTGCCTGGTTGCTCCGTACTCGTACCTGCCTGCTTTTGCTTATGCCACACCCTCTCTCCTGCCCTCGGTTGCGCCATGCTTTCTCCCTTACTGGCACTCTCCTTTTCCCTGCTTCAGCATGCCCGTCCACAACTAAGGTCCCCTTAAAAATCAGCATGACTGTGTGTGGAACCATGGGAGATGGGGGAGATTTTCAATAAATATTTCTCAGTGTTTACAGAGGAGAGAATCATGGATGCTAAGGAAATAGGGGAAACAATTGGGGATGATTTGGACCACATACACATTACCAGAGAGGAGGTGTTTGCAGTCTTAAAGCGCAGTAAGGTGGATAAATCTGCTGGGCCTGATCAAGCCATCCCTGGATGTTGTGGAAGGCTAGAGAAGAAATTGCAGAGACCCTTGCAGAGATTTTTCCTTCATCTTCAGCCACTGGTAAAGTTCCAGAAGCCTGGAGGGTGGATTAGGTTGTTCCATTGTTTAAGAAAGGTAGCAAAGACAAGCCAAGGATTTACAGGCCAGTCAGTGGTCAGTGCCTGACATGAGTGGTAGGCAAGTTATTGGGGAGGATACTGAGGGACAGGATCAACCAACATTTGGATAGCCAAGGTCTGATTAGGGGTACCAAACATGGATTTGTGCACGGGAAGTCATGTCTGACAAATCTTTTTAGTGTTTTTCGAAGAGATAACCAAGAGGATAGATGAGGGTAGGGCTGTGGATATTATCTATATGGACTTTAGTAAGGCCTTTGACAAGGTCCCACACAGCAGGCCAGTCATGAAAGTTAGGTCATGTGGGATCCAGGGAGAGCTGGCTTATTGCAAATTCAAAATCAGCTCAAAGGTAGGAAGCAGAGGGTAATGGTTGAATGTTATTTCTTGGACTGGAGACCTGTCTCTAGCGGTGTGCCACAGGTTGGTGCTGGGACCTTCGTTATTTGTTATATACATGAATGATCTGGATGCGAATGTACAAGGCGTGATTAGTAAGTTTGCGGATGATACAAAATTAGGAAGTATTGTTAATAGCAAAGAGCGTTTTCTAAAATTACAGAGGGATCTTGATCAGATGGGGAAGTGGGCAAATGCAGTTCAATACAGATAGGTGTGAGGTGTTACTAGACTGTTAGCCCAGATACCCAGGTAGTGTTCTGGGAACCTGGGTTCGAATCATGGCAGATGGTAGAATTTGAATTCAACAAGAATCTAGAATTAAGAATCTTAACGATGACTGTCTATTGTCAGAAAAACCTAATTGGTTCATTCATGTCCTTTCAGGAAGGAAACTGCCATCCTTACCTGGTCTGGCCTAATGTGAGTCCATGCCCACAGCAATGTGGTTGACTGTCCTCTGAGCAATAAATGCTGGCCTAGTCAGCAGCCTTCATCTTGTGAATGAATACTCTCATCTCATGAATGACTAACAAAAAAGCAAGAGGAAAGTGTGTTAAAATCCTAAGAGACCCAAATAGAATTGACCATGATGGTACAAACATTGCATAGCAAATAAATGGCCACTGTGGTTTTGGCCTGAATGATGTACGAGCTTGGAGAGGATCAGTGGTCTGAAAACCAATAAACCTCTCAGGAAAATGTTAAATGATATTAGATCTAAGAGTATAATTTAAAAGTTTCTTTTGAAATAATCAGAGAACAAGAAAAAAAAATCAAACGTTTCCACACTGAAAGCGAACAGTGTCAAGCTTGACAGCTCCAGAACCATTAGGCTTACCTCAGTAACTGTAAAACTAATAGCATTCATGCAGAGTAGAAGTAGTTTTATGAAAAGAATGTTATAACTATTAATAATCTAGGGTATTTTGGAAAATTAGAAGCTCACAGTAATGATTCCATTAGTCTGTTGTTTTAATGCATTAGGATGAATTCTATCAGAACCTAGGGTTTTGTCAGTCCAAGGCTTCAGTTTGCTCAGTGCCACTGTACTAGGTTACTGAAATGTTTGAGTTCCTCCCCCACTTCTATTTCTGGCTGGCAGTGTTGCCTGTACACAATGAGCTGTAATGAACCTCATTGTGAAATATATATTCAATACCTGTCTTATCCCTGTTGCTAACTCCTTATTTTTCATTATTAATTCCCCAGGCTCACTTCCTATTGGACTAAATCTCACTGACTAACTCTCTTTTTAAATGTTAATTGAAACTTTTCCTGAACACAACAAGCCAAGCAGCATCAGAGGAGCAGGAAAGCTGACGTTTCAGGCCTAGACACTTCTTCAGAAATGGGGGAGGGGCAGGGGGTTCTGAAATAAATAGGGAGGGAGGGGGAGCTGGATAGAAAATGGATGAAGGAGAAGAAAAGGTGAGAGGAAACAGGTCAAAGAGCCGGGGTTGGAGCCAGTGAAGGTGAATATAGGTGGGGAGTTAGGGAGGGGATAGGTCGGTCCAGGGAGGATGGACAGGTCAAGGGGGCGGGTTGAGGTTTGTGGGTGGGAGATGGGGGTGGGGCTTGAGGTGGGAGGGATGGTTAGGGAGGCAGGGAGTAGCTAGGCTGGTTTTGGGATGCGGTCAGGGGAGGGGAGATTTTGAAGCTTGTGAAGTCCACGTTGATACCCTTAGGCTGCAGGGTTCCCAAGCGGAATATGAGATGCTGTTCCTGTAGCTTTCTGGTGGTGTCATTGCGGCAATGCAGGAGGCCCAGGATGGTCATGTCGTCCAAGGATAAGGGTGGGGAGGGAGAAATGTCTGCCCCACTACCAAAGACACTTTTTTCTCCCCACCCTTATCTGCTTTCCGGAGGGGCCACTGTCTCCGTGACTCCCTTGTCCCCTCCACACTCCCCTCCAGCCCCACCGTCCCCGGCATTTTGCCCTGCAACCGAAGCAAGTATTGCACCTGTCCCTACACCACCTCCTTCACCCCCATCCCCGGCCCTAAGAAGACCTTCCACATCAAACAGATGTTCACCTGCACATCTGCTAATGTGGTATACTGTATCCTCTCTTCCCGTTGTGGCCTCTTCTACATTGAGGCAACCAAGTGAAGGCTTGGGGACCGCTTTGTTGAACACCTACACTCAGTTCGCAACAAACAACTGCACCTCCCAGTCGTGCACCATTTCAACTCCCCTCCCACTCCTTGGATGACATCCTGGTCCTCTTGCATTGCCACAGTGACACCACCCGAAAGCTGCAGGAACGGCAACTCATACTTTGCTTGGGAACCCTGCAGCCTAAGGGTATTAATGTGGACTTCGCAAGCTTCAAAATCTCCACTCCCCCTACCGCATCTCAAAACTAGCCTAGCTACTTCCCGCCCCCCTAACCATCCCTCCCGCCTCAAGCCCCACCCCCATCTCCCACCCACAAACCTCATCCCGCCTCTTTGACCTGTCCGTCCTCCCTGGACGACCTATCCCCTCCCTAACTCCCCACATACATTCACCTTCACTGGCTCCAACCCCGCCTCTTTGACCTGTCTATCTCCTCTCCACCTATCTTCTCCTTCATCCATCTTGTATTCGCCTCCCCCTCTCTCCATATTTATTTCAGAATCGCCTTCCCCTCCCCCATTTCCAAAGAAAGGTCTTGACACGAAACGTCAGCTTTCCTGCTCCTCTGGTGCTGCTTGGTTTGCTGTATTCATCCAGCTCTATACCATGTTATCTCAGATTCTCCAGCATCGGCAGTTCTTATTATCTCTGAAACTTTTACTATCTGATTTATGTTTTTAAACAAGCTTTGTCCAATATTTGAATATTGCTATATTATTAATGTCTTTATCACTCTTTGATGTTCTTTATATTTTGTCCTGACTTCTGATCTGTCACCTATCTTTAGGCCATTATTTGCTTTTCTTTTAAATTATATACTGTCTGTAACTTTGTAATTAATTGTAAGTGATGGAACTACTAATTTCCTGATTGCACCTGAATTGACCTATCTCTTAAATAATTTACCAGATTACTTTAGCTAGACTTGTTTTCATGACTCATAATTGCCCTAATTTAAGTTTAAAATATTTGTTTAGTAATAAGTTGCTGAGAAAGCACACATTTTGTCAAAGCCCTGTGTGTTAAATTTATCAGGACAATTCGCAAGAAATATCTGAATAAACGGAAACCATTTAGGTGATATGAGATGGGAAATGCTGATTGATACCCAGGTGAACTGTGATTGGAGCAGACATTGCTTTTGAAAAGGCAACAGTTAAAGATGACTGACAAGTAGCTGCCAATCTTTGTTTAGACTTCAAGTAAACCTGAGAAATGAGAATGTGTCACCCATTTTATGTTTAATCTGATGCGATGTATGCACATTTTTTTTCTGTTCGCACAGGTCAGGGCCATGTCTATTGATGTATACAGCACGCAAGAGTGACTCACCATGAACCCAATTGACAGCCATAAATTGGTTAGCAGCATAATCTTTGGCACATTCAGAATTATGTAGTAAATGCTGCTCATAGTGGAATCACATCTCACGTTAGTCACTGTATTCTGAGTGTCCTATCTCATCCTGTGCCTCTAGAATGAGTTGGATGCAGTCAGTTCTTTGCTTATTACGAACAGTCAAAGGGGATATGCTATTTGATACACTTCCACCAGACTTTGAGATGAACACCCAACATAAATAGCATCTTACAGGCACTGGAATTCATATCACACATTTAAAGTAATACTTATCTCTTTTGTTTGATAACAGCACCCTGTTAGATGCCAGTCAGTTGGAGATTACCTGTCAATGTCTGATATGATGCACAAGAGCCTCATAAGGTCCAGGGTGAGAATAATGAGCAGGATATTACTGTGTAAATGATGTTTGATGTTACTGTTGGCAGACCCTTCCATCACTTTATTGATAATCAAGAGTACGCTCATAGGGCAGTAATTCTCTGGGTTGGACTTGATCTGCTTCTGTGGACAGGACATAGCTGGGCAATGTTTCATACTGTTAGTAGGGTGCAGCAAGGTCTGGAGTACTATGACCGGAGTCTGGAGTTCACTATTATTGCTGAAATACTAACAACATCCATAGCCTTTGCAGTTTTTTAAAAATAATTCATTCATAGGATGTAGGTGGTACTGACTAGTTTATTGCGCATTCCTAATAGCACAGAGTGCGTTTGAGAGTCAGCCACATTGTGGCTGACTCATGGAGGCCAGATCAGGTAACGATGGCAGTTTCCTCCCTAAAGCACATTAGTGAACCAGATGGGTTTTTCCCAACCGTCAATAATGTTTTCATGGTCATGATCAGGCACTTAATTCAAATTTTTGATTAAAGTCAATCTTCACCATTTGCTGTGGTGGGATTCAGACCCATGTCCCCAGAAAATTACCTGGTTATTTGGATTAACAGTTCACTGATAATACCACCAGGCCATCACCTCCCCCTAATTTAATATCCAGTATCTGTGACTCAAGTATTACGGAATATTTCTTCATATCCTGTGGAGAGAATCAGATTGGTTAACTATTAGCATCCGTGGTACTGGGGACCTCAAGAAGAGGCCATGATGCATCGTCTCCATCTCACTACTTCGTCTTGCCTGAATGTGATTTCAATTCAAAGTCAGAAATGAGGTTCACTCTTTATTGCCCAATGTTGGACAATGCCCAATTGTTTGTCCTCAATATTGAGGACTCCCAGGTCAACTCTCTTCCAACTCTGTACCACTGTACCAGCACTTAATTGGATCTGACCTGGTGGTACACGACTTACCTAGGAATGGAGACTGTGATATCGGGGAATTGTCTCTAGGTATGTTTCCGTGACCATGGCCATGCCAGGCCATTGCTTTATTAGTTCTACTTTTGGTGTGAGCACCAGATATTATCAAAGAGGACTTTGCAGAATCAACTGGACTGAATTTGTCATTGTTATTTCAGTTGTCCAGGTCAACATTATGTGGTCCATCTAGTTTTGTTTCTGTCTGTAGACTTTTAACTGATTAAACCTGATTGTTTCAGAGGCCATTGTACTACTAGTCTGTTGCTGGCTAAATGCCTTTCCGCGCACACACACCCCGATACCTTGCCGCTTCATCCTGCACTGCTTTCGAAGCAGCAGTGTAAAGACAACCAACAGTGAATTCCACAGATTTGTCTTAAAAGTGTACAAATTCCTTCTCGACTGCTTTGTTTCAAAGTAGTCCTTTTCTCATTTCTATCCATTTCAACAATAAGGAAATGAAAATATTGTAGGTCTTTATATTTTGCTTCAGTCATACATTGAAAGGCATTGGCGAGGCTGCGTCTTGAGTACTGTATGTAGAATGGCCACCTCATTTAAGGAAGCACGTAAATATATTGGACTCAGTGCAGAGAAGGTTCATGAGATAGTACCTGAAACGGGCAGGTTGTCTTATAAAAATGGTTTGACTTGACATTAGAGGCAGTTTGTCCTATCTCATCCTGTGCCTCTAGAATGAGTTAGGCTTTTCGAGAACCTGCTCCAGCTACATTTAGCATTCATCCAGAAATGGGGACAGTTTCCAGGTATTCCCTGTTCACAGAAAGTAAGACAGTTGAGGTTGGTGCTAACAATTAACAATTACCCAGTAGAGTGGGCAGCCTGAAACATAGTTTGGGTCCTGCCAGGGTAACTTGGATCTAGTCTTGATTTGTAGGCTTGATCCAAAAAAAAGTCGTACAAATAAAGCTGAATTTCTGAGTTGAATGAGATTGACGCTTGGCATGAAGGCAACATTTTAGAATATGACATCAAAGAGCTGTGATATAATAAGTCACTGGCTTATTCGCCAAAATTAAGGCCATAATTAGTGTTGATTGCTGCTAATTGTTGTATAAACCAGTTAGTTCCTGAAAGGGTTAACTGATATCGCACAATATGCTCTGCCAATCATGATAAAATGGACTGAATGGCTTTTGTAATATAGTGCTAATGTCCCTAACTGTGGGGCCAGTGTGTGCTCGTCAAGGCCTATCTTGGATGTACTGTAACAAACTAATAAGTGCTTAGAAATAAATCTGTGATCAAGCATACCTTTGATCAAATATGTTGTGTGGACATACTTTTCAAATTGTGATCGGTAACTTGACTAATATATGTATACAGATAATAGAACAGCACAGGAGCGGGCCCTTTGGCCTACCTTATCTGCACTGACCATGATGCGATTCTAAACTAATGCCATCTACCTGCACATATTCCATACTCCTCTATTCTCTGCCTGTTCATGTGTTTATCTAAATGCCTCTTTAATGTTGTGATCATACCTACTTCTACAATCTTACCAGGCAACATTTTCCTACAATACCTACTACCCTCTGTGTGAACAAAAAAAGACTTTGCCACCCAGGTTGATAGTGCTGTTAAGAAGGTTTACGGTGTTTTAGGTTTTATTGGTAGTGGGATTGAGTTCTGGAGTGATGTCATGCTGCAACTGTACAAAACACTAGTGTGGCCTCATTTGGAATATTGCGTGCAGTTCTGGTCGCCCCATTACAGGAAGGATGTGGAAGCATGGAAAAGGTGCAGAGGAGCTTTACCAGGATGTTGCCTGGTCTGGAGCACAGGCCCTATGCAGAAAGGCTGAAGTACTTGGGTTTGTTCTCATTGGAGAGAAGGAGGCTAAGAGGGGATTTAATAGAGACATACAAGATAATCAGAAGATTAGATAGGGTGGGCAGTGAGAGTCTTTTTCTGAGGATGATGACTTCAGCTTGTACAAGGGGGCGTAGATACAAGTTGAGGAGTGATAGATTTAAGACAGGTGTCAGAGGCAGGTTCTTTACTCGGAGAGTGGTAAGGGTGTGGAATGCCCTGCCTGCCAATGTAGTTAACGCAGCCACATTAGGGGCATTTAAACAGTCCTTGGATAAGCATATGGATAATGATGGGATAGTGTAGGGGGAGGGGCTTAGATTAGTTCACAGGTCAGTGCAACATCGAGGGCTGAAGGGCCTGTTCTACGCTGTATTGTTCTATGTTCTATATTCTACACATCTCCTTTAAACTTTCCCACTCTCACATTAAACCTGTGCTCCATAGTATTTGACATTTCCATACTGGGAAAAAAAACTCTATCTACCTGATCCAGGTCCCAAATAATTTTATATACTTCTATCAGGTTACCCCTCAGGCTCCCAAGCTTTAGTGAAAACAATCCCAAGTTTGTCTGTCTTCTTCTTCTGGCTAACGCACTCCAATCCTGGCAATATCAAGATAAACCTCTTCTGTACCCTCTCTAAAGCCTCCACATCCTTTCTGTGGTGTGGTAACTGCACACAATACTCCAAAATATGACCTAATTAAATTCTTCTACATCTACGACATGGCTTGCCAACTTTTTTACTCAGTGTCTCAACTGATGAAGATGAGCATATTGTATGCCTTCTTTATCCACTTGTGTTGCAACTTTCAGGGATCCCTCCTTATATTGATACTCTTAAGGGTTCTGCCATTTTCTGTAAACTTTCCTCTTGCATTTGATCTCCCAAAATGCATTACCTCACCCTTGTCCAGCTTAAACTCCACCTGCTATTGCTCCACGCAACTTTCCAACTGATCTATGTCCTGCTGTATACCTTGACAACCTTCTTCACTATTCACGATTCCTCTAATTTTCATGTCATCAGCAAAGGTACTAATGAGACGCAATGACACTTTCATCCAAATCATTTACATTTATTACAAACAACTGATCCTTATGGAGTAGTACTGGTCACAGACCCCCCCCCCCCCCCCCCCCCCATCAGAGAAACACTCCCACACAACTACTCTGTCTTGTATGACACAAGTCAATATTGTATCCAACTTAACAACTCACTGTGGATCCCATGTGACTTAATCTTCTAGACCAACAGTAAGAAGGATTGGAGACAGTGAATCTACCCATGATATATTGGCAATGTTAGCTATTAACATTATAAGATGGTGAGTAGTCATGGAATGGTCGAAAAGTCATAATATTTTACAGCATGGAAAGAGGCTCTTCAGCCCATTGTGTCTGTGCCAGTCACCAGCATCTCTGCTATAGTTCCATTTTCCAGCACTTGGCCTGTTGCCTTGTATGCCATTGTGTTCTGTGTGCTCATCTGAATACTCCTTAAATCATGTGACGGTTGCTGGATCAAACCATCCTTCCTTTAATTGCCCCCGATTGTCCTGCCCCTTACCTTTAATCTATGTTCCCTTGGTATTTTCCATTCTACTACCTCTTTCGAAGGATTGTCCACCTCAGTCTGGTCCTTTCTATACTCTGAGGAAATAGTGTCAGCCTTTCTAATCTCTTTACAAATCTGAAATGCTCCAGGCCAGGCAGCCTGTCTTCCACTGCTTCTCCAGTGCAATCACACTTTCCTGTGGTGTGGCAACCAGAACTGCATATAGTACCCCAGTTGTGTCTTAACCAACATCTTATGCAGCACTGTCATTGCCTTCCTGCTCTTCTGTTCACTGCCTCAACTAATAAAGGCAAGTATCCCGTATGCTTCCTTAATTTCCTTATCCACCTGTTCTGTTGCCTTCAAGAGACCTCTTGTAAGACATAACTGACAGAGGGGACAGCCTTAAAAATTCTTAGATTCTGCAAAGACCCCAACCATTGATGAGAAAGGCACACCAATCTGATCAGTCAATTACAATCGTATCTTTAAATGTTCAGCATCGAAGTGCACAGATCCTGCCAGCTTCTGTGAATGCAGTATCTCACAGTAAAAGGCTAGAGGAGATGTAGCAACATTCGACTTTCATGTAAAAGCTCAAATCAGCTGGAAATAGAGAAAAATATAGAAAAAGAACTTGTGAAGACTGAGACAAGTCTTAACACGGCTGCAAGGGGAAAGTTGTAGATAATCTCAGGATTCAATGATAATATTGTACATGAATCCTTTAATCAAATGGAAAAGCTTTGCATTTGAAAGGAGAATTCCAAGCTGCAGATGTTATATTCAGCAAAAAGCATTGTTTTAAAGTATTTAAAGTGAGCTATTTAAAAGCGAGGGACAGCAGCATGTTGAATGAACCAGCTCTATAAAATCTGTGGCCACAAAAGCATATCAGAAGCTTGGAATTCTGTGGTGAGTAACTCACCTCATGACTCCCCAAAGCTTGTTCACCATCTACAAAGCTACAGGCTGAGTTTCATGGAATGCTCTCCACTTGCCTGGATGAATGTAGTTTCAACAACACTGAAAATGTTTAACATCATCCAAAAAAAAGCTGCCCATCTGTTTGGTATCCTATTTAACACATTCACTGTTCAATCTCAACATCACCAATGCACAGTGGCAGCAATGTGTACAATCTATAAATTGTACCACATAATTCACCAAGGCTGCTTTGACATAATCATCTGAACCTGCAGCCTGTATCACCTAGGAGAGCAAAGGAAGTACATGCTTGGGAGCACCAGGAGTCAAGTTCCTCTCCACATCTTGACCGTTGGAACTGAAGTGCTCTTTCTTGTTGTTGGACCCAAATCCCGAAACTCCCTTCCTTACAGCATTGTGTGTACCGAGAATGCATGCTGTGCGGAAGCTGAAAAAGACAGCTCATCCTTATCTTCCCCGAGGCAATCTAGGGGAGATAGGGAGTAATAAATGTTAGCCTAGCCAATGAAGTTCACATACCATGAGTGAATGAGAAAAATGGATTTTCTGATTATGGTTGAAAACATGACCATTGTGTGGGCATCAAATTAAGTTCTAGTGTTTCTGTGCAAGCTAACACACTCTTGCTGATTATTCAAATGCTGTCAGTACCCTTGGAGAAATCTTTCGATGTACAACGTAGTTGCGTTTGAAAGACTGTGCTTGAAAGCATCAAGAGGCAGGAGCTAAATTTGTAATCGTTCAGAAGGTTGAAGATAAAGTGGATCATTAAATGTAAAATTAACTTTTTTTGCTCTTTATTTAATCAATAAATCCACTCCAGGCAGCAGAATTGCGATTTTTTTTTCTTCTTCCCATCAGCTTCATTTTTATGAGCTCCATGAGAATCTGAATGCTGTTTCCCATGTGCAACCTAAATTGAAGAATTTGTTCAACCTGTATGAATTGAGATTTATCTTATTTTACAGTTCTTTGTAGAAGCCACCCAGGTCATGCAGTAGCGCTACATTTCGTCATATGTAAAATGGTGGTTGTTCAAAACCAAAAGTGTTAAAATAAAGAATTCCATGTTTTATCGCATTCTCCTGCTGTGGTTCAGTCGGTTTGGGTTTCAACTCTCAAGGCTTGAACAGAACAAATGCGTTTATTTTGTTTGTGGAACATTATGTAAATTAGCCGACATGCCTGCTTCCATAACAGCAGCTGTGTTTCATGGGCTGTGAAGTGTTTTCAACTATCCCAAGGATGTGTTAAGATGCTACATGACAGCAAGTTGGTTTTTGCCTTCTGATGTGTGATTAGTGTATTTTATTTACACAGCAGTTTGCATTTATATAGCACCTTTCAAGTGCTAAACAGTCTCAAGGTGCTTGACAGGAGTGCTGTTAGATGCTGAACGACACAAAGGGACATTTGAGCAGATATTCAAATATTTGGTCAAGCAAATAAGCTTTTAGGAGAGACTTGAAGGAAAGAGGCTTAGGAAGAAATTTCATAGCTAAGGGCCCAGTCTGCTAAAAGCTGAGTCACCAGTGGCAGAGGGATAAAATCCAGAGATCTTGCAAACTACTGAGAAGTGCAGAGAAGTGGGAGAGGTGACGGCCTGTGGTATTATTGCTGGTTTCTTAGTCCAGAAGCCCACAAGTGTCCTGGGGACCTGGGTTTGAATCCTGCCACAACAGATGGTGGCATTTGAATTCAGTAAAAGTCTGGAATTAAGAGACTAATGCTGACTGTGAATCCCTTGTCAATTGTCACATATCCTTAAGGAAAGGAAACACTCATCCTTTCCAGGTCTGGCCTACATGTGACTCCAGTCCCACAGCATGGATCAACTTGGTTGACTCTTAATTGCCATCTGGGTAATTAGGAATGGGCAACAAATACTGGCCTCTACAGGGATGTTCTCACACCATGAATGAATGAAAAAAGTGTCTTGGCAGGATTATAGAGGTGGAGGCATGAACCTGGAGAGATAGAAATACGGTTAAATTTATGGTGATGCTGAACTGCAAATTAACATTGAGCCAGTGCAGGGCTGAGGGTTTGGTGTACTGTAGCATATAAGCAGCAGCGTTACACATGACCACTGTTATGGAGCATTGAAAACGGACATCTGCTGAAAATATCAATCTTGAAAACGTTTAAAGGAAATAAAATGTGGGCGCAGGCATCAGCTGCAGATTAGCTGAGATGGGTAGTGGGGTGCAAAGGTGAATGTTCACGACTTGTGTATATCTGTTTCTAACAGAAGATCTCAGGACATATCCTGTTACCGACATGCATATACTCCAGTTAACTGCACATTGAATTTTACATTCAGCTAAAATTTGATGAACTTATTATATCGATTGCCTCTTGAACAATGCTGATATACATCAGACTTGTAACCCTTCCAGTATAATGAGTTACAGGATATTCTTCCAGTGAATGCACTGTTCATCATTTGAGAGTCCTCCAGTATTTGGTACAGTCCATGTGCAGCAAGACCTGAACAATTTTCGGGCTTCGACTAAATAGCTACTTATTTGCTGTTGCTTGTTCAGAATCCTGGAATATTTTTCTTCTTTAATGGATTCATTTCTGGCTAGGCCAACATACATTGTCCAATCCTAATTGCTTTTGAGAATGGTGATGAGCTGCCTTCTGAACTGCTGCAGTTTATATCATGTAAAGACCTGGGTTTGATTCCAGCCTCGGGGCAACTGTCTGTGCGGAGTTTGCACATTCTCCCCGTGTCTGTGTGGGTTTCCTCCGGGTGCTCCGGTTTCCTCCCACAGTCCAAAGATGTGCAGGCAAGGTGGATTGGCCAGTCTAAATTGCCTGTAATGTTCAGGGGTGTGTGGGTTATAGGGGGATGGGACTGGGTGGGATGCTCCAAGAGGCGGTTGTGGACTTGTTGGGCCAAAGGGCCTGTTTCCACACTGTAGGGAACCTAATCTAATCTAATACTGTTTGGAGGGAGTTCTAGGATCTTTACATAGTGAGAGTGAATGAATGGCAATAAAGTTACAAGTCAGGATGGTGTATGACCAGCATTAGTGAGATTGCACCTGCAACACAAAATACAAATCATCCCCATTTCCAAATGTTTTGCAATTAGTTCCTAAATTGATTCCAATACTCTTCCTACGACAGATTTTAGGCAAATCAGCCTACAGTTATCTGTTTTTTTGCCTCCCTCCCCTTTTTGAGTATGACTGTCACATTCGTAGTTTTGCAATCTTCTGATTTTTCTCTAGAATCCGATGACTTTTGGAAAATTACAACCAATGCATCCTGTCTCCTGATTCTAGTTGTCATGTTGTTGGAGGGCAACTTGCAAATAATGGAGTTTTCATGTAAATGCTACCAGCATTTGAACTGATTGGTGCAGTAGAAGGTGCCTTGACAAATTGCTGCAATACTTGATGGGTGCACACTGCTACAACTGTGCATTGGTGTTGAAGGGAGTGAATGTTGAAGATCATAGGTGAAGTCCCATTCCTAATTACTACCTTGTTCCCAGTAGTGTAAAGTTCTTGTGATAATGGGAACTGCAGATGCTGGAGAATCCAAGATAATAAAATGTGAGGTTGGATGAACACAGCAGGCCCAGCAGCATCTCAGGAGCACAAAAGCTGACGTTTCGGGCCTAGACCCTTCATCAGAGAGGCTCTGATGAAGGGTCTAGGCCCGAAACGTCAGCTTTTGTGCTCCTGAGATGCTGCTGGGCCTGCTGTGTTCGTCCAGCCTCACATTTTATTATAGTGTAAAGTTCTTGGGGTTTTTTTTGGAGCTGCATCCATCTATTCAGGAAGGTAGAGAGCATTCTGTCTCACACCGGTCCCTGGGTGGTATACAGACACCGGTGAGGTGAGCTATTCATCACAGAATTCCCAAACTGACCTGCTGTTGTACCCCGAATATTTTGTATGGCTGCTGCAGTTCATTATTAACATCTGGGGAGGTTACCAGAGTTGTATTCGACAATCATAATGAAATTATATATCTGTTCTGCTTCACAGGAGATGGATATTGCCTGGCATTTGTGTGGTTTTACGAGGGCTCCTTTGTGTCACAGTTCGTCAAATGTAGCCTTGATGTGAAGGGTAGCTACTGTCACCTTGCCTTTGGAAATTGTCTTTTTTTTTAATCAATCTTTTTCAAGACTGTCATGGGGTCAGAACCTGAGTGGATACGACAGTCCTCAAGCTGAGAATCTCTGATTAGTTGACAGCTGAGCAAGTGCTGTTTAGTGGCATTGTTGATGACTGCTTCCATTTATTTATGAATGATGGAGAGTAGACTGATTGATTGGGCACTAACTAACTGGGTTGGATTTGGCCTTCTATTTGTGGACGGAATATAGTTAAACAATTTTCCATACTTCTGAATGTATGCCAATATTGTGGTTGTACTGGAACAGCTTCGATGGGAGTATGGGGAGGTCTCAAGCACAAGCTCTTCAGTGCTACTGTCAGGATTTTGCCAAGGCACAAAGCCTTGTCTGCAGACTGGTATGCGATGTTAGGGACCTGATGAGACTGAGATAGATCATCCATCCGGCACTTTGGCCGAACACAGTTCCAAACACTTCAAACTTGCCTTTTCTGTTCGTGTGGTTGTCTCATCATCATTCAGAATGAGGTCTATGTGGAGTTTGTTCTTCTTGTTAGTTCTTTAATTGTCCACCAGCATTTGTGACTCGATATGGCTGGATTACTTAGCTATGATCAGAACTTCATAAATACTCAGAAATGACATTATTATTGTTCTCTAGCCTTGAATCAGAGAGTAGAGTTACAAATATTGGGCTTAATACTTACATGTTAAAAATATCTGATAATTAGCACATTTTCTTTCAAAATTAAAATGCTCTTGCATGATTGAGTTCAATGAAAAGTACCTTTGAAAGTCCATAATAAGAATATACAAGGCATATAAAATTGGCCTCAATAAAAAGTTTCAAAATTTTTTCTTCTAGAATACTTTTCCCTGAGATATGTAAATTTAGGTAAAGTGATGTTTTCCTCTCAATAAAAATGCTGACATCCCTCAGCACTAATATTGACTAAATCAGCCAGGAAATTTCATAGAATCATACAGCCCATTGAGTCTGCTTTGACCAATAAAAACACCTAACCTTCAACCTAAGAGATACCAAGAATTTGCAGATGCAGGAGTCAGAGACAACACAGTGTGGAGCTGGACGAACAAAGCAGGCCAGCAGAGGAGCAGCCAAGTTGCTGTTTTGGGTTGGGGCCCTTCTTCTGAAATGGGGAGGGGGAAGGGAGCTCAGAAATAAATAGAGAGAGGAGGGTTGGGGCTGGGGAAGGTATGTGGGATGGTGATAGGTGAGCGCAAGTAGGGAGTGGTGGGCATTGGTCAGTGAGGTGGGAGGAGCGGATAGGTGGGAGAGAAGATGGACAGGTTGTGTCAGTCAAGGAGGCAAGGATTGGAGGGAGGCAAATGTTGTTCCCCTTTTCAAGAAAAGGAATAGGGAAATCCCTGGAAATTACAGGCCAGTCAGTCTTACGTCTGGTCAGCAAGGTTTTGGAAAGAATTCTGAGGGATAGGATTTATGACTATTTGGAAAAGCATAGCGTGATTAAAGGGAATCAGCATGGCTTTGTGAGGGGCAGGTCATGCCTTACACATCTTATTGAGTTCTTTGAGGAAGTCACGAGACAGGTTGACGTGGGTCGAGCAGTGGATGTGGTGTACATGGACTTCAGCAAGGCATTTGATAAGGTTCCCCACAGCAGGCTCATTCATAAAGTCAGGAGGTATGGGGTACAGGGTGATTTGGCTGTCTGGATTCAGAATTGGTTGGCTGACAGAAGGCAGAGAGTGGTTGTAGATGGTAAGTTTTCTGCCTAGAGGTCATTGCTGAGTGGTGTCCCGCAGAGCTCTGTTCTTGGGCCTCTGCTCTTTGTAGTTTTTATAAATGGCTCATGAGGAGGTTGAGGGGTGGGTTAGTATGTTTGCTGATGGCACAAAGGTTAGAGGTGCCGTTGATAGTATCGAGGACTATTGCAGGCTTCAGTGAGACATTGACAATATGCAGAGCTGGGCTGAGAAATGGCAGACGGACTTCAACCTGGATAAATGCGAAGTGATGCATTTTGGAAGGTTGAACTTAAATGCTGAATATAGGATTAAAGGCAGGATTCTCGGCAGTGTGGAGGAACAGCGGGATCTTGGTGTTCAGGTGCATAGCTCCCTCAAAGTTGCCACCCAAGTGGATAAGGTTGTTAAGAAAACATATGGTGTTTTGGCTTTCATTAACAGGGGGATCGAGTTTAAGAGCCATGAGGTTATGCTGCAGCTCTACAAAACCGTGGTGAGACCACACTTGGAATATTGTGTCCAATTCTGGTCACCCTATTATAGGAAAGACGTGGAGGCTTTGGAGAGGGTGCAAAGGAGGTTTACCAGGATGCTGCCTGGACTGGAGGGCTTGTCTTACGAGGAGAGGTTGACTGAGCTTGGACTTTTCTCTCTGGAGAGAAGGAGGAAGAGAGGTGACCTGATCGACGTGTACAAGGTAATGAGAGGCATGGATAAAGTCGATAGCCAGAGACTTTTCCCCAGGGCAGGATTGACTGCCACGAGGGGTCATAGTTTTAAGGTGTTAGGAAGAAGGTATAGAGGAGCACCCAGAGAGTTGTGAGCGCATGGAATAGTTTGCCAGTGGTAGTCGTGGAAGCGGAGTCATTAGTGACCTTTAAGTGACTGCTGGACGTGCACATGGACAGCAGTGAATTGAGGGGACTGTAGGTTAGGTTATTTTACTTTTGTATTAGGATTATTCCATGGCACAACATTGTGGGCCAAAGGCCCTGTACTGTTCTATGTTCTATGAGGCGGGGATGAAAGGGAGAGTTGGATATGGGATGAGATCGGGGGTGGGGAGATTTTAAAAGTGATGAATTCCATGTTTAGGTCATCGGGCTGTAGGCTCCCAAGGCAGAATATGAGGTGTTGCTCCTCCAGTTTCTGGATGGTGTCAATGTGACAATGGAGGAGGCCCAGAATGGACATGCCACCCAGTCAGTGGGAGGGGAAGTTAAAATGGTTGGGAACTGGAAGGCGTTCCTTCCTAATCTTTAAATTTGGTATACAGCCTTGAAGGTTATATTGTGCCAAGTGCTGGTTCAGGTAAAGTCAGAGGTCATTCGACACAAGGTTAGGGTTCAACCGGTGTATTTGAAATCACAAGCATCACAAATGTCAGTCATTTTGCCTGACAAAGGGGCAGCACTCTACATTCTTGTGATCTGAAATACACCTGTTGGACTATAACCTGGTGTTTAGGGACCTCTGACTTTGTTCACCCCAGTCCACCTCCACAATATGGCTTATCCAGGCACTTCTGCATGATTACATGAAGGGCCCCAACCCAAAACAGCAACTTTCTATGCTCCCTTGATGCTGCCTGACCTCATTTGTTCCTCCAGTTCAACACTGTGTTGTCTCTGACTCCAGCATCTGCAAATTCTAGCTATCTCTTAGGCACATGGCTCATCCAGATACTTTTTAAAGGATGTGATGCAATTTGCCCCTACCACCCTCCCAGGCAGGGCATTCCAGACTGTTACTACTCTCTGGATAAGAATTTTTTTTTCTCACCACCCCCCTTCAAAAGTTGCTGCTCTTCTCCTTCAACCTCTGTTTCTTCATGACGGATCCTTCAGCAAAGATGAGCATCTGCTGCTTATCCACTCTATCTTGCTCCTCATAGTGTTGTACATCTCAATCAGATCACCCCTTGTCTTCTCTGTTCCAACAAAAACAACCCAAGCCTGTCCAACTTTTCCTTATAACTTATATTTTCCATCCCAGGCAGCATCCTGGTGAATCTCTTCTGCACTCCCTCCAGTGTAATCACATCCTTCCTGTAATTTAGCAACCAGAACTGCATACAGTGTACTAGAAGTGCTGCCACCAAAGTTATATACAGTTCTATCATGATTTCCCTGTTTCTGTCATGTACAACTTAAAATATAATGGAAAATTCCATTTGGTCTCCACACTATATTTGACAATCTCACATATCCCATCAGGATGACTTCATAAAGGTGCAGTTATGTTTGTGTAGAGACAAAAAAAACTAGATGCTGGAATCCAAGGTAGACAGCAGGAGTCTGGAAGAACACAGCCAGCCAGGCAGCATCTGGAGGAAAGGAGGAGTCAGTGTTTCAGGTATTACCCTTCTTCAGGACTTTGTGATTGACTAAGACTTCCAGAAAATGCTGAGCAGACCTCATGGTACAGAAGCAAAAAAGATCAAATCACATTTCCAGGTTAGAAGGAGGCTGGCTGGCTTTGTACAGGAGAAATTTACTGTGTCACTCCTCGCTTGTGGCCCTGCACATTTTCCTTTTTTAGACAGTAATCCAATTCACTTTCAAGTGCCTTTATTGATCCTGCCTCCTCTATACTCTCAAGTGGTATTTTGCAAGTTCAATCCACCTTTTCCATTTTCCATTAATTCTGAATCCTCAGTTTTTTGCCCAGTGCAGTGTTTCTGCCGGTCAACTCTGTACAGTCCATTCATAATTTAAAATGGCCAACTTCTGCAATCATGTCTTATGGTTTCTTGTGGACATATTGGTTGTGGGATTGCTTTGTTACATGTTCCTTATGCTTTTCACTACACAAGTAACTCTTACATGTTCCTTCATTGGGTTCACACCTCATTGTTAAGGATACTGCTTCTGCTCTTGACGTTATCTTCATTGAGCCAAGATTAATCTCTGAGTTTAACGGTAGGATAAAAGATTTGCTGGGTTCTGGTTGAAAGGAATTTTATTGCTGTTGATGCCCTGCAGTGTTATCTGGATGCCCAGTTTTGAGCTACTGAAACTGTTACACACCTATCAATTTAGCACAGTTGTCGTGCCATGCCGCACTTTCTGTTTTTTGATAGCTCCTGTAGCAAACTGTTCCAATTCTGTCATGGGGAATATGCTAATTTTCAGAATAGTATCAAGAAAAAGAAATTTGAATCATATCAGGAGACTAAAGAAGCTGGGATTATCCTCATTACAGTAGAAGAGACCAAGTAAATACTTCATTGAGATGCTTCAGTTCATGAATTGATAGAGTAGATGGGGTGAAACTGTTCCTGTGACAGAAATCAAAGGCCACCAAATATAACGTAATTGACAACAAATCTAAGAGAAATGGGAATTGTTTTAATGCAGAAAGACATAATGATCAAGAGAGTGCTGCCTCGAAGCCTGGGTAGAGGAACTACATTAGCAACTTTGCGAAGTGAATTGCATAAATAGTTGAAAAGTAATTGATTTTGAGGGATATGCAGATAGAACAGGTGGACTGAGACTCATTGGATAATTCTTTCAAAGAGCTAGCACAAGCACAGTGGGCCAAATGACTGTGTTACAGAATGTATTATTCTATAATTTTCCTTATTGTCCTTGTAATGGTAATTCCCAGCCTGTCTTAATTGCTGATTCAACAGTTGGCGGAAAAGGTCTCTTAGTGCTTATCCTCTTAAAATGTTTTATAATTTTTCAGACCACTGTTCACTACATCATTACTGTCACTATTCCAGTGTGAAAAACCCTTACAAAGAAGTTTTTGTAACTATAACATGTCATTTCCACTATCATTCTTTGCTTTGCTGCTGTGCAGAAAGAGCTCAGAGCTGCCTGAAATGCTTAATGAGCTTAACCTATGCCTTGTACAAAGTCAACATCACTCTCTTGCTTTTTGATGTTGTAGCACCATTTATGAAACCCAGAATCTCATTTTTTGTCTTTATTGCTTAACTTTACATGCAGCATAACTTTTTAAGATTCTTTACGTCCGTAATATCTGTTCCTCCACTATGACAAGGCTATTAACTCTTGTAGGCACTGGCGTAAGGAATGATATTAAGTTGGCTGATAATCAAATCGCCATAACAAATGATGAGGTTCATTTCAACTTTCACTGACATAGGTAGAATGGGCTACATTGTAATCAGAGAGTATACAGCTCATTGTAGTATTTAAAGCCATGTTACATTAAATGCTATGGCGGAGCTAGGTCTGCCTAACGTGATTGCCAGGAGAATTAAATCCAAGATTTGGTTGGCTTGGCAAGAATGGAAACAACATAAGGAATGCCTCTTAGCCAGTTCATGTTCCTGGGAATGAAATGAAGGGTCACCTGAAGCCATCTCGTGTGATCTCAATGATTTGGTTGGTTTTCACTCAATTTCCAATCTTGTGTAAACATGAAAAATTAAAGAAGTCTCTACTGATGCCTGAGGCACGTTGTTACTCTGTATCCTGCTAAACACAAGCTCTTCTATTTCACCCAATTCACTTGAAGCTTGAGTGGATTATGGATATTGTACAGACGCATTTCCTATCACAGACTTGTGTGTACTAGTCTCAATAAAATAAAATGGTTACTTAGCTTGTATAGCTGAAATTAGATTTAGTAGCAATTGTGGAATGATATTTTTGCATTATTGCCAGGAATAAAATAGAGAATTACTGATCACGATGATTACAGAAAATATCTTACAACGCTCAGGGTCCATTAACCTGAAGAAGGTGGTTTGAGAACTTTATTTTTTTTTCTTTGAGTCTCAGGGGGAATCTCTTTATTAAATAATTTGCATCACCAATTGTTGACCAATATTATATTGTTTTGAATCATAGAAGTGAAATTGAATATTTTGTTCTTGTGTAGTCTCTGTTGAATGGAAAGCTTTCCTTTGCCGCTGTGTTCAAACAGTGTGTTTATTGCAGTGTTGAAGGGAAAGCTTAAGTTATACTTGATTCCTCTTGTCATGTGTTTGAGACGTAGCCTATTATCTATGAATTATTCCAGTTAAGTTTCCTCCTACATTTTGGAGTGTTCCAGTTTATAAAATAACCAGCAGCACCAGTTTGCTTTAAATTCGATCAAAGCTTAGTTTATGATGCTGCTATTGTTCAAATAGCAAAAAAGCAACAATTATTAGGTCAATGCATATACAATGGGTCAAACGGCCACCTTATGTGCCATGACACTTCTGTGACGAAAGATCCATGTAAAAATGAGAATCGGATTGACCAGTTGTTATGGGGAACAGTAAGCCTGCGGTCGGAATTAAGCTGCAATGGATTCTGTAGTTGAACAGTTTGAGTTTTCTCAGACAGGTAAACTGAACATACCAGTGTCTGGGAGGGAGTGCAGACTCCTTTAATTCACTTCTATTACATTTTAGGTCATGACTCTCTGCAGTTCAATAATGCAGTCCTTATCTGGTTTGGCCTTTCCACTCTTCCCTGTTGAGAATTCCGCCATAAAATAGTGTCTCCCAGAGTCTCATACAGATCAAGCTCAAGACAGTTGCTGCGTTATCTTTTAATGAATCCTTGTTCCACAGACTAAAGTCAATTAAGCTGAACTTCATTGTAGCTGTCCTTCCTCTCTCATTTTCATAGAGTCCTAATATTTGCACAGTGCAGGGGGAGGCCAATCAGCTGATCATGTCTGCACCAGCCATCCAAACAAATATTATGACTCAGTTCCACACTCCGTTTCCCAGGTACCCTGCACATTATTTCTGTTAAATAATCCTTTTGAATGCCTCATTTAAACTTGTCTCCGTGACGCTTGCAGGCAGTCCATTCCATACTTGAATCTCTTGCTGATTGAAAAAGTTTACATCTTGCATAGCATTTGCTGCTTTTGCAAAGCACTTTAATAATCTGCCCCTTTTGTTCTTGATCTATTCACAATCGGAAATAGTTTCTTCCGGTGTACTGTGTTCAGGCCATTCACGATTTTGAAAACTCCTCCAGTCACTCTTGGTCTTCTCTCCAAGGAAAAGCAGTCCCAACATTGAAATCTATCCTCATAACTGAAGTGACCCATTCCTGCACACACTCTAATGTGTTCACATCCTTCCTCACATATGGCAGCCAAAACGATGCACAATACTCCAGCTGAGGTCTAACGAGACTCTTATAATGGGTTTGGCATAATCTGCCTGCTGTTGTACTCTAAATCATTATTAATAAACCCACAAGAGGTAAATTCTTAGAAACTTTGAATTTTCAAATCTTTAAGGACCCATTGTGTTATCCTAAGACTCATTGAATTTTAAATGGCTTCCTTTGTGATTGATGCTGAGGCAGCACGCTAGATTGTCTGCCTGCTTTTTGGCTGACAGTTAATGTGTACAGTCATATATCCTTTGGGAATCATCCTGTGAGTTGTCCATTTTAAAATATCAGATTAGCCTTCTTTATGAAATATGTCTGTAATTATACTGCTTATGTCGCATCCCTTTTCTGTGTGCTGAAATTTCTGTGAATTTTGGGATTGTTCAAAGGTTGTTTAAAATATTAATAAAGCTAATGCTGAAAGCTTTTTACGGGTTTAAATGTGAAAAACTGATGAATGGAAATAAACGAAATAACTGAGGCTAAGCATGCCTTAGTGTGGTTAGGCTGTTTGAAATGACGTTTCTCTTTGCTGCTTAACATTTTGCAAAGTAAAATGCAGCCACTAAACAAGAAAAATTTTGAAGAACTGTGAATATTGGAAATCAGAAACAAAAACAAATTACTGGGGAAACTTAGCATGTCTGGCAGCATCTGTGGAGAGGAAACAGAGTTTATGTTTCAAGTCCAGTGATCCTCCTTCAGAGTTTCTTTAGAAATCTCTTGTAAGGTGCAGCCACAATTGTTTCATTCTTTCATGGAATGCGGTTCTCATTAGCAAGGCCATCTTTTGTTGAGCATCCCTAAACTGTTGTTGGACTGACCAGCACTGTTAGACCTTTTCAAAGAGCAACGAGGAGTCAATGACATTCTTAGGTCTGGAGTCATGTGTTAGCCAGATCAGATAAGAATGGCTATTTCTTCCCTGAAGGACATTAGTGAACCATTTGGGACTTTGCAACAGTTATTGTAAAGTTGAAAATAGAAGCAGAATTGGGCCAGTTAGTCTTATGTCAGTGGTGGGCAAATTATTGGAAAGTGCTCTGAGAGAGAGGATTTTTGATCAATTGGAAAGGCACAGTTTGATTTGTGATAGTCAGCATGGATTTGTGAGGCCTCACAAACCTTACTGAATGCTTTGAAGAGGTGACCAAATATGTGGATGAAGGTGGAGCAGTGGATGTGGTATACATGGATTTAAGTAAGGTGTTTGATAAGGTTCCCCATGGTAGGCTCATGCAGAAGGTAAGGAGGCATGGGATAGGGGGAAATGTGGCAGATTGGATTCAGAATTGGCTGACCCTTAGAAGACAAAGGGTGGTAGTGGATGGAAAATATTCAACATGGTGCTCAGTTATGAGTGGTGTACCATAAGGATCTGTTCTGGGTGCCCTTCTATTTGTGATTTTTGTAAATGATTTGGATGAAGGAGTGGAAGTGTGGATTAATAAGTTTGCAGATGATATGAAGGTGCACCGCATTGTGGACAATGCAGAGGGCTGTTCTAAGTTACAGAAGGACATTGATAAGATGCAGAGCTGGGCTGAGAATTGGCAGATGGAGTTTAACCCTGAAAAGTGTGAGGTGATTCATTTTGGAAGGAAAAATCTGAAAGCAGAATACAGGGTTAACAGAAAGATTTTTAGCAGTGTGGAGGAGCAGAGGGATCTTGGGATTCATGTCCACAGTTCCCTGAAACCCCTCACCCAGGTGGATAGAGTTGTTAAGAAGGCATATGGTGTGTTAGCTTTCATTTATAGAGGGATTCAGTTCAAGAGACATGAAGTTATGCTAGCTATACAAAAGCCTGGTTCGGCCACATCTGAAGTATTGTGTCCAGTTCGTTACAGGAAAGATGTGGAAGCATTGGAAAAGGTGCAGAGGAGATTTACCAGGATGTTGCCTGGAATGGAGGGAAGGTCTTATGAGGAAAGATTGAGAGAGCTAGAGCTTTTCTCTTTCGAACAATGAAAGGTGAGAGGTGACTTGATCAAGGTGTACAAAATGATCAGAGGATATAGACAGAGTGGACAGCCAGAGACTTTTTCCTCGGGTGGGGGTAGCTATTACGAGGGGAGATAGTTTTAAAGTGAGTTGAGGTAGATATAGGAGAGACGTCAGAGGTAGATTCTTCACTTAGAAAGTGGTAGGGGCATGGAACACATTTCCGGAGAGAGTTGTAGAATCTGCCTCAGTAGAGGCATTTAAGTGGCTATTAGATAGGCATATGGATGATAGTATAAGGTAGGAGTAGAGGTTGGATAGACCTTAGGATTAGAGTAAAAGTTTGGCACCACATCGTGGGCCGAAGGGCCTGTACTGTGCTGTACTGTTCTATGTTCTATGTTCTAGGACATTTGGCCCTTGGAGTCTGCTCCACTATTCAATATGATCATGGCTGATTATCCAACTTCATATCCTGTCCCCTCTTGATCCTTCTAGCCTGAAGAATTATATCTAACTCCTTCTCAAAAATATTCAATGATTTGACTCAAATGCATTTTAGAATCATATAGATGTACAGCACAGAAGCACACTCTTTGGCCCAACTCGTCCATGCTGATCAGATGTGATAAATTAATGATAATCATAGAACATAGATTATCATAGAACCCCTACAGTGTGGAAACAGGCCCTTCGACCAACAAGTCCACAGCGACCCTCAGAGCATCCCACCCAGACCCATCCACCTATACGCCACCTAATCTACACTTCCCTGAGCACTATGGGCAATTTGGCATGACCAGTTCACCTGGCCTGCCAATCTTTGCACTGGGAGGAAAGCTAAGGAACCGCACGCAGATACAGGGAGAATTTGCAAACTCCACACGGATAGTCTCCGAGGGTAGAATCGAACCCGAGTTCCTGACGCTGTGAGGTGGCAGTGCTAACCACTGAATCACTGTACCAGCAGTTGGCCCTTATCTCTCTATACCCATTCTATCCATCTCCCCTTCCAGATGCCTTTTAAATATTGTTATTGTACCAGCCTCTACTACCTTCTCTCATAGCTCATTCGACACATGCTCCCTGCTTGAAAAAAATTACCCCTTAGGTCCCTTTTAAATCTTTCGCTTTTCACCTTAAACCTAAGCTCTCTAGTTTTCGATACCCCGACCTTAAGCATGCCCCTCATGCTTTTATAAACCTCTATAAGGTCACCCTTCAGCATCCAGTGCTCTAAGGAAAAAGCTCCACCCTATTCAGCCCTTCCCTACAGCTCAAACCCTCCGACCCTGGCAACATCCTTGTAAATCTTTTCTGAACCCTTTCTCATTTCACAACATCCTTCTAATAGCAGAGAGTCCAGAATTGCGCACACGTAAGTTGCCTAACCAATGTCCTGTACAGCCGCAACATGACTTCTCAACTTCTATACTCCATGCACTGGCCAATAAAGGCAAGTATACTAAATGCCTCCTTCACTATCCTGTCTACCTGGGATTCCGCTTTCAAGGAACTATGAACCTGCACTCCAAGGACTCTTTGTTCAGAAGCGCTGCCCAGAACGTTACCTTTAAGTGCATAATTCCTGCCCTGATGTGTCTTTCCAAAATGCAACACCTCATATTTATCTAAATTAAACTCCATATGCCACTCCTCAGTGCATTGGCCCATCTGATCAAGATCACATAATACTGAGGTAACAAGGTGTAGATTTCTGAAGAAGGGTCCAGACCCAAAATGTCAGCTTTCCTGCTCCTCTGAGGCTGCTTGATCTGCTGTGCTCATCCAGCTGTACACCTTGTTATCTCAGATTCTCCAACATCGGTAGTTTCTACTATCTTCACATACTCCGTGGTAACCTCCTTCGCTGTCCACAACAACTCCAATTCTGGTGTCATCTGCAAATTTGCTAACTGTACCTCCTATGTTCAAATCCAAATCATTTACATAAACGACTGAAAGCAGTGGACCCAGCACCGATCCTTGTGGCATACCGCTGGTACATGTCTCCAGTCTGTAAAGCAACCCTCTACCACCACCCTCTGTCTGCTACCTTTGAGCCAGAGGTAGAGAATTTTGTGGCAGAGAATTGCTCCTTACTGCTTATCTCAGTCCAAAATGGATTACCTATATCCTGAGACCCCTGGTTTGGGTCTGGTCATCGAGACATCCTCTGTTTACCCAGTCTAGTCTTTTTACAACCTTAGAGGTTTCTACAAGATTCACCCAGACGTCATTTTTCTAAACACCAGTGAATGTAACCCCAATTGATCCTGTCTCCATTCATACATCAGTCCTGCCATCCCAGGAATTAATCACGTAAACCTGTGTTGCACTCCCGCCCGAGTCAGATAAGGAGACCAAACTGCACATGATATTCCAGCTATGGTCTCGTCAAGGCTCTGTACAATTGTAGCAAGACATCCCTGCTCCTGCACTTGAGTCCTGTCACTATGAAGGCTAACAGACTGTTTACTTTCTCCACAGCTTGGTGTACAAGGGCATCCAGGACTTGTTGCACCATCCTCTTTCTGAATCCATCACTATTCAGATAATCTGCCTGCCTGTTTTTGCTACGAAAGTAGATAGCCTCACATTTATCCACATTGTATTTCAACCTCCATGCATCATCGTTCATAAATCCATGCTGACTCTATTCCTGCCCTGTCCCTGTTTTCCATATGCTCAGCTATTAAATCTTTTATAATGGACTCCAGCAATTTCCTCATTACTGATATCGGGCTAACTGATTGTATAATTTCTGTCTAAGATAACAAAGTGTGAAGCTGGATGAACACATCAGGCCAAGCAGCATCCCAAGAGCACAAAAGCTGATGTTTCGGGCCTCGACCCTTCATCAGAGAGGGGGATGGGGAGAGGGTTCTGAAATAAATAGGGAGAGAGGGGGAGGCGGACCGAAGATGGAGAGAAAACAAGATAGGTGCAGAGGAGAGTATGGGTGGGGAGCTAGGGAGGGGAAAGGTCAGTCCAGGGAGGACGGACAGGTCAAGGAGGTGGGATGAGGTTACTAGGTAGGTAATGGAAGTGCGGCTTGAGGTGGGAGGAGGGGATAGGTGAGAGGAAGAACAGGTTAGGGAGGCGGGGACAAGCTGGGCTAGTTTTGCGATGCAGTGGGGGGAGGGGACGAGCTGGGCTGGTTTTGGGATGCAGTGGGGGAGAGGGGACAAACTGGGCTGGTTTTGGGATGCAGTGGGGGAAGGGGAGATTTTGAAGCATGTGAAGTCCACATTGATACCATTGGGCTGCAGGGTTCCCATGCAGAATATGAGTTCCTGTTCCTACAACCTTTGGGTGGCATCATTGTGGCACTGCAGGAGGCCCATGATGGACATGTCATCTAAAGAATGGGAGGGGGAGTGGAAATGGTTTGAGACTGGGAGGTGCAGTTGTTTATTGCGAACCTAGAATACACCTCCTCCCACCCATGCAAAAATTCCATCCCCTATTCCCAATTTCTCCTCCTCCGCCACATCTGCTCCCAGGATGAGGCATTCCACTCCCGCACATCCCAGATGTCCAAGTTCTTTAAGGACCGCAACTTTCCCCCCACAGTGGTCGAGAACGCCCTTGACTGCGTCTCCCGCATTTTCCACAACACATCCCTCACATCCTGCCCCCACCACAACCACCCGAAGAGGATCCCCCTCGTCCTCACATACCACCCCACCTACCTCCAGATGCAACGTATCATCCTCCGACACTTTTGACATCCACAATCCGACCCCACCACCCAAGACATTTTTCCATCCCCACCCTTGTCTGCCTTCCAGAGAGACCACTCTCTCCGCGACTCCCTTGTCCGCTCCACACTCCCCTCCAACCCCACCACACTCGGCACCTTTCCCTGCAACAGCAGGAAGTGCTACACTTGCCCCCACACCACCTCCCTCACCCCCATCCCAGGCCCCAGGATGATCTTCCATACAAACAGACGTTCACCTGCACATCTGCCAATGTGGTATACTATATCCATTGGACCCGGTGTGGCTTCCTCTACATTGGGGAAACCAAGCGGAGGCTTGGGGACCGCTTTGCAGAACACCTCCGCTCGGTTCGCAAAAAACAACTGCACCTCCCAGTCGCGAACCATTTCACTCACCCTCCCATTCTTTACATGACATGTCTATCATGGGCCTCCTGCAGTGCCACAATGATGCCAACCGAAGGTTGCAGGAACAGCAACTCATATTCCGCTTGGGAACCCTGCAGCCCAATGGTATCAATGTGGACTTCACCAGCTTCAAAATCTCCCCTTCCCCCACTGCATCCCAAAACCAGCCCAGCTTTCCCCCGCCTCCCTAACCTATTCTTGCTCTCACCTATCCCCTCCTCCCACCTCAAGCCGCACCTCCATCTCCTACCTAGTAACCTCATCCCGCCTCCTTGACCTGTCCGTCTTCCCTGGACTGACCTATCCCCTCCCTAGCTCCCCACCTATACTCTCCTGTCCACCTATCTTCTTTTCGCTCCATCTTCAGTCCGCCAGCCCCTCTCTCCCTATTTATTTCAGAGCCCTCTCCCCATCCCCCTCTCTGATGAAGGGTCGAGGCCCGAAACGTCAGCTTTTGTGGTCCTGAGATGCTGCTTGGCCTGCTGTGTTCATCCAGCTTCACACTTTGTTATCTTGGATTCTCCAGCATCTGCAGTTCCCATTATCTCTGATTACAATTTCTGTCCATCTCTTTTCATAAATCGTAGATTGATATTTGCTATCCTCAAATCTATAGTAACTGTTCCAGAGTCTATTAATTCTTGAAAAATGACCGCTCATTGCAGCCCAGATAATGGGAACTGCTGATGCTGAAGAATCTGAGAATAACCAGGTGTAGAGCTGGATGAACACAGCAGGCCAAGCAACATCAGAGGAGCAGGAAGGCTGATGTTTCGGGCCTGGACCCTTCTTTAGAACACTGATTGCAGCCACTGTTTTTAGAGCCAGTTCCTTGAATACTCTGAGATGTAAATTATCAAGCCCTGGGGATACCATCCTTCAGTCCCATCAGTTTCCACTATACCATTTCCCCACTAATACTGACTTCTTTCAGTTCCCACCCACACTAGACACATTCCTACATTTCTGGGACATGTTTGTGAAAACAACGGAAAAGTAAGTATTTAGTTGGTCTACCATGTCTTTGTTCCTGTTATAACTTTCCCTGTTTCTGACCAAGTGGAACCTACAATGTCTTATCCTCATACCAAACCACCGCCCTCGCCCCTGCACACTTAATCAATCCCTTTGTTTTCCTTTGCTGAGATCTAAACTGCTGCCATTCCTCAGGTCTGCTGCTCTTTTTAATCAATTTTTACATCTCTTCCTTGTTAGCTGTGGCCTCACTATCTTTCCTGTTTTATTTTCCTGCTGAACAGGAATAAACAATTGTTGAAGTTCATCCACGCACTGTTTAAATGTTTGTAACACTCCCCAATTTGTCATAATCTGATCATGCCTCACACCTTTGTCATTGTGTTTATTTAGATTCAGGACTTGGGTTCAGAATCAACTGTGCTACTCTCCTCCTTTATCCATATTTATTCGTAGAATTAAAACTAAACTTGAATTTGTGTCCTCTGAATATTAACTTGGGCCTCTAGATTACAAGTCCAGTGTTATTACCATTATGCCACCATCTCTCCTTTTCGCGAGCGAGTACTAAAACTGGTGTTTATTGAAAGTAGCCAAGGGTATCCTCACCATTTCCTGACAAGAGAAGGTCACTGGCCTAGAGGTCCTGGAGTGTTCTAATTCCATCTGCGTACACTCCTTACACAGATTCTCCATACATTGAACCAACCAGTGTGTCACAACCACTTACAGGCCATGTCTGTGGTGTAAGAATATCTATAAGCAAGTTTGAGGATGATGGGAATTAACCCTGACGACTCAGAGACAGTTGCTGATAACCATGATTTTTTTTTTCTTTATTCATTCGCGGGATGAGGGCATCACTGGCTTGGCAGCATTTATTGCCTATTCCTAATAAATGTGCAGTTAAGAGTCAGCCACATTGCTGTGAGTCTGGAGTCACATGTAGGCCAGACCAGATAAGGATGGTAGTTTCCTTCCCTCAAGAACATTAGTGAACCAGATGGGTTTTTCCAACAATCAGCAATGGATTCATGGTCATTGTTAGACTCTAAGGTCCGGATTTTTATTGAAATCGAATTCCACCATCTGCCGTGGCGGGATTCAAACCTGGGTCCCCAGAACATTGTCCAGGTCTCTGGATTAACAGTCCAGCAATAATACCGCTAACCCGTTGCCTCCCCCTGTTTGAACATGGTGGACATTAACCCTGGCAATTCAGAGACAATCACTGATAACCGTGATCCCTGGAGATTAAATGTTTGGAATAAGTGAGCAGAAACTAGAAGCTGGTAGAGAGTGGACCAGAGAAAACAGTGGCCAGCAAGCCATGCATCTTCTCAGCTGACTATCTGCCACGGTTGTAAGCGTGGCAGAGATTGGCATATTAGTCTATTGTGCCAGGTATGGGTATCACATCAGGCAATGCTTACCATAGTTGACTACCACAGCATAAACCATTGTTTTATGAGACTACTCGATGTGGAAGTCACCAATTTCAAACGTGAAGTCACGTAAATACCAGGGGTCATTTATCATGGCTATGGGGGACAAAAAGCAGAAGGAATGGGGCTATTTGAGCAGCTCTTCTAAACAACTAATGTGTGCATTTTGGGGCATGAGTTGTCTTTTGTGCTGTGCTGTCAGTGACTGATTCCGTGATTTAGCCATCAGTTGCCAACTACAGTGGGGAACAAAGACACATCATTTTGGAGGGATAGCTCAGTGGGATGAGAAGGGACGTTATGACAGCAAGCAATGATCTGATGAGTTTATGTCAATGCTATTTAATTACAAGATATTAAAAGTAACCTAATTTCAAAATAGAAAGAATTATTTTGTTTTTCTACTTTACAGGTTATAATTGTATCCAGCTGATGGCTATTATGGAGCATGCCTATTATGCCAGCTTTGGTTATCAAGTTACCAGCTTCTTTGCTGCTTCAAGGTATGACCAACCAGTATGTTATCCTTTCCATGACATGCTTACTTCCTGAAGCTTTTGGGGCAGCACGGTGACACAGTGGTTAGCACTGCTGCCTCGTAGCACCAGGGATCCAGGTTCGCTTCCACCCTTGGGTGACTGTTTGTTTGTGTGCAGTTTGCGCATTCTCCCCAAGTCTGCTCCTTCGGGTCCTCTGGTTTCCTCCCACTGTCCAAAGATGTGCAGGTTAGGTGAATTGGCCATGCTAAATTGCCCATAGTGTCTAGGGTGGGAAATGCAGGATAGGGGTTGGTTCTAGGTGGTACGCTGTTTGGAGGATCAGTGTGGAATCAAACGGCCTGCTTCCATAGGGATTCTATGATTTCTATGCTTCGATGAAGAAACGAAAGCGACAAATGACCTCCACGCTGGTGATTTCTATAAGAAACTGATGTCACAGAATCATGCAAAACACACACAGGCTATTTGGCCCATTGCAGCTGACTTACCCTTTTCCGTTACGCTTTGTGTCTTTTATCCAGCGCTGTTTTGAAATCTATCATTGAATCTACCTTCACCAACCATTTTGACAGCCCATTTCTGTAGCAATTATATTAAAAGAAGAAATTTTTGATGTCATCTGCTTCTTTTGTCAGTTGCCTTAAATTTATGTCGTCTTATTATTAATTTTACTATTTTGTTCTCCCTGCCTATGGTATTCAGAATTTTTTGTTATTTTTTAGCATCTTTATTAAATCTTCTCTGTGCCATGGTTAAAAATTCCCACTCTGCACTCTCCGTCTGCAGTAAAGCCTTGATATTTTTACTAAAGTGTTGAGCTGTAAAACATGGTACTATTCCAGACAGGATCAAACCAGAGTTTTGAAAACATTTAATGCAGTTTCCTATTTTTTGCACACTCTGCTTTTATTGATAAAACCGAGCACCTTGTACCCTTTTCAACAGCCTTCTCAAAATTGTCCTCTCACCTTCAAAGATTTGTGTTCACATCTCCTTCTGAAACAACAGTTACCATCACTGTTTACATTTGAGGTTTGTATCTGTAATATTTGAAATTATGCTTTGTGCACACAAGTCCAGGTTACTGACAGTTATTAAAATGCAGATAAAGTACCTTAATGCCCAGTTTTTGTGTAGCTCGATTCGAGGTACCTATACTATCCCAATCCCAATCCAAATCTGAAAAATAACCATTGATCAATACTCTGCTTCTCCCTTAGCCAATTTAGTTAAATGAAACCCCATTAAACCCATAGGTCTAAATTTTGTAAATGAAGTGGATCTTAATCACATGCTGTTACTTCATTGTTCTTGATGTTAACCATATTTATATGTGTGTTTGAGTGCATACGTGTGGTCATTTAAGGAACCGATAGCCATCTTTTGAAAGAGACTTGGTAATTCTCTCAGTATCCTGGGTAATATTACTGCTTCAACCAACCAGACCAAAAGTAGAGTTACCATTCACATATCTTGCTGCTGAGGGCAGGGGTATCCTGCTGGTTTCAAAAAGAGAGAGACAGCAGTAATTGTACTTCCGAGCAATTCCTTGTTGATGAAGTGTATGATTTTGAGAGATGTGATGAGGTACAACTTAAATGCTAATACCAGACCCCAGCGTCTGCTTCTTCTGCACACACAAATTACAGAAAAAGGTGAATTGTTACATATCTGTCCATGTGAACTGTAAGAAAAAGGCAGCAGCCCATTTACAGAGCCTGTGCTTCTCCAACTAGTTGCTGTATTGCAGTTTGCTACCAAGCTAAAGCTCTGTACTGTGATATTTCCAGATCTGGAAACTGCTGGGATGTATTAGATTAATTTAAAACATGGTTATATGGCACTTTTATTTTTTGCTTATGGTCAGCTGGTACGTGTATATGAAATATATGTGGTGGAAAAGAGCTGCTGCTCTTCAAATGATTTATCTTCATATGCAGGAGAAAAAAGATTTACCTTCTGCAGAGATAGTTGCCTGTCCAAAACACTGAATAATTTATTGAAATGCAGTACTTCTTGACATTTGGCAAAAGCAGCAACCATTTTGTGCACAAGGTACCGCAAGTAGCAGTGAAACTTACAACGTATTAAGGAGGAACATGGGAAAACTATTCAACTTGAGTTTAGCATTTAGCTATTCTTATAGAGCAATTCTCTCCTCAATCCTGTTCTGCCAGAAAATTATGTCAATGCTGATCTGCATCTTGTTCCATCAATCCTGCCTTGATTTCCAACTCTTTTGCTGGGGATAGTATTTTAACCAGGATACCGGGGGAATTCCTTGTTTCCCTTCGGATAATGCCATTGGATCTTTGGATTCCATTGATTAGTTATTCAGATCATGACATGGGATCCACCTACTGACTCTAGCTTGTGTCCTGCTATTCGATTCAAGGTTGAAGTGATATAACTAAAAGTTAAATTAGAGCTGAAAACTAAATTGGACAGCTTTTGTTTTTGTACAACCAGGACAGAGAGGACAGCTGAAATGGCCTCCCTTCGTGCTGAATAAGCCTTTGAATCTCAGTTTTTTTTAAGAGATTGCGAGGCTAATGGAAGTTGAACTTTGTCTGGTTCAGGGTCACAGTGTGCCGCCTGGCCTTACCGTGCCTGCGATTTGGGATCTCAACCTGTGATCTTTGGAGTACTTTTATTCTAAATTGTAGGCATGGAGGAAGAGGACAGTTTGGTGAGAAAATGTGGCAAAAGGTTTGTTTGTTGGTGAGAGGCTGTGAAAAATGTTGTGGCTTTGCGGTTGGGGATAATGTGAGCCCTTGATTTCTGTGGGGTTTTGAACATTGTTTGTTTTTTAATTCCATATCGATTTTGGTCAACAGCACAGAAGTAAAGTATGACAGCCTAGTTGTGAGGACATTCATTGAAAGACCCAGATAGCGATAAAGATCAGACGCTTTTAAAAAGCAAACAAAATGATGACGACAAGTGACATGTTCTTGTATGCATTTTTTTGTGTGTATAGTCGCTTTGGGACCCCTGATGAGCTGAAGGAACTGGTTGACACAGCCCACTCAATGGGACTGTTTGTGCTGCTGGATGTCGTCCACAGCCACGCGTCGAAAAACACAGAGGATGGTCTCAACCTATTTGACGGGACTGATTCCTGCTTTTTCCATTCTGGAGCCCGTGGCACTCACTTGCTGTGGGACAGCCGTCTTTTTAACTATTCAAAGTAAGTAATTTAAAAATGTCTTTCTTGGCCCATTAATGTTAACTTTATTCTTACTTCACTTTTCCCCTCTACTCATGACTTTTATAATAAATACCCCAAGCTGACTAAGGTCTGTTTAATATTTTCTTTTAGACAGCATCCTGCTGTTCAAGCTGAACAAATTCTTTGTAACTCACTCTAATTAACTCTCTGAGGGCTCTTTCAGATGGATATTTTTGAAAGTTTTGCCAGAAGACAGTGAAATCAGAATCACTTCATGTGAATTATATTTTCTCTGATTTGTTCTTTTTTTTATCCTTGACCTTGATAATCCTCCTCTGTTTTACTTTGATTCACACCAAGTCTCAGTGATGGGAAGGCGGGGCCCCTTCGTAAATTGATGAGTAAATTGACTTGGCAAAACCTGAGAGGGTGACAATTATTGTGTTACCTGTTGCTCACCATGTCCTTTTGCCATCTTCTATCTACTCCAGCATCTTCTGACTCTCCTGCCCTCAAGCATCCAACATTACATTCGTCATGCTCACCCGTCCACTGTCCCCATTCTGCCTCTACCACCAAACTCAGCCTGGGTTCTTGGTGACTTACCGCTGTATTTCATTATGCTGCTTGACATCTAAATTTATTTGATATATATGTGAAACTCCTGGGGATCTTTTTAAGCGTGTTAAAGGAGCTACACAAGTGGAAGTTGTTGCTGGTCAGAGATAATGGGAACTGCAGATGCTGGAGAATCCAAGATAACAAAGTGTGAAGCTGGATGAACACAGCAGGCCAAGCAGCATCTCAGGAGCACAAAAGCTGACGTTTCGGGCCTAGACCCTTCATCAGAGAGGGGGATGGGGTGAGGGTTCTGGAATAAATGGGGAGGGGGGGGAGGCGGACCGAAGATGGAGAGTAAAGAAGATAGGTGGAGAGGAGAGTATAGGTGGGGAGGTAGGGAGGGGATAGGTCAGTCCAGGGAAGACGGACAGGTCAAGGAGGTGGGATGAGGTTAGTAGGTAGGAGATGGAGGTGCGGCTTGAGGTGGGAGGGAGGGGATAGGTGAGAGGAAGAACAGGTTAGGGAGGCGGGGATGAGCTGGGCTGGTTTTGGGATGCAGTGGGAGGAGGGGGGATCCCTGCAGCCCAATGCTATCAATGTGGATTTCACCAGCTTCAAAATTTCCCCTCCCCCACTGCATCCCAAAACCAGTCCAGCTCGTCCCTGCCTCCCTAACCTGTTCTTTCTCTCACCTATCCCCTCCCTCCCACCTCAAGCCGCACCTCCATCTCCTACCTACTAACCTCATCCCACCTCCTTGACCTGTCCGTCTTCCCTGGACTGACCTATCGCCTCCCTACCTCCTCGCCCATACTCTCCTCTCCACCTATCTTCTCCTCTATCTATCTTCAGTCCGCCTCCCCCTCTCTCCCTATTTATTCCAGAATCCTCTCCCCATCCCCCTCTCTGATGAAGGGTCTAGGCCCGAAACGTCAGCTTTTGTGCTCCTGAGATACTGCTTGGCCTGCTGTGTTCATCCAGCTTCATACTTTGTTATCAAGTTGTTGCTGGTGTTTTTTGGCTTCAGGTCTTGGGAAGAGTTTAAGTCATTCAGTGGTTTGGGCAGGGGTTATGGGTTTGCGTACAGAATGTTACCAGAGTAAGGACACAAAATCATGCAGTAAAGCAATCATGTCAGAAGGAGAGCAGCTATATTAATTTGTTTTCTTTATTCATTAACAAGATGAGGGCGCCGCTGACTAAGGAGCATTTATTGCCCATCCCTAATTACCCAGAGGGCAGTTATGAGTCAGCCACATTGCTGTAGGTCTGGAGTCACATGTAGGTCAGACCAGGTAAGAATGGCAGTTTCCTCCCCTAAAGGACATTAGTGAACCAGGTGGGTTTTTCCAACAATCGACAATAGATTCATGGTCATCATTGGATTCTTAATTCCAGATATTTTGTTGAATTCAGATTCCACTATCTGCTGTGGTGGGATTCAAACCTGGGTCCTCAGAACACTATCTGCGTCTCTGGATTAACAGTCCATCAGTAACACCACTAGGCCATCACTCCCCAACCTTCAAGGAAGGTAAGGCCAGATGGTCTTTAATGACAGGAGTATGACAGGTATAACGGATAAGTTAAGGGCAGTGATTGACACATGCAAGTGTGATACAGTATCCATCACAGAGATATGATTGAGAGAAGGACAGGATGGGCAACTCAGTATTCCGGGATATAGAATCTTTCGGCACGACAGAGGAGGTAATGAAAGAGGAGGTGGCGTCGCATTAATAGTTAAGGAGCCAATTACCAGTAAGGAGAGATAACATCTTGGAGGGAGCATTGAATGAAGCTTTGTGGGTAGAGCTTTGGAATGAGAAAAGGACAGCCACATTGCTAGGTTTTTATTATAGACCTCCAGAGAATTGATGGGAAATTGAGAATCACGTTGGTGGACAATTCTTGGAGATCTGTAACATAACAACAAAAGGGTAATTATAACCAGTGATTTCAACTTTCTCAATGTTAACTGGGATAAACAAAGTCTTAGGGGCTTGGATGCCATGGTTTCCTTAAAATCTATACAGAAGAATTTTTAGTCTTATATGTAGAGGATCCATCAATGGTCAGAGCTGTTCTGGACCTAATTATGAGGAATGAAGTTAGACAGATGGTGGTGGGGGGGTGAAAATTTTAGTCATAGTGATCACAAGATGGTACAATTTAAGCTTATTATGATCAAAGAAATAGATAAATTCCAAAAAAAAATTGGTTGAGGGAAAACAGATTTTCGTAAAATAAGGCAAGATCTGGCCAAGGTAGACTGGGAACAGCTGCTTGTGAGGCAATCCATAGAGGAGCAGCAGGCATTGTGTTCAGAAAGGAATTGAAGAGGTTACAAGCCCAACATGTTCTCTTTTGGGTGATAGGAAGTAGTAACAAGCCCAGAGAACCTTCAATGACCAGAGATATCCAGCATATGGTGAGAAGGAAAAGAGGGCCTTTTTATCACATACTCAAGGAACAAACCATCAGAAGCACTAGTGGAATACGGAAAGTGCTGAGTAGAGCTTAAGAAAGCAATTAGGAAAACAAGGAGTGGGTATAGGAAAACTCTGGCTGGTAAAAGTAGGGAAAAATCCCAAGCTATTCTATATCAATGGAAAGAGGATACCTAGGGGAAGAGTAGGGCCCATTACAGACCAAGGGGGTAATCTGTGGGCGCAGCCAGAGGACATTAGTAGGGTGTTGAACCAATACTTCACATCCGTCTTCACCTAAGAGCTTGAGAATGAGGATGAAGGAATGGAACTCAAAGGGAGAGACTGTGAGGTGCTTGGACAAATTGACATAAGAAAGGACAAGATATTGGTGGTGTCAGCAGGGTTAAAAGTGGACATTGCTCCAGGCCCAGATGAATTGTGTCCCAGGCTGCTGTGGGAGGCAAGGGAGGAGATTGCAAGAAAACTGATCATTATTTTTAATTCCTCTCTGTCCACAGAGGAGATACCAGAGGGCTGATGTGGCTCCGATATTTAAGAAGGGTTCTGGAGATAAACCAGAGAATTAGTGAATCTCACATCAGTGGTAGGGAAACAATTGGAGAAAATTCTGAAAGACAGTGTCTATTTCCACTTGGAGAGACAAGGCTTGATCAGGGAACCTCAGCACAGCTTCATCATGCATAACAAATTTTATTGAATTTTTTGAGGAGGTGACCAGAAGCATAGATGAGGATAATGTAGTTTATTTGGATTTCAGCAAAGCCTTTATCAAGGTTCCACATAGGAGACTTACCAAGAATGCAGATACTTACAAGGTAATCTTGAATAAGACAAGATAATCAGGAATCAAAATTCGCGCAGTTGTAGGAGACAGGGTGATGACAGAAGGTTGACTGGAAGCCATTGGCCAGTGGCATATCAGAGGGATCTGCATTGGGTCCCCTAATACTTGTCATTTATATAATTGACATAGATGAATGGAGGTGGTGTTAGTTTAGTAAATTTGCAGATGACAAAATAAGTGAGGCTATTGACTTGCTCACTGAGTTGGCTTGTTTACGTTCACATGTTTCACCACCATGCTAGCTAACGCTATCAGTGCTGCCTCCAATGAGGCGATGTTCTTCTACTCTATTTGGAATTTATACTGTCTGGTCTGTTATGGTGAGTACTGTCATTTCCAGTTTTCTTCTGTATGGTTTTGTACCTGGAGGGTACGTTGGGGTAGTTGGTGTGGAAGTTGAGGATTTGGTCAGTGTGGGTTGCTCTCCTGTTTACCAAGTTTGGAACTCCTTGTGGTCATACGTTCAACTGTGATGCCCAGAAACGAAAGCTGATTGTTGTTTTCTTCTTGTCTCATGAATTTAATCCCAGCAAATACATTGTTGATGAATTGGTGGGTCTCTTCTCGGAATAATGGTAGCACACAAGCCCAAAAGCACGTTATGACAAAAACTCACAAGAATAAAAGATCCCATACCCATGACATGCTGAACCAATGTTGTTTACAAAATACCATATAACACTACCATAAATGACTGGACAGTATAAATTCCAAGTGGAGTAGAACAATATCGCTTCATCGGAGGCCTCAGTGACAATATCACCTGGCATGGTGCTGAAATATCTGATCGAAAACAACACAGCTTGGCAAACAAGTCAATAACTTCACCCACAATCCAAGCTGCAAATCTTTGTATAAATCTTTTATACAACGATTGGCTTTGGTTAACGTGAGTTTCAGTGTTTTGGGCTACAAAAAGATAAAAATGGGATGGTTAAATGGGCAGATAAGTGGGAGATAGAATTTAACCCTGAAAAGTATGAGATGATACACTTTTGAAGGATTAATTTGACGAGGACATCTTCAGTAAAGGCATGGCACCAGGAAGTTCTGTGGAACAAAGGGACCTGGGTGTGACTGTCCATAGATCTCTGAAGGTGGAAGGTCATGTTAGTGAAGCAGTGCAAAAAACATTTGGACACTTGCCTTTATCACTTGAGGTATAAATTACAAAAACAGGGAACTGTTGGAACTGTATAGAACTTTGGTGAGAGCACTACTGGTGCAATGTGTGCAGTTCTGGTTTCTACATTACAGGAAAAATGTGATTGCACCAGAGGGGATACAGAGGAAATTCACCAGGATGCTGCCTGGAATGGAAAATGCAAGCTATGAGGAAAAGTTGGACAGATTTGGGTTATTTTTGTTGGAACAGAGAGAGAACTGAGGGCTGACCTGATTGACGTGTACAAGATTATGAGGGGCATGGACAGAGTGGATAAGGAGCAGCTATTGTGAGTTAGTCACCAGGGATACAGAATCAAGATGAGGGGATTTGAGGGAAAACCTTTTTTTACCCAGAGGGTGGTGACAGTTTTGGATGTGCAGCCTTGGGAGGGTGGTAGAGGCAAATTGCCTCACATCCTTTAAAAAGTGCCTGCATGAGCAGTTGACATGTCATAACCTTCAAGGCAATGGGCCAAGTGCTGGTAAATGGGATTAGAATGAAGACTAGGTGTTTCTCGTGTTAATGCAGATTTAATGGGCTGAGTTGCCTCTTCTACTTTGCATAATTCTATGACCTTCTCCGTTCTGGAACAGTCAGAATTGAGTTTGATTCTGAGCTACAAAAGGAAATATCAGGGCCAATGACTGAAAACCTGGTCTAAATGTGGTAATTTTTGACAGGCCAGGTATGGGTAACGTAAGGCATGGCTGCCAATGATAGGAACAAGTGCATGAGGCAGAATTGGAAGAAGTCAAAGATTAATCGATTAAACTCTATGACACTCAAGTGTACTGAATTGGAGAGATGCAGAATTTTCTTTTTGTGGGAGTCGTAAATGGGTACAGAAGTAGGAAGGGTCATGGCCATGGACTTACTTAAAAACAAAGATGAGAATTTTAAACTTGAGGTATAGTTTAAACTGTAATCACTGTAGGTTACTGAACAAAAGGGTAATGAGTGAACAGGACTTGTGAGAGAATTCAGGCAGGTGGAGTTTTGAATAGTGTGAAGTTTGTGGTAGCGTGTAGGAGGCGGCTCAGAGTGTGTGGCCATAATCAAACCAAGAGCTAACAAGTGTATGGGGTGAGAATTCCACCAGAAATTGAGCAAAGTGTGGGCAAAATCTGACAATATTACAGAGGGGAGATAGCACAGCTAACAGAAACATAGAAATTACAAGCAAATGTCGGCCTTTTGTCCCACCAAACTTGCTCTGAGATTCAGTGTGACCATGGCTTATCCTCTGTCACAATACCATGCTTGTCTCTCTCCTCATACCACTTGATGTCTTTCGTGTTTAGAAATCTATCTTTAAATCTATTCGGGTACTTGCCATGTTAGAAACTCAGTTTAAACAGAACACCACAATTGAGAGTAATGGTGTGGTTCCCCCAAAGCCTGTGGAGCCAAGCCCTAACATAAAGCATCATTTTCAGCAGAATGGGAAAAGAAACACGAGTGATCTGATTCAAGAAACATTTCCATGTGTGACCTTGCTCCGTTAGGGTTGTGTCTGTGATGTAAAGGTTATTGATTTTCCTGATATTTTCCATTAACTAATTAATGTTTTGAGATTATGAAATCAAATAGACCTACAAAAACACTTCTCCTGCTGTGAATGCTGCAATTTTTTTTTGCTTACTGATGCCAAATATTGAAAAGATATCTGCATTGGGAGCTAATTGGACTGCTTCCTTCTCAAAAGTGACAGTTACTGCTAAATTATGAAAAAGGAACCCTTTTAAAAGTCACCAGAGATTGGAAAATTGCAGTCTTTGTGGCTATCTTGAGCTAATGAAACCCATATCTAGCTGAAAACACATGGCTACCTACCTTTTGAATTGACACTGTAGATTGATGTAGCTACTGAGTGTTCCAAGGCATGCTGAGAGTGCTCAATCCTTTGGTCAGCATTCAGCAAGGAACAGCCTGTGGGATGATATCGCAGTAACTCCCCTGATAGCCTGTTCAATGTAATGCTAACCCAGGAATTTAGGATTCAAATCTGTAGACACACAGAATTAGCTGACCACAGCTGGAAGGAACCCAGAGTAGGCCTCAGCATTATGCTTGAAAACTGTGCCAGGGTTAATCATATACTTGGCTTGGTGAGTAGAACACTTCTGAATTCGAGAGGTTTAAGAACATAACCTTTATTTCAGAGATTTAAGCACATGATCACCCTTGCAGTACTTAGTAAGTGCTGCACTGTTTAGAGGTATTGCCTTTCAGATGAGAAATTAAACTAAATTAAACTGAGATTCTGTTTCTCTTCTTGGGTTCTGATGATTCTGTTCTAAAGAAAACTAAAGCTCTTCCTCTTGTCTGGACAGCATTTATTTTTGAATTGACAGCACTGAAACAGATGATATAGTTTTACATTAGTTGTCTGTGGGAGCTTAGTGTGAGAAAATTAGTTTGCACTTTTAAAATAGTTCAACATTTGACTACAGTTTTGAAAGAGTAGTTTGGTGGCAGTGAAACAGTTGATGCGTCCTGAAATCATGCAGGTGCTGCACAATTGCAAGTTTGTTCCTTTACTTTTTACATGGTCTTCTTGCACCTTCTAATGGGCTTTATTAATTAGATGCGGCCTGTTAATCAACTTGTTATCCTAGAATTGATGAGCCCAGTTGGTGAAATGAGCTCAGGTAGCACCAGTGAGCACAACGACCAGCCTGCACATTCCATTACTGAGCTAGGCAGTGCCATCTAGTTGTGTTGTGAGGCTCTGTTTGCAAAAAGCAGTTGCCCAGGAAATAGCTTATCACTACCTTTTAGCTCAATGAATTGAAACAAATCAATATAACAAAACACATGTTTCCTAATTCATTTCATTGCTACCGCTACTTAGAAAATCTTATAAAAACTCAATGGGTTTTAAATGGAGTTACTGAAGATTACGAAATTGTTATTGATTTGAATTTTTCTTTAAACAGCAATCCTGAGTTCTCTTTGTGGCTTTGTCACAAACCCGATATATTCATGCAGATGTAAAAGCTGATTGAGAACACTGGCATTTATTTCAGGGCTCCCTTTTGAGTCTACAGTGCAAGTGTAGAGGATTACAGTACTAGGAGTACAGGATTATCCCTGACATTTTTACAATAGGGAAGATAGCCTATTGTATTCAAGTCAAAAAAAGAATTCTCCCCCATTATTCAGGCTCTTTAATTATATAAATTTGCCAGAATGTGGAGGACTGAAGATGATTAAGTGACAAGAAGTGACAAAGCGACAAGACAAAAGGAGGTAATCATGAAAGAAATTAGAGAAATAAAAGATGTGCACAAACCCAGGGGATATGTCAATAGTCAGGAGGAAGTATGGGATATCTAGAGAAGTCAAGAAGGCAGCATGTAATACAAGCAAAGCAGGTGGGCTCCAACGTACAGCTCACCAAGGAGCCCTATACTAATAACATTGGACATGTCCTTTTGCTCATCAAGTTTTATAACAGTAAAGACAGCAATACGTTTGACAATTTGTCATTTAGTAATGCAAATTATTTCATTTTAAATATCTTAAACAGCCACACACAGTATACACGTTAACCCTGGACCCAAAACACTCCGAAGGATGTTCATAAGGACTTCTGAAGATGGATTCTCCAAGCCTCTTCATCTCATTGACTTTCAAAGAAAGCAGATGTCTCTTTCTTAATGACTACGTAAAAGCTAAATTGCATAGCCCCTTAAAACAGGGCAGGAATCGTGATGCACAATTAACCCTCTTCCCATTGATTGTGATTCGGCTGCTTGCTGACTCCATGCTGTCTGGGTCATTTGAATAAGCTCTGCATCCAGGCAGGACTAATCACATGGTTCTTTGGCTAGTCAAAGCAGTGGGGCCCGTACTATGAGTGGCTAGCACCATTTAAAGCTAGTCTGTACTTGGGGGAGCACATTGTGGCTGGAACAAGTGCTGAGGGAATTAGTGAAGGCAGTCTAAGCCCAGAAAGTACGAGAATGGCACAGCATGAAAGATTGAAGCTCCAAGGTTTTCGGGAAACATACATTCTGGAAAAGATAGAAAAAAAGAATTGTCCATTATCCTCAGTGGAGTGACATAGCTGGGTAATTTTCCGCTTTGATGGGCATATCATTGTGTTGTAACTAATGGAGCAGCTTAATGAAAGACATAGCTAATTTTGAAGCACAAACCTTCAGCATTATTGTTGGGATATTGCTTGGAACTTAGAACAGTACAGCCAGGGACATGCCCTATGGCCCACCACATCCTTGTTGACCATGACACTATTCTAAACTAATCCCATCTGCCTGCTCGTGGCCCATACTGTTCTATCCCAATAGGTGTCTGTCCAAATATCTCTTAAATGTTACTGCCGTATCTGCTTCTGACTTGGCTGCACATTCCAGACATCTACCACCTTGTGTGTTTTAAAAAAAAACCTTGCCTCAAACATCTCATTTAAACATTCCCCTTTCTTTCAGGTCACCCATCAGTCTCCGATGATCTAACAAAAACAGTCCAAGTTTGTCTGTCCTCTCCTTATTGTTACTACATTCCAATCCAAGCAATGTCCTGGTAAACCCCTTTTGCACCCACTCGAATACCTCCACGTCTTTCCAGTATTGTGGTGAACAGAACTGTACTCAATACTCCAAATATTCCAATACTCCAACTAAAGTTTTACATAACTGCAACATGACTTGCAAACATTTATACTCAATGCCTGTTACAATTTATTACCGGTGGTATTGAATACCAAAGTAGGAAGGCTATGTATCAGATGCACAGGAATTCATGAGACCACATCTGGTGTATTGGCCTTCCTATTTAAGGAAGGATGTAAGCAGTTCAGGGAATGTTAACCACACCAATTGTTCCAATGAGAAAATGTTGGAAGGGCTAGGCTGGTAACCATTGGTGTTTAGAAGTTTAAGGGATGATTTGTTGGGACATATAAAGTCCTGTAGACTGTTTGAGTGCAGGAAGGATGTTTCCTGTATTGGAAGAACGTAGAACTCGAGTTGCTATTTCAGTATGCGTGCTCTGCCATTTAAAATGAAGATCATGAATCTTTCAAGTACTTTTCCTTGAACTCATGAAAGCAGGGATTTTGAATGCAAGATTTGGCTAGATGTGTGGTAGCCAAGGTTATTGGTAGTGAGTGAGAATGTAGAGTTGACATTACAGTAAGCTTGTAATAAATGGTGGAGTAACCTTTTCCTGCTCCTATCTTGCATGTTCATCTATAATCCCCTGGAGGAGATGGTGCTGGCCATTATTGGAATGGCCAGTGCTGACACTAAATCCATTTCCAGTGTTGAAGTTATGGCCACCTTTTTTCACACAGTTCTGGGCCCATTTATCATGCAGTGTCTGCATGGTCAATATTACAATACACCATCAACTTCTCAAGGGCAATTAATGCCGGTTTAACCAATAATTTTCCGATGAATGAAGAAATAAAATCTAGCAGCTGCCCAGAGTCTCTTGTACTATTATAGAAATCTTCCAGGCCACCCTTCAATACAGCTTATTATGCAACTACTGATTTACTTGACTGCACTGTCTGCTCCAATGTGGACGTTACTAACCCCAAGAAACTATTATTCTGTCATTCCATTCCTGCCATCAGCCATCATTTTCGATCTATTATTGTCAAGGGATGTAGGGCTTGCAGCAGATATGGGTAAACAGTTGTTTTAGCCATTCAGTATTAGAGATGGCTGCATCTTTTAAACATTTAAAAACTGACCAAGAGGCTAACAGAATAGGTCTTGCGTGACTCAATATCAAGGGATTTTTTAAATCTCCAGGCCCTGCACAACAATACTATTTAATTCAATTAACGGTGGCATATACAGTTATTGATGAACAGTGTAGATTTCCCTGTCCTGTATTATTAAGGTCCCAACTAACCTCTCAAATTATATCACTATCTGCGCTAGTTATCATATTTCTATTTGAGAGAACCTAACATGCATTTTAACCTACAACAGTGATTATATTTGAGAAGTACAGCACTGACTGTAGAGCAGTTTTGAATGTCCACAAATTGTGAAGGTTTCAATATAAATATGAGTTCCTCCTTGCAAGATTCTGGGGAATGCGTGTGTGCTACTGCCATCTTTTGCCTAAATTTGTGAAGGATTTGTTTTTTGTTGAATCTATCTTCCATTAATTGAGCGTATTTTCTGAGGCTGGGATTAGTACAAAGTCTGATCCAGTTAATGGATAGAAATGCAGTGACTGACCAAGTTTATTTTGCACGAATTTGAAAAGGAAACTTTGAATTTTTCACAGGAGATTAAATGGTTCAGAGAGGCAAACAAGGAGTAATTCCATTTGCATCCGAATTTTTTTGAATCATAGAATCCTTACAGTGTGGGGGCCAGCTATTTGGCCCATCGAGTTCACACTGACCCTTCTGAAGAGAATCCCACCCGGATCCCCCTCCCTATAACCCTACATTTCCCATGGCTAACCCATCTATCTGGCATATCCCTGGACAATTTAGCATGGCCAGTCCATCTGACCTACACATCTCTGGACTGTGGGAGGAAACCACAGCACCTGGAGGAAACCCACGCGGACACTGGGAGAATGTGCAAACTACTCAGATAATCATCCGAAGGTAGAATCGAACCTAGGTCTCTGGTGCTGAGGCAGCAGTGCTAACCACTGAACCACTGTGTCATTTTTGTTGGGAAATATTTGACTGTCACATGTCGCAAGTGTGAGTACAAAGAGCTAGGCACAAAATGAAGAAGCGGAAGTTCAGGGGTATTTTTGGAATTATTACCTGACTTGTGACACTATTGCTGTTCCTTCAGTATCACTGAGTCAGAATCCTGGAGCTCCCTTTCTAATAGTGTGTCCACACCAAATGAACTACACCAGTTCAGGATGGCCTCTTGGCCTCTGAGAGCAATAACTGTTGTCCCAACCAGCAAAAGCAACATTCCCTGATTGAATGAAAATGTAATTTGAAGAACAGATAGCTGGCAGGTCAGAAGATGAGACAGTACAAAAATACAAGAGGTTTACTTGGATGGGAAAAAATGAGAAAGCGACTAGAAATAACATGGTGAGAATTTCTGATAAAAAGTGTAGAAAGCGAGCCTCAGAATGAAAGCAAAATAAGGAGAAGGCAGATGAGTTGAGCAGGTGTTTTGCCTCAGTATTTACTGCAGTAAGCAACATCCCAGAATTAACAGTGAGTCAGGAATTGAAAGGGAGAACAGACGATAGGTTGAATGGCTCTGTTCCTTCATGGTCTAAATACAGTCAAGCCCAAGACAGATTTTTAAACAGGAAGGGAATCGAGGCTCATAGCTGAACCGCAGGAAAAGAGCTGAGGATTAATGGTGAAGCAGGCTCGATGGGCTGAAGGGCCCATTTCAGCTCCTGTCCCTTATGGTCAAGAAAATTGCAATCACCAGGGAAGTGGCACGGAGCCAACGGAATCTGTGGGCTGGGAAGTCCCTGTGTTTGAATGTTCCAAAATTCCCTGATTTGGGTAATATTCCTTTAGACTGGTGAGAAAGTGAGGGAGAATGAAAGGAGGACCAATTCGAATCTTTCAAAATCTGCTGATAACACCAAACTGGGCCAGTCGACCGTTCCTAACCGTGCTGCTTTTTCTGCACAATTATGTTTCCAGTCAAATCAATTCCACATTGCACCTTTATCACAACACATCACCAACGTTCTCTCAGTTGTTAACGGTTGTGCAAGCTTCCAAGGCTCATGTGTGGCAGTGACTTCTGGAAACAGCACCATGGTTGGTGTGCCAATGTCAATCATGGAGCATTGGAGTGGCTGAGTGCATATGCAGCTGCACTGTTTCGAGGAGGTGTTGCTCACCACCACATTGATACCGGCCTTCATTACTGCACCACCTTTTCGTTTTTGTCCATTCCCTTGGAACATTGACTCTTGAGTTCTCAGTTTTAGTCACCCTATCACCAAGCCTTTGCAATTGCAGTCAAGTCACAATAAAAACCTAAAGAACTGCGAATACTATAAATCAGAAATGAAAACAGTAATTACAGGACAAGCTTAGCCAGTCTGGCTATATCTGTGGAGAAAAATCAGAGTTAAACTTTTGAGTTGTGTTCTGAAGAAGGGTCACTGGACCCGAAACGTTAACTCTGATTTCTATCCACAGATGCCGCCCAACCTGTTAAGCTGATCCAGCAATTTGTCATATTCATTTTTGTTTGTGTCATTACCTGGTCTTTATTAAAATGCTGCATGTATTAACCTACCTGTCAGTATTTTTGGAACTTTTTTCTTTGAAAATAGTATAAATGGAAATTTGTTTGCATTGGGAGACTTTTATGAGCAGGCAAAATAAGCATTGAAAAGTATTAGTGATAATGGGAACTGCAGATGCTGGAGAATCCAAGATAATAAAATGTGAGGCTGGATGAACACAGCAGGCCAAACAGCATCTCAGGAGCACAAAAGCTGACGTTTCGGGCCTAGACCCTTCATCAGAGAGGGGGATGGGCTGAGGGTTCTGGAATAAATAGGGAGAGAGGGGGAGGCGGACCGAAGATGGAGACAAAAGAAGATAGGTGGAGAGGAGAGTATAGGTGGGATGAGGTTAGTAGGTAGGAGATGGAGGTGCGCCTTGGGGAGGGAGGAAGGGATGGGTGAGAGGAAGAACAGGTTAGGGAGGCAGAGACAGGTTGGACTGGTTTTGGGATGCAGTGGGTGGAGGGGAAGAGCTGGGCTGGTTGTGTGGTGCAGTGGGGGGAGGGGACGAACTGGGCTGGTTTTGGGATGCGGTGGGGGAAGGGGAGATTTTGAAGCTGGTGAAGTCCACATCGATACCATTGGGCTGCAGGGTTCCCAAGCGGAATATGAGTTGCTGTTCCTGCAACCTTCGGGTAGCATCATTGTGGCACTGCAGGAGGCCCATGACAGACGTGTCATCGAAAGAATGGGAGGGGGAGTGGAAATGGTTTGCGACTGGGAGGTGCAGTTGTTTATTGTGAACCGAGCAGAGGTGTTCTGCAAAGCGGTCCCCAAGCCTCCGCTTGGTTTCCCCAATGTAGAGGCAGCCACACTGGGTACAATGGATGCAATATACCACATTGGCAGATGTGCAGCTGAACCTCTGCTTAATGTGGAATGTCATCTTGGGGCCTGGGATAGGGGTGAGGGAGGAGGTGTGGGGGCAAGTGTAGCATTTCTTGCGGTTGCAGGGGAAGGTGCCGGGTGTGGTGGGGTTGGAGGGCAATGTGGAGCGAACAAAGGAGTCACAGAGAGAGTGGCCTCTCCGGAAAGCAGACATGGGTGGGGATGGAAAAATGTCTTGGGTGGTGGGGTCGGATTGTAGATGGCGGAAGTGTCGGAGGATGATGCGTTGTATCCGTAGGTTGGTGGGGTAGTGTGTGAGAATGAGGGGGATCCTCTTAGGGCGGTTGTGGCGGGGGCGGGGTGTGAGGGATGTGTTGTGGGAAATGCGGGAGACGCGGTCAAGGGCGTTCTCGACCACTGTGGGGGGAAAGTTGCAGTCCTTGAAGAACTTGGACATCTGGGACGTGCGGGAGTGGAATGCCTCATTGTGGGAGCAGATGCGGCGGAGGCGGAGGAATTGGGAATAGGGGATGGAATTTTTGCAGGAGGGTGGGTGGGTGGAGATGTATTCTAGGTAGCTGTGGGAGTCGGTGGGCTTGAAATGGACATCAGTTACAAGCTGGTTGCCTGAGATGGAGACTGAGAGGTCCAGGAAGGTGAGGGATGTGCTGGAGATGGCCCAGGTGAACTGAAGGTTGGGTTGAAAGGTGTTGGTGAAGTGGATGAACTGTTCGAGCTCCTCTGGGGAGCAAGAGGCGGTGCCGATACAGTCATCAATGTAACAGAGGACGAGGTGGGATTTGGGGCCTGTGTAGGTGTGGAAGAGGGACTGTTCCACGTAGCCTACAAAGAGGCAGGCATAGCTGGTGCCCATGGCCACCCTCTTTGTCTGTCGGAAGTGGGAGGAATCGAATCGAATCTCCTACCTACTAACCTCATCCCACCTCCTTGACCTGTCTGTCTTCCCTGGACTGACCTATCCCCTCCCCACCATACTCTCCTCTCCATCTATCTCCTTTTCTCTCCATCTTCGGTCCGCCTCCCCCTCTCTCCCTATTTATTCGAGAACCCTCACCCCATCCCCCTCTCTGATGAAGGGTCTAGGCCCGAAACATCAGCTTTTGTGCTCCTGAGATGCTGCTGGGCCTGCTGTGTTCATCCAGCCTCACATTGGAAAGTATTAGTTTGCTTTCATTTGGGAGGCCTGGGATTGATTATTTTTCTGTTTTGTAAAAAACACACGTAGCTTGAGATCAGAGATAATGGGAACTGCAGACGCTGGAGAATCCAAGATAACAAAGTGTGAAGCTGGATGAACACAGCAGGGAAAGCGGCATCTCAGGAGCACAAAAGCTGACATTTCGGCCTTAGACCCTTCATCTGATGAAGGCTCTAGGCCCGAAACATCAGCTTTTGTGCTTCTGAGATGCTGCTTGACCTGCTGTGTTCATCCAGCTTCACACTTTGTTACCCATAGCTTGAGAAGCTTTCATTTTCAGTTTGCAGTCGTCCTGATTGAAGTTGCTTTTTTAATTCATTCACGGGATAAGGGTGTTGTTGGCTAAGCAGCATTTATTGGCCATCCCTAATTGCCCAGAGGGTAGATCAAAGTGAATCACAGTGTTGTGGGTCTGGAGTCAGATGTAGACCAAGCCAGGTAAGAGTGGCAGTTTCCTTTTCTAAAGGACGTTAGTGAACCAGGTCATTTTTTTTTCAACGATCACCAGTGGATTCACAGCCATCATTAGACTCTCAATTCCAGATATTTCTTGAATTTAGATTCCACCATCAGCTGTGGTGGGATTTAAACCCAGGTCCCCAGAACGTTATCTGGTACAGTGGTAATACCAGTTGGCTATCACCTCCCCACTATGTATAAAATAGTTATCCTGTACCGAGAAATTAGTTCAGTAAAGTTAGAAATGGGATAGCTCAGTGTAAGGGTTTAGTTTGAAATGACCTGACAAGAAATGTTTGGCTTGAATCTTGAGGGGTTACTTGAAGTTGAGAAAGTCCAAGTTCAGTTGTATGATTACTTAAGAGGCTTTCAAACTCTTGGGTGGGAATTGTACGCAACAGTTAAGTCAAAAGTATAAATGTAACAGAGAATGGATATTCTGTAGTGTTTGAGTGCTGTGGAATGATGCTGTTCTGACATAAGGTGTATTGTACATTGTTTGTTTCAAAATCTTTTAAATTGTGTTATGTGTAAATATCTTGACCTGTTTTATTTTAACATTTCTTCTGTGTATTAAATTTACGTTTTATTGTCATAACCAAATTCACAGCATTGCACACTTGTGTTTCAGTGAAAGACCACCTTTCTTTTAAAAATAATTATCAAGCTGAATTTCAGTTGAGAGCATTCAGAATGAAAGGGTTAGAGGTATGGATGTTAAGTTTGCTGATGCCATAAAGGTAGATACGAAAATAAGTTGTGAAGAGGACTTGAACCGACAAAAGAATGTGGACAGATTAAATGAGTCGGTAAAGATCTGGCAAAAGGAGTATAATGTGGGATAATGTGTAGTTGTGTGTTTTGGCAGGAATAGTAAAGAAACATATTTTCTAAATTCTGAGAGATTACAAAGCTGTACGATGTAGAGGGTTGGAACCCTGGAGAAGTTAAGCACAGGAAGAAGCCATTCAGCGTTTAGTATGCACAGCGCCAGTATTAGCCAGCTGCCCATTCTAATTCCACTTCCGAGCACCTGCTACATGGTATTGTAGGTTGACTACTTGAGCTTCAGATCCAGGTTTGTTTTAAATAACTCTCATTTATTATGTAATTTCTGTTCTTTGTTTGCCCTCCCCAAATGCATAACCTCGTACTACTTCGGATTGAATTTCATTTGCTGTTTCTGTGCTCACTCAACCAAAGCACTGACATCATCCTTGCTCTTGACAGCCATCCTCTTTCACTATCAACTACTATACAGTGCTTTATTTTTGTGTGTTGTCTGCAAATCTCCCAATCATGCTTTTCACATTTAAATCTAAATCATTACTATTTACCGTAAACAGCAAGGGACAATGGCCTTTGGGATCTGAGTGTGCCAGTGCATGAACCACAAAAGACTAGAATACAGCAATGGCAAATAATTAGAAAAACGAGTAGAATGTCGTTTATTGAATACTAAAATAGGGAGGTTAGTTTTGCTTTATTTATACAGGGCATTGGTAATACCCTATCTGGAATACTGTGTACAGTATTTCTGTCCTTAACTAAGCAAAGATGTAAATGTGTTGGAAGCAGTTCAGAGAATCTATGCCAGACTAATACTTGGAGTGGGCAAATTGTCTCATGAGGAAAGGTGGTCAGGCTAGGCTTGTATACACAGGAGTTTAGAAGCCTAATAGGTAATTTAAATGAAGTAAGTGTGCTCCTGAGATGCTGCTTTGCCTGCTGTGTTCATCCAGCCTCACATTTTATTATCTTGGAATTCTCCAGCATCTGCAGTTCCCGTTATCTCCAAGACCCTGAATGGTCCTGATTGGGTGGATGTGATCAGGATATTTCCTGTTGAAGTCGCTTCACTGTTTAAAACTAAGAGATCTCCTATTTAAGACAGAGTTGAAGTGATTTCCTACCCCCCCCCCCCCCAACAAACAGTGGAATCTTGGTCTTTGAAACTCCGCTTCACTATGTTTTGAGGAAGAGTGCCTTTTATGGCAGACATAGGCAGATTCTTGGTAAATAAGGAGGTGAAAGGTGATCAGGGGTCACTAGGAATTAGTTTGAATCAGATTAACCGTGATCTTATTGTGAATGGTGGAGCTGGCCAGTACCCAGTACTTTGGTCAAATGCACACAGGTGTCTGCCAGCATCCACACATACAACTCCCAACATATCATGTGCCCTACCGTCTTTGTGTTTTATTACCTAATTATGTTAAATAATATCACGTTTCCCCTGGATATTTGACGTAGTTTAACTCATGAAGTTTTAAATTTAATGTAATATGTGTAACATCCCAGCACGAGTTTAAATTACTGCAGGGGAAGTGATGGTCTTGTGATATTATCACTGGGTTGTTAATCCAGAGACCCAGATAATGCTCTGGGGACGTGGCTTCAAATCCTGCCATGGCAGATAGTGGAATTTGAATTCAATAAATATCTGGAATCAAGAGTCTATTGATGACCATGAATCTATTATCGATTGATGGAAAAACCCATCTATTTCGGGAAGGAAACTGCCTTCCTTACCAGGTCAGGCCTATATGTAACTCCACACCCATGGTAATGTTGACTCTGAACTGCCCTTTGGGCAATTAGGCAGGGGCAATAAATGCTGCCAAGTGACGCCCTCATCCCGTGAATGATTTAAAGAAAAAGCAGTTATGAGAGAAAAGAACTTTGCTAGTTCTTTGTTACAAAATTTCTCTTATTCCTCGAGTTCACTAATTTTGTCAACAATGGGCCTTTTCTTTAGTCCAGTCCTGTTGTTTATTTCTTCAGTTAACCTTGAACAGATCATTTATTTTTCTGGAGCTTTTATTTCGCAAAGCAATAGATAGTTGCTGTGAATGATGAAATATGTTTCCAATAGTTTAATCTACTGTATACTTTCTAATTTAATGTTCTAATCTAGTTTGATAAATGTGCCCCATCTGTTGACGTGATTGCCTTTGGTTGAATTTAAGACTCTAGTTTAGTGACTTCAGTCGACCATTCTCAATTGTAGTGGGAAATTCCAATCTTAAGAGTCATAGATGTAACATATGCACTGTCTTTCTGCTGATGATTAGTATGTTTTAATATGGAAAAAGGTACATTTTGTTACGTTTGGAGTGTGAATTATTTCTACTATTCATTCATGGGACGAGGGCGTCACTGGCTGAGCCAACATTTATTGACTGTCCTTAAATGCCCAGAGGGCAGTTAAGAGTTAACCACCTTTATGAGTCTGGAGTCACATGTCTAAGGCAGACCAAGTCAGGATGTCGGTTTCCTTCCCAGAAGAATATTAGGGAACCAGATAGGTTTTTCCAACAATGGACAGATTTTGTTTTAATTTGGTGGGATTTGAACCTGGGTTCCCAAAACATTACTGGGACCTCTGGATTAACAGTCTAACAATTGTAACACTAGGCTGTCACCTCCCTCCTCATCCCCCAAAATTTCTTGGAGTGCAAGAACATTCAACAGCCAGCATTTACAAGTTTAATTCAAGCACGGTTATTCATTCTCTCACATTTATCCTGAAAATAAAGCAACAATACCATTTCAATCTCTTTCTCTCCCATGCATTGTTTTCCTGACCCCCCAGCCCCTCACATAAAAGTTAAGTACAGGTAGTGGTGGTATACTTTAACTCCTGTTAACTCAGCTCCTGGTTACTAACTCCAGTCTTCCACGTAGTTGGCCTGGTTTTGATGACTTGCATTTGAAGTGGGTGTCTTGTAGAGCAAAGAATTTTCAGCATGCTGAGGTTCCTTTAGGTTAATTTTCTAGGAAGTTGTGTCTCAGGTCAACTTTAAACTCAGGCAAGTTACATTCTTTGCTCGATGTCCTGCAGTTTTCCTGCAAGCCACAGTGACTGAGTGGTTCACTCTGTCACCTCCTTGTGTCTATGTGGGTTTCCTCTGACTGTTCTGGTTTCCTCCCATAGTCCAATATGTGCAGGTCAGGTGGATTGGCCATGCTAAATTGCACATAGTGTCCAGGCACATGCAGGCTAGGTGGGTTAGCCATGGGAAATAAGAGGTTATGGGGATAGGGTGGGTGGCTGGGTCTGCGTGCTGCATGGGATGCTCTTCAGAGAGTTGATGGGACAAATGGCCTCTTTCCGTACTGTAGGGATTCTTTGATTCTATTTGATGATTTACGCCTCATTCACAGATTGGTTGAAAGCTTTAATGGCTTTGATGGTTCTAGCATTGAACAAAGTATAACCTTCCTTAGACCGAGAAAGTATCACTGTCTCAGCATATTCCAAATAAGGGGTAGTGTGTCTAGAGATCCTGTGTTGTGGGTTAGCAGCTTGTTTGGGATTTTTGGCAATCAGTTTCTTTGTTTTTTTCAGTAACCCTTACAATTGATAAAATCCTTGGTTTTGGGGAAGAGCATTGATTTATCTCAATCCAAAAGGTTCTTTTGGTATTGTCCTATACTTGAATAAGGATATGTGTGACTTCCCTGATGGCTGTCCACCTTAATTAGATTTTTTTTTGAGACTTGGTGTTGTCTCTAGCTAAAAGGCCAAAGGTCACATGATTGACAGCAGTCATGCTACTAGTTTGATTGTATCCAGTTTTGAAAAGAATTGATGAATGTTCATAATATGGTATGTTCATATGTATTATGACATTAGGATCACTCTTCCTTAGGATTTCTTACCATGAGATTATTCATTAATCTTGTCTCATTAATCGAGGCAAGATCTAAAATTGCCTGTTTGTGTAACGTGGGTTAGATTAGAGTGCCAACCACAGGTCTGGTGTCCATATTATGAAAAGAATGTAGAGGCATTGACAAAGGAACACAAAGATTTACAATGATTGTACCAGAGCAAGAAAGTGTTAATGATTTAAAAATTGGATGATGGTTCTCAGATTGCTTTCCCTCAATGACGTAGTTGAGGGACGATCGAATAGTTGTCGTTTGTGCAGAAATCAAAACTAGGGGCCAGAAGTGAGTTGTACCCAATAAGAGTGGGAATTATCCCAAGTTCTGACAAATATTTATTCTTCAACAGATTCAAGAACAGCTTCATCTTGCTGTTACCAGACTTATGAACCTCTCAGATATTAGAGTTGATCTTTCTCTGTACCTTCTCTGTAGCAGTAATGCTATATTCTGCATTCTGTTCCATTACCCTGATGTACTTACGTAAGGTATGATTTGTTCAGGTAGCATACAAAATAACATTTTTCACTGTATCTCAGTGCATGTGACAATAATAAATCAAATCAAATCAACATCACCACAGAAGATTGTCACATGATATTCATACTTTGTAATAGTTTGCTCTATATAGATGGCCTTATGTTTCTCACCTTGCTGTAAATCTAACTACGAACCAAATTACATTATTAGCTGTAAAGCACATCGGGGTGTCCCTGTGTTTGTGAAAGATGTTTGTTCCATTCACAGCAGGTATGTGTTTCGTAGTCAGTGAACCGAGAATTTGTAAAGCTTAATTCGCTCCATTTTTCAGATTTCTCATTGTTTTAATTTTTAAAATGGCCAACAGCAAAGCATGTTTTTTAAACAAGATCAAGGTTGGTTTGTGGCCCAGCTACTACTGAAAGCTACTAATTAAAATGTGACAATTATTAGATAAAATACAGGCACAAAGCTTGTAGGTGAATGCAAATAAGAGTAGTTGTAAATAAAAAAGAAAGGTCAGTCTGTTAGAGATAGTAAGAACTGCTGATGCTGGAGTCTGAGATAACACAGTGTGGAGCTGGATGAACACAACAGGCCAGGCAGCATCAGAGGAGCAGGAAAGCTGATGTTTCAGGTCGGGACCCTTCTTCAGAAATGGAGGAGGAGAAGGGCTATTGTTGCAGGCCTGTTGTTTACTTGAAGATTCTCTTTTGAAGTGAAAGAATTGTAAAATCAAAGTTGGGATTTAGCTGCCATAATGACCTATTACTTGAGTAGTTGGCAGTTTCTCTACCTTAGTGGATAAAGCAGAACAGGATTCTGATGGAGTGCACGCTCCTTCATTTCATATTCAGGGCACCAGAGTTTGTGGCCTTCAGTACCGTGGCTCAGCAATACAGCCCTTAGCTACTTTGCCTTTTCCTCTCCTGTTCAGAATTCTCTCTCTGGCCCTGTCTCATCGGTAGCATTCTGTTTTTAAAATGTTGTCTCTTAAAGTCTTATTCAGATGAAATTTAAGATGGCTTCTATGTTAATTTTTAATGAATCATTGTCATGAAAAGCAAAGTCAATTCCTGTGGGGATCCTTCCAGTCTTCTGCTTTTCCATCAGACTTTTTTCAAATTCTCACACCTTTAACAGGAGCCATTGTGTTTCTTAAAGAGTAATTGAATTCTGAATGGCTTCTTTTTATGGTTGATTTTAACATAATACATCAGTCTGCCTGCCTTTCTGGATGAAAAGCCTGTCATGTGATTGCAGGCAGCCATTTTTTAGATACTGCATCTATTTTTAAAAAGTCAGATTTGTCATCTTTATAAATGATATAACTAAATACAAATGAATTTCTTGCACTATAGATGGGTGAACATGGGTGAGATTTTTGGTTGAACCTAAATTTACAGTGGCTGCAAATTGTGCAGTTACCTAGGAGTGCAGTATTTGAGTCTGGAGGCCAGAAAACTGCTGGAATGCCATATAAATGCAGCTCAATTTCTCATGTATAATGTACATATTGCATTTTATTTTCAGCTGGGAAGTACTGAGATTCCTGCTGTCTAATCTGCGCTGGTGGGTGGAGGAGTATTATTTTGACGGCTTTCGATTTGATGGAGTAACATCGATGTTATATCATCACCATGGAATAAGTACGCTTCATTTATTTTAAAGTTTGAAACAACTTTTCTTAAAATATGCTATTCTTTTTAACTTGATGTCAGACTGTTCAGTGTTAGTTGATCATGAAACACACAGAATGCTGGAGAAACTCAGGAGGTCTGGCAGCATTTGTAGGGAGAGAAGCAATGTTAATGTTTTGAGTTCAATATGACTGTTCTTCGGAACTTTAATGTTGATTAGCATGCCTCACTGGGGGATGGGCTTTGCCTTGAATTATATGCAGGATGGTTTGGGGATCCCACCCCAAGCCCAGTAAGGGGTTCTCCAGGGAAATATTCTCTTAGCAAATTTCTTTCAAAGGCCCTTGGAGAATCTTATGGATAATAATGGCATAGTGGTATTATTGCCAGGTAATGTCCTGGGTACCCTGGTTCGAATCCTGCCACAGCAGATTGTGGAGACAGCAGGAACTGCAGATGCTGGAGAATCTGAGATAACAAGGTGTAGAGCTGGATGAACACAGCAGGCCAAGAAGGGTCTAGGCTTGAAACGTTAGCCTTCCTGCTGTTCTGATGCTGCTTGGCCTGCTGTGTTCATCCAGCTCTACACCTTGTTATCACAGCAGATGGTGGAGTTTGAATTCAGTAAAAATCTAGAATTAAGAGCCTAATGATGACCATGAATCCATTGTCGATTGTTTGAAAAGCAATCAGGTATGCTAATATCCTTTAAAGGTGGAAACTATCATCCTTACCTGTTCAGGTCCATATGTGATTCCAGACCCACAGCAATGTGACTGGCTCTAAACTGCTGTCTGAACGTGCAGTAATTTCTGGGCTAGCCACCAATGCCCAATTATCCTGTGAATAAATAAAGAAAAAGATCATTTCACTCCCATCTAAACTCTGGAAGTACAGAGCCACTGTCAATTAACCCCTGACCAACCAGTCTGAGTCTGCTGTGGTAATACTGTGACTGTTCAGTATCTTGCCTGCTCGCTTTTCTCTGGAGATTCTCTACATGTTGATATTAACCTCTTACCCAGCATTGCCAATCCAATATCGCCAAGAACACCAAGGAACTTCTCAGCCCTTTGAATTGTTGAATCACCAAAGTTTTTCCTCTTGTTTGGAAAACATAGTTTCTGTAAATATAGCAGACCCTCAGTACATAGGGACTGGAGCATTTCAGTGCTTCCATTTGTTCTGTGACTCAGGTATATTAGGTGCTTGTCTGTATCCCAACTGCATTTACATGTCTGCTTCATACTCTTTGTTACCATTTGTATTAAATCGAAACGATTAAAGGAAGCCCATTTGACCCATCTTGTCTGTCCTGCTTCCCCAAGGAACTATCCAATGAATTGCTTTCAGCGCATTCCTTGTAGTCCTATAAATAATTTCCTCTTCCTTCAATGATTCAAGTTCCTTTTGAAAGTTCCTATTGAAACTAACCCTTCAAACATTAAAGTTCAGATCAAAACTATCTACTTTTTAAAATCATTCTCCACTCCCTGCCTTGGATGTTTCTCATTTATCCTACGTTTGTGTCTTTTGGTTACTGATCTTCCTAGTTTTTCCAAATTTACATCACCAAAGCCATTACCTACTCTGCTTTAAGCAGGATAGTACCATTTTCTCTAGCTTTTTAACAAAGTTCACGTCTCTCCTCCCTCTTACCAACCTGTAAGTCTCTGCTATGCTCCCTCCAGCTCAAAAGGATAAAAGAGAAGTATGGCACAGTAACTGGCCGTTCGCCCTCCAAGCCTGTGTTGATCATCATGCACTGACTAATCTAAAAAGTAAACCTTGTGCCCTTATTTAATCCATATCCCTCTATTTCCCTCCCTACTCATGTAACCGTTCAGATGCCTCTTAAACGTTGCCAATGTGCCTGCTTCCACCACCACCTCTGGCAGTGTATTCCAGGCTCCTACCACTCCCTGTGGAGAAAATCTTTCCTCACACATTCCCCTTAAACTTTTGCCGTCTCACCTTGAACCCTGGGCGGAAGCCTCTTACTATTCACCCTATCTATGCCTCTCATAACTTTGTAGAGCTCTATCAGGTCTCTTCTCAACTTCCATCTTTCCAGTGAAAACAATCCCAGTATTTTTAACCTTTCCTCATGACCAGTGCCCTTGAGACTGGGCAACATCCTGGTGAACCTTCTCTGTACTCTCTCCAAAGCTTCCACATCCTCCTGTAATGTGGCAACCAAAACTGTACACAATACTCCAAATGCAACCTAATAAAGGTTTTATATAGCTGCAACTTTTGTAGTCCATTCCCTGACCAGTGAAGGCAAGCATGCCATGTGCCATCTTAATCACTTTGGCCATCTGTGTTGCCACTTTTAGGGAACTGTGGACCTGCATGCCCAGATCCATCTGAATGTTCATGTTCCTAAGGGTTCTGCTGTTAACAGTATAATTGACACCTAAATTTGATTCTCCAGAATGCATCCCTCGCGTTTATCCAGATTAAACTCTATCTGCCATTTCTGTGCCCAGGTCTCCAAGCTATCTACAGTCTGTTGTATCCTTTTGCAATCGTTGGCACTATCAACAACTCCACCAATCTTCATATTATCAGCAAACTTGCTAACAGACAACTCCCATTTTCCTCCAGATCATTTATATATACTACAAACAACAGAGGACCTAAGACTGGTCTGTGAATCTTGCTCTTGAAGTGCTCTATTTCCCTATGATACACAACCAGATCCCCAGATTCTTCAGTGATAATGGGAACTGCAGATGCTGGAGAATCCAAGATAATGAAATGTGAGGCTGGATGAACACAGCAGGCTCAGCAGCATCTCAGGAGCACAAAAGCTGACGTTTCGGTCCTAGACCCTTCATCAGAGAGGGGGATGGGGTGAGGGCTCTGGAATAAATAGGGAGAGAGGGGGAGGCGGACCGAAGATGGAGAGAAAAGAAGATAGGTGGAGAGGAGAGTATAGGTGGGGAGGTAGGGAGGGGATAGGTCAGTCCAGGGAAGACGGACAGGTCAAGGAGGTGGGATGAGGTTAGTAGGTAGGAGATGGAGGTGCAGCTTGGGTGGGAGGAAGGGATGGGTGAGAGGAAGAACAGGTTAGGGAGGCAGAGACAGGTTGGACTGGTTTTGGGATGCAGTGGGTGGAGGGGAAGAGCTGGGCTGGTTTTGTGGTGCAGTGCAGGGAGGGGACGAACTGGGCTGGTTTTGGGATGCGGTGGGGGAAGGGGAGATTTTGAAGCTGGTGAAGTCCACATTGATACGCTGCAATGTGGACTTCATCCCAAAACCAGCCCAACCTGTCTCTGCCTCCCTAACCTGTTCTTCCTCTCACCCATCCCTTCCTCCCACCCCAAGCCGCACCTCCATCTCCTACTTACTAACCTCATCCCACCTCCTTGACCTGTCTGTCTTCCCTGGACTGACCTATCCCCTCCCCACCTCCCCACCTATACTCTCTCCACCTATCTTCTTTTCTCTCCATCTTCGGTCCGCCTCCCCCTCTCTCCCTATTTATTCCAGAACCCTCCCCCCATCCCCCTCTCTGATGAAGGGTCTAGGCCCGAAACATCAGCTTTTGTGCTCCTGAGATGATGCTGGGCCTGCTGTGTTCATCCAGCCTCACATTTCATTACCCCAGATTCTTCATCTGGGAGAGTTGCTGCCAGATTTCAGTCTTGTACGGTCAGGGTCTGTTTTTAAGATTATCTCCCTTTGTTCTGGACTCTCCAAATAGTGGAAGTAGCTCCCTCTATCTACGTTGACAAATCTTACCATCACCTTAAGCATTGCTTATTGTGCTGAAGCCTTGGACTGTAAAATACACTTCTGGAGTGGGATATCCAACTTCTAACTCCCAGCAATGTATTTGCCAATTGAGCCAAGCTTGAGGCTGGATTCTCAGTTGTTATTTGACTGAAGTCAACAACTGCAGCACAGACTGAAAACGGGACCTGAAACTTTCTTTGACTAAATCAGACCTTTCCACAAAAACCCAGTTGAAAGGTATAGTGGAATTTATGTTTTGGATACAGAGCATAGCTTTCAGAACAGACAATACTGAAAATAACCAGCGGGTCAGAGATCTGATGAAGGGTCACCAGCGTGATATGGTAATTCTGTTTCTATCCGTAGATGTTGCCTGAGTGCTTCCATCATTTTCTGTTTTTAGTTTGGATCTGCAACATATTGCTTTTGTACTGACATGGATTGTGCTCTTTGAATCTTGTGTACTGTTTCTGTGCAATAAGTACAATGTAGCAATGTAATATTGGAGTATTTTGTTGAATATCCCATGTTTTAAAAAAAAATGATCTCAACATTCTTTCTACAGGTACAGCTTTTACTGGGAATTACAATGAATATTTTGGGCTGCACGTTGATGAGGATGCCTTAGTGTATCTCATGCTGTCAAACCACATTCTTCATAGCTTCTATCCAGACTTCATCACCATAGCAGAGGTAATGAATCAGCCTGTTTGGTAGATTTTATTATTTGTCATAGAGTTAAGCACATATTGATTTGAGATATTTCCTATTTTTCATGCCATGTTGGTTTTCTTTAGGAAGTGAAACATTCATCTGGGCTAAAGGAACACATGTATATTTCTAGCAGCCAAACTGGGTGAGGTGTAGAATTTGTTACAAACAGATTAATGTTTTCTTCTAATGCTGACATCACGCACTGTCAGAGCAGGCATGACAAAATGTTAGATACAGAGCAAAGCTCACTCAACGTTATCTCCATTAAGCATTCCCAGGACAGGGACAACACAGGGTTAGATATTCAGTAAAGCTTTCTTTACGCTATCCCCATCAAACAGTCCCAGGACAGGGACAGCATGGTGCTGGATCCGGAGTAAAGCTCTCTCTACACTGTCCCCCATGAAACACTCCCAGGACTGTGACAGTACAGGGTTAGATACAGAGTAAAGCTCATAGAACATAGAACAATACAGCGCAGAACAGGCCCTTCGTGCCCTCAATGTTGCGCCGACCTGTGACACTGTCCTGCATCAAACACTCCCAGGGGACAGGGACAGCACGGGGTTAGATACAGAGTAAAGTTCCCTTTGCTGTATTCCAAGAAGGCTCTTGATCCACTATCAATCCCCTCACTCCAACTTCCAAATCTTTCCTTCTACATCAGTCATTCCCCTATGAATAAAAAAAAGTAGGCTGTTTGGCTCCTCAAGCCTTCTCCACCGCTTAATAAGACCATGACTTACGTGATAACTCCATATTCCTGCCTGCCCTTCATAATTTTTCATCCCCTTGTTTATCTGTATTCTCTACCTCTGCCTCACAAATATGCAAAGGCTCAGCTTCCATTACCTTTCAGGAAAGGAAGTTCCAAAAACTCATCACCCTCAGTGAGAAAAATTTCTCCTTATCACTGTCAGTAGTGGTGTGTGCTAATGCCACTGTACTAGCAATACAAACCCCATGCTAATTTTAGAACATAGAACATAGAAAAGTACAGCACAGTACAGGCCCTTCGGCCCACGATGTTGTGCTGTGGAATAATCCTAAGCCAAAAATAAAATAACCTAACCTACATTCCCCTCAATTCACTGCTGTCCATGTGCATATCCAGCAGTCGCTTAAATGTCACTAATGACTCCGCTTCCACGACTACGTCTGGCAAACTATTCCATGCGCTCACAACTCTCTGGATCCAACATTTTTTGGAGAAATGTGCTTGAATACTACCATCGCAGCAGGTGAAAATTGAATTCACTAAAAAATCTGGAATAAAAAGCTGGCCTAATGATGATCGTGGAACCACTTTTAATGTTTGTAAACATAAAACCTATCCAGTTCACTAATGCTTATCAGGGAAGGAAGTCTGGTCTTATCTGCTCTGGTCTATGTTTACGTCCAGACCCACAGCGATATTGTTGAATAGGGATCAGAAATGTTGGCCGAGCCAATGGCGCTAGCATCCCATGAGCAAATTTGAAAAAAATTTTTAATCAGTGACCTTGAGTTCAGTTTCACGTCCACCCCACCAAACTCTCTTAGGATCTCGAATGTTTCAAACAAGTTGCCTCTAACTCTTTTTGAAATTCCAGTGGATATGAGCTGAGTCTGTCCAACATTTCCTCATAAGAGAACCCACTTATTTCACTTGTTATTCCAGTAAACCTTATCTAATCTGCTTCAAATGCATTGACATTCTCCCTTAAATATTCTGACCAGTGCTGTGCACAGTACTCCAGGTCTCATCAGGACCTTGTATAACTGAAGCATAACTTCTCTATTCACTGTGCTTACTTCAAAACTCAAAATAGCTGTTCTTGCGGTTTCTGAGAATTTATTTGCCACTTTAGGAACAGACCATTTTGTGTGGTGCTCATGTCCATTTTATATATTGCTGCCAGACTGTTTAGATCCACCCACAACAAAAACAAAGTTGCTGGAAAACCAGGTCTGGCAGCGTCTGTGAAGGCAAAAACAGAGTTAACGTTTCGAGTCTGGTGACTCTTCCTCAGAACTGGGCTTTTCCAGCAACTTTGTTTTTGTTCCTGATTTACAGCATCTGCAATTCTTTCAGTTTTTGTTTAAATCCACCTGACTGATTGCAGTCTGGGTTGGAAGTGATCAATGTTCGCTGAAATTGCTCCCCTGCCCAAAATCTTCTATTTAAATGTAGTGGTGAGATCTTTACTTCTGTCGTGTATTTGTTTAATTTCCATTTAGCTACCCTCCATGTTGCTCAGCAGTTTATATATTCTCTGTGTGAATGATGTACCCTCACTTACTCAGTGCATTTGGTGACCATAATATTTTTGTCACTTGCTGTGAATCATGCACGAATATTGTCCTGACAGCTCAGTTCTCATGCATAGCTTCATCCCGTACTCTCTTGTCTGCCAATGAAACTGTGAAACTGATGTAGAGAGTCTGGAGAAGCTGGGTTGTTCTCTTTGGATTTGATAGAATAAGTGAGGAGAAACTCTTTCTGCTGGTGGAAATGACATTAAACGGCCAGCAAAATGTAAGAAAATTGGCAAGGTCTTCTCTAAGTTGCACATAAACTTGTCTTGAAACTGTGTTGCCATTCTTCACTGTCATTGGGTCAAAGTCCTGGAACTCCCACTATTACAGCAGTTCAAGAAGGCAGCTCACCTCTGCTTTCTCAACAGCAATCAAGGACAGGCAGTTCATGAGAAAAAGAAACAAAAGAACTGCGGAAACTAGAAATCAAAGTAAATCAGAAATTGCTGGAAAAACTCGGCAGTTCTGGCAGCATCTGTGGCGAGAGAGAAAGCAGAGTTAACATTTCAAGTCCAGTTCTTGTTCTGAAGAAGGATAACTGGATTGAAAACGTTAACTCAGCTTTCTTTTCACAGATGCTGCCAGACCTGCTGACATTTTCCAGCAATTTCTGTTTTTTTATGGGCAGTTCATGCTTACCGAGATTCTGATCCCATTAGTGTATAAAAAAGTCTCTTTTCGATGCAGTGAGTTGTTGTGATCTGCAATGCCTGCGAGGATGGTGGAAGTAGATCAGTAGTAACTTCCAGTCAGAACAAAAGGTAAATACTTGGAAGGGGAAATACTTTGAAGGTTATGGGGAAGTGCAAAGGGGCTTTTTTCAAAAAAGAGGCGCAGGCACAGTAAGCAGAAAGATCAGCTGTTGTGCTCAAGTATTCTATGAGGCTGTGCCTATCTTGAAGGTGGACATTTTAACATGGACTTTACCATGAAAATGCTCACTGTCATGTGAGTAGTACCAAGACAGACTTCATGTATCAGTGCTGAGAATTAGGTCGTATCAACAGTTTTCATTTTCCTAATTAATGTGTCTGTTTCAGGTGTGATACCATCCTTAAAAGACAGGGTTGATCCATGTCGGTAATGCTGCCTTTTGTGTTATAAAACACAATCTCTTCCTCATGTGGGTTATATCCAAACATAATCATTAACACCCATTGTCTGTAAAGGCCTAAATCAATTTTGTAATGCTGGAGAGATCATTCTGAGCTTTTACAGAGAGGTGTTGCATTTATTTGCAGTTCAAAAAGGGTGAAAAATTAACAATTTGTGCATTGCTGGCAACCGTTGTTGCATATTTTCTGGCTTCAGGCATTGCATAATCCTAGATTAAAATAAAGCAAAGAACTATGGACACTGAAGCTCTGAAAGACACAGAAACAGAAATAGCTGTAAAGACTGAGCAGATCTGGCAACATCTGTGGAGAGAAAACAGGGTTAATGTTTCAAGTTCAGTGACCCTTCTTCAGAACTGTGTGTTTCATAATCCTCGATTAACAAGGGTATTTTTTTCTGACCTGATGTCATTGAGTCTTTGCTGTTTGACTGGCTAATAAAGACTTTTGAAGCTTATCTTTGACAAGCCAGTTTTGACAAGTTAAGCTATTTTTGCTTCTTAAATTGATACTGAGAACAAAGGTTTTAAGCAGAAATAAGATTAAAATGTATAGTAAAAGGGAGTGGATGAAAAGAGAATGGAAGTGATGGAGATGCTTTTAATCAATGTGTAGAACTTCCATGTTTCAGTTGTTGTGGGTTAATGTCTTCAATAATAATGCTGTTCCAGATGTTTGATTCGTTCTGTGTTGTCATGATATATAGCCAGGGCTGCAGGGTGTGTTGTGACTAATTGCAAAAGTGGCTGTCCTTTGGGACAGTGGCTTTCTTGAATTAATATCGTGTTAAAAGTTGATGCTTCATTGCTGACAAGAAGTGGAGCCAAATCAGTTAGTAATTTGGTACAGAAGAACAAAATGAGTATGCGAGTCAGGTTCCGGTAATAGTCTCCTGCCATGTTTATAGTTGCCTGCGATGACAACGTGAAGATGGTTGGTAAGTCCTAGTAATTATGGCCAAGTTGTACTTATTGCTATCATGCAACAGCCCTCCTGGCACTATCAAGGAACAGTGTAAGCACCACCATCCCCCTTCCATTGTTCACAGCAGTTTCTCCAGGAATCATTGGATCAGGGAGTTAACAGAATTGGAGGAGGCAACTCAGCTCATTGTGTCTGTGCTTGTTCTTTCAAACAGAGATCCAGTTTATCCAACTAGCTTACTGTTTGCTTTTAACCCTGCAAATTTTGCTTTTCATGTGAACATTAAGTCCCCTCTCCTGAAAGTTGTCATTGACTCTGCACCCACCACCCTTTTGTTCATGCAACACAGGTCTTAACAACTTGCTGTGTCATGTTGTTTCTCCCTGTGCTGCCTCTTCTGGCAAACAGTTTGAGTGTGGCAAAGTCACATCAACTGCAAAGTGATAGTGACCACATATTCCATTCTTGCAATGTTAATTAGGATGACAAATATTAATCTGGTTACCAGTGAGCACTTTGCTGCTCCTCTTTTAGGTAGTGCATATGAGATGTATATCTCCAAGAGCAGGCAGGCCCTTGGTTTAATATCTCATATGGAATGAGGGAGCCACTGAATGTGCAGCACCCTGTCAGTACTCTAATTGTTGCTGGAGAACTTGCAAGGCTGAGCCTGGTCGTGATCAAGTTTTCAAAGGCTTCATGACTAGGACCATGGGAGATAAAAGCAGGATTGAGTCATTTGATCACTCTGTCTGCTTATCAAATACCTTATAACTATGTGGTTCTGCGTAGTCTGCATTGCTCCTCAAATAACTCTAATAAATTTGTCAAGCACTATCTCCCTTTCACAAACCCGTGTTAACACTGCCTGATTGCACTGAGGTTTCTGAATGCTCAGCTGTAGCCATCTTTATAACGAATACCAGCAATTCGCCTGTGACAGATATTAAAACATTTGGCCTGTAGTTTCCGGCTTTCTGCCTTCCCAACTTTCTTGAATAGAAAAGTTACATACGCCATTTTCCAGTCTGATGGCATACTTCCATAGCTTGGGGAATTTTTTAAAAATGTAAAATATAGTCCTTTTACTGTCTCAGCAACCGCTTCTTTCAGGACTCTTGAATGAAGTCCTTCAGATCTGTGGGAAGACTTCTATTTCCATTAATTTTCTAAACATCCTTTCCCTTAAGTGATTGTAATTACTTAAGGCTCCTCCCTTTCTTTAATCATTTAATTAACAGTTTATTTCTTTGGTATTATTTGTATCCTCTACAAAGTGAAGAAATACAAAATATCTGTTCAATTTTTTGACTGTTTCTTATTTTCTATTACTAATTCTTTAAACATACACTCTAGAGAACCAGAGCTCACTGTACTTTATCCTTTGTAAGTACCTGTAGAAACTCTTATGGTCTGTATTGTTCATTTGCAATTAGCTTGCTCGTGTACACGAGTTCCTTCCTCAGCTGTTTTGTAGCCATAGGCCTTATTTGTTCTATCCAATCTCCCTACCTGCTACTAATCCCTGGAATTGTCTGGTTTTCTTTCAATTTGATACTTCCTTAGATAGAGACTGATGGTTTGTCCTTCCCCTTTTTCACTGGAATGCATCTTTGCTGAATGTTAGGAAATAAATGTCTTAATGTCTGCCACTGCAGCCCTACTGACATTTCTTTGCCTAACTACCTCATTCAGTTTATTCAGCATAGTCCTCATAACTGCCCTGCTTGAAGTATAAAAACCCTATTAATTCAGGAAATACACTATCCCAAAGGACAGACATAGTAAGACCTGCTGATGCTGGAGTCCGAGATAACAGTGAGGAGCTGGAGGAGCACAGCAGGCCAGGCAGCATCAGAGGAGCAGGAAAATTGACGTTTTGGGTTGGGACCCTTCTTCAGATTTTCTTAAGAAGAGCCCCGACCCGAAACGTTAATTTTCCTGCTCCTCTGATGCTGCCTGGCCTGCTGTGCTCCTCCAGCTCCACATTATGTTATCCCAAAGGATAGCCAATTTTCTTCCTCAAATTGAATTTGAAATTTGGTCATCTTATGAACACAGCAACCTAGAGCAACCTTTTCTGTGAATTTACCATTAATCCTGTCCTGCTCCGTATCACCATGGCTGAAATAGTTTGCTCTGTTTTTGGCTCTAATAAAGCCTCAAGAATGCACTCTATCCTCCTTTTACAGACTACATTTGCTGATCTGATTTGCCCAATCTGTTTGTAGATTAAGATCACTTCTCATTAGCATCAATTATTTGTCACAAGCCCCCATTGTTTTCCATGACTATCTTATAGTTTGGTTGGCAGAAACTATAAAGTATGTACCATTGAAAAGCTAGAAACCAGTCTTTGTCATCTTGCAATTATGCCTCTAATGGCAATCAAATTGTGCATATTTGTTTCAGTTTGAGCTATTGATTCATCTGCGGTGTTACAGATATTGTTGCATTCAAATGCAGAGCTTCTAGTTTTGCCTCTTTTTCACAACCTCCATCCTTCTTGCCTGGCGCTGTTAAGTTTGCATGCTGTATGGAGGGACAGGGAGTTACAGCTATTGATTGTTGTTGAAATGGAGGGAAGTCAAGATCTGATTGATTTGCGTTGGAGCAGGTTTGGATGGTTGAATGGCTGCCTTCTACTTTTAGTTTTGCCCTGCTAGCTGCAGACCGTTGCTCCAGCCAAAAACCTGTGCCTTAAGGAGAGGAAGGCATTATGAGACACCTCCATAAAAACATCTGGTCCTTTTCAGCCTGACAGGGTACATTTACTCAATAATGTTGAGAGCTGCATGATATCGCAGTCCCGTCAGCATTGCTGTGATGCTGTGTTAGACCAGTGAAGGTTTTGTTTAATGATCAGTAAAATGGCAATGCAATTGGTTAATGTTCTGAATGAGCACAGTATCATTCCTCTGGAAGCATTGGTTCAATTGTGAATAGTACAGCTCTGTTTTCAATTATGTAGGTAATTCTGGTAATGCACAAAAACACTATAATCATCAGCTCCATAATGTCGCCTCAGGACCTGATGAGAAGATATCCCGAAGGAGTCCAGTGTCCTTCTGTCACTGTCCTTCTGTGTCAAAATTCCTCTCTGATGCTGCACTTATTTAATCATCCTGATGTTCAGGACTCAGCAGACTCTTCATACAGTGAGTGAGAGTAGCTTTTCATCTGATGCCAATTAAGTGACAACAGCCGCCACTAATACTCAAGCGAATAATTTTCGTGGGTAATATAACAAAAAAAAGATGAAGCCGATGCAGAAGGAATAAGAGCTTGCTTACCTGTACCACAGCTGAGTGATAGTTGATTCAATATTGTTGCTATAAAGCTTCGTCCTGGTACTGAGGTTGTACAGATTGTGCAATACTGCCCCCTGTTGCCCACAGTTTCAAATCCTGAGGACTGACCCATTTATTGAAGAACCCAGAAACTCAGTTGGTCTAATCAGATGCATGTCTTGTTAATAAACCCTGCAAGCCAGGAACATCCCAGAATTAAGTGCTACCCTCTGCTGAGCCCATGAATCTGAGCTGAAAATTGCAGTATATTCCGAAGAGGCAGACAAAAGAAAAAGAGACTTGCACTTATGCAGCGCTTTCATGGTCTCAGGACATCTCAGAGTGATTTTTAGACAGTTAAATATTTCTTGAAGTATGATCACTATTACAATCATTTGTGCACTCATGTCCCAAAGATAGCAGTGATCACAATTCTTCCCCGAAATCTTTTCAAATATTGCAATAATGGGATTTTATCATCCATCTGCAAGGGATGTTGGAATGTCCATTTACCATCTTATCCAAAATATGACATTCCCAAAAGTGCTCTGGAGTAAATGCTTGATAGTAACCAAGCTCTTCCTGGCAGATATGCCCCCAAGGATTTGATTATCCAGAATACCTTCTGTATGCTTGCTATTGCCAATGCTTCTTCCAGATGTCGTTTAATATAAAGCTCAAATAAAGTGTGGAATCATTGTTTATGGTCATCATTGCTGACACAAGTTTTTAACTTCTAAATTGTTATTGAATTTAAATTTCCTAGTTGCTATTGTGGATTTGAACCTTTGTCCCCAAAACATTGTTCTAGATTACTGGTTTAGAACGTTATCACTATGCTACCATTCCCAATAATGTGGCTAACATTTGACACTTGACTAGCAAAAGAATTTGATTGTGATTTACCTTATAAAATAAATAGGTTGTGATAATAAGTTATTTGATCTGAAACACTAAGTCTCTTTCTCTCTAAGAATCTCTGATTTTTTTTCTGTTTTTATGTTATTTTTTAATTTTGGATTTACACCATTTGCAGTATTTTTAATTTATGCTCTTAACTAATCGATGTTTTTTGGGTCTTGCTGTGTACAAATTGGCTGCTGTGCTATGTTGTTTCCATTGCAAAGTGGACTGTGGAGAAGCATAACAGATCAGAATCTGTGCCCGTGTACTAATTCGAAATGTGTGTTTTTAGGATGTGTCGGGAATGCCCACATTGTGTCGGCCTGAAATTGAAGGAGGTGGTGGCTTTGATTTCCGTTTGGCAATGGCTGTTCCTGACAAGTGGATCCAGGTGAGCCCCAAGTTAATGTACAAAGGAGCTGCAGATTTAGGCATGAAAAAATTAAGAGTTGGAAATGTTCAGAATGTGCTGATCAATTGATGTTGCACTCCCGCTTGCTTTTTGCTCAGCTTTCCCTTTGTTTTTAAGAACTTGTGAATTTGCACATTAATTGCCCATTAGTTGCACCGCAGTAAAATCTATTAATTAAGAGTGCAATTTCTATTATGCAGCACAATGTTGAAAACTGCAATGTGATGCCTGCAAAGGCATCGGAAACACATTCAATAGTTAAACATGAAATTAAAGGAGAAGGATGAATAGTTGCAAAGGGATTATTAACAGTCCTCTCGAGAAAAGACATGATGTTGGACTGATTATACAGTGTTTTGAATCGTCACCTGTATCATTTCCATGCAAGTATTGTAGCTGTACTGAAACAGCTCTACTAAGGGAGTGGCAAGTTCTGGAGCACAAGTCTTTAGTACTATTGCCGGAATGTTGTCAGGTCCCAAAGCCTTTGCAGTATCCACTGCATCCAGCTGTTTCTTGATATCATGTGACATGAATTAAATTGGCTGAAGATTGGCATCTGTAAAGCTGGGGACCACTAAAGGGAGCCAAGATGGATTGTCTGCTCGGCACTCCTGGCTGAAGTTTGCTGCAAATGTTTCAGCCTTATCTTTTGCATTGATGTACTGAAATCTCTCAGCATTGAGGATGTGCTATTTATGGAGCTCCCTCCTCTGGTGAGTTATTTAATTATCCACCAATATTTGCGACTGCAGAGCTTAGATCTCATCTGTTGATTGTGCATTTGCTTACCTCTGTCCATCACTCACTGCTTATACTGTTTGACACGCGTCACGTGTTTCCACTTCAGGTTAATACTTCATTTTTAAGAACGCCTGGTGCTGCTTCTGACATACCCACCTACACTCACCATTGAACCAGGGTTGATCTCCCAGCTTGGTGGTTTTGCTAGAATGGGGGATATATCAGAACATGAGGTTGCAGATTGTCTCAATTCTGATTCTTTGTTGAGTATGATCCTGCTACTAATAATAGCCATTAGCATCTTGTGAATGTTCAGTCTTGAATTGTTAGATCTGTTCAAAACGTGTTCCATTCAACATGGTAATGGCCCCATATTACATAGTGGAAGGTATCCTCACTGTGATCCTTAAGTATAACTGACAAAGTGCAGACTGTCAGATTGTGAAAAGTTCATATCTACAGACTTGGAAAGGACTCATTGAATTTTCTGTATAATCCATGGCAGAGCAAATGTAATGCATCAGGTAAGTAGCAACTTAAAGAATTGTATTAGGGAAGAAAATTTCCAGACTCGATTATGTTATTGGGGAGAACGGTTGAAACTTTGAAATCTTGCTAATCATCTTGTATATTTAGCTTGCATTTTAATTTTTTTGTCTAATAGATTTCTGTTGTTAAAAAATAATTGCCTCCTCTTGGGAATTTGTTTAAGTGATAATCACCGCAGAAACACAGAACCCCTACAGTGTGGAAGCAGGCCATTCAACTCATCAAGTCCATACCGACCCACCGAAGAGCAAACCTGCACCCCACCCTCGACCTGCATCCCTGTAACCCTGCATTTCCCGTGGCTAACTCACCTAACCTGCACACCCGTGGAGACTTTGGGTAATTTAGCGTGGTCAATCTACCTAACCTGCACATCTTTGGACTATGGGAGGAAACCACGCAGACACAAGGAGAATGTGCACACTCCACGCAGTCACCCAAGCGTGGCATTGAACTCAGGCCTCTGGCACTGTGAGGTAGCAGTGCTAACCACTGAACTATCTTGTCACACCAACTAAGCTAAGCTATAAAAGCATAACTAACTTCAAAAAAAATCTTTAAAACCAGGTTTCATTCTGGGATCCGACTTATCCAGTCATGCTATTAGCCGAGGGTCATTGTAGGTTTTAAAGAGCATATAAATAGGAAAACAGGTAGAGAGGCACAGAAATAGGCAGGGATTTACTTTTGAGCTTTAGGTTTAAGTAGGAGAAAGTTAGGATGGTGAAGCAATGAAAATCAGACTTGTACAGCAGACAGAGTCGGAAGAACACAGACGTTTCACTGGGTTATGACGCTGGCAAGAGAAAGCAACAATAGGCTTGGTAAATAGAAACCGAAAGCACTGCGGATGCTGTGAATCTGGAACAAAAACAAAGTCGCTGGAAAAGCTCAGCACGTCTGGCAGCATCTGTGAAGGAAAAAAAACAGTTAACATTAACGTTTCGGGTCCGGTGACCTGTCCTTAAAACTGTTCTTTGTTCTTGTAACAATAGGAATGGGAGTAACTGTGGAGGGACTTGAAAAACCAGGATCAATGAACAGAGGGTGATGGGTGATTAATGCAAGTGAAGGTACAGGGAGCTGCTTTTTGAATGTGAGGGAGAGAGATAATGGGAACTGCAGATGCTGGAGAATCCAAGATAATAAAGTGTGGGGCTGGATGAACACAGCAGGCCAAGCAGCATCTCAGGAGCACAAAAGCTGACGGTTCGGGCCTAGACCCTTCATCAGAGAGGGGGATGGGGTGAGGGTTCTGGAATAAATAGGGAGAGAGGGGGAGGCGGACCGAAGATGGAGAGTAAAGAAGATAGGTAGACAGGAGAATATAGGTGGGGAGGTAGGGAGGGGATAGGTCAGTCCAGGGAAGACGGACAGGTCAAGGAGGTGGGATGAGGTTAGTAGGTAGGAGATGGAGGTGCGGTTTGGGGTGGGAGGAAGGGATGAGTGAGAGGAAGAACAGGTTAGGGAGGCAGAGACAGGCTGGACTGGTTTTGGGATGCAGTGGGTGGAGGGGAAGAACTGGGCTGGTTGTGTGGTGCAGTGGGGGGAGGGGACGAACTGGGCTGGTTTTGGGATGCGGTGGGGGAAGGGGAGATTTTGAAGCTAGTGAAGTCCACATTGATACCATTGGGCTGCAGGGTTCCCAAGCGGAATATGAGTTGCTGTTCCTCCAACCTTCGGGTGGCTTCCTAGTGGCACTGCAGGAGGCCCATTATGGACATGTCATCTAAAGAATGGGAGGGGGAGTGGAAATGGTTTGCGACTGGGAGGTGCAGTTGTTTATTGTGAACCGAGCAGAGGTGTTCTGCAAAGCGGCCCCCAAACCTCCGCTTGGTTTCCCCAATGTAGAGGAAGCCACACCGGGTACAATGGTTGCAGTATACCACATTGGCAGATGTGCAGGTGAACCTCTGCTTAATATGGAAAGGCATCTTGGGGCCTGGGATAGGGGTGAGGGTGGAGGTGTGGGGGCAAGTGTAGCATTTCCTGCGGTTGCAGGGGAAGGTGCCGGGTGTGGTGGGGTTGGAGGGCAGTGTGGAGCGAACAAGGGAGTCACGGAGAGAGTGGTCTCTCCGGAAAGCAGACATGGGTGGGGATGGAAAAATGTCTTGGGTGGTGGGGTCGGATTGTAGATGGTGGAACGCTTTTAGTGGGTGAAAGCTTGGGGATTGACCAATAGATCATTGAATAGTCTAGATCAGATAAAAATATGGATAAGGATTTCTGTAGCAAATTGATCTGCTTCAGGGGCAGGAGCTTCTCAAGTCAATGCAAAAGTGTTTGCATATTTTTGCAGTTGAAATTAAGTTGAAGTTGTAAACAGTATTTTAGTCTTCAGTGCAAGAGAGTTGAGTACATGAATAGGGAAGTCCTACTGCAATTATACAGGGATTTGGTGTCATTACGCCTGGAGTATTGTCTGCAGCTTTAGTGTCCTTACTTGCCATAAAGGGTGCGCAGTAAAGTTTCACCAGATTGATTCCTGGAATCCTGCATGAAGAGAACTTTGACTGATGTATTCGTTGAAGTTTAAAAAAAATTAAAGACATAGATTAAATTCTGAAGGGGTTTCCGAACCAGATGGTACAGTCGTGGGATATGTGGTAGGCCATTGTAGACTGAAATGAGTAATTTGTTCACTCAGAATGTGTGAACCTGTGGCATTCTCTACCACAAGGCTGTAAAAGCCAAATCTGTAAGTGTATTTGTTTTGAGCATGCAAGGCAGCATTACGTTCAATACAAGGACGTTATTGAACTGAAAGTTAAGATGTCTGTCGACAGATTGGCAGACTAGGACAAACGTTTTTGCTTGAGCAACATTTAAGAAAGGAAATATATTTATTTCTAGAAGCTAGAGATGTCAATCAGTGCAACAAGAGAATGGCGAATGACTTTGAGATCAAGAATTAGCGATGATCATCTTGAATGGTGGAGTGAGCTTGATGAGCAAAATGGCCTGCTTCATGTATTTTCTCTGTTTCTACGAAGTGCACACAATGCTTGAAAGATTCTCCAACAGTATCATCTCGCATTGAGTGCTACAACTGTGTATCTTGGCAAGTTCAGGTAAAAGTTCGGGGCAGTTCATCAACGTTGAGCACCTTGTTGGGAAAGTAAAACACAATAGACTGTAGGGTAAACCTTTCCAGTTCGGGCCATTCCATTAATTCCCTCATAATCCTATACATTTTACTCCAAATATTTGTTTACTTCTCTTCATATCTGATAGCTCAGAATTTTCAGTCAGTGGGCGAAGCAAAAGCATTTGCTGCAAACCTCAAAGTAAGGCGTACAGAGGGACTGAGTGATTTCTGCATTAGCACGAGTGATGTTTCAGCTGATTGTAACATTCTTTATTGGGGATTCCCAGCATGGAACTGCAGTGATTTCACCAGCTGCCATAGCACATTAAAGCCTTTTCAGATGCAAACAAACAGCTGATGGAAAGCATTAAAATAAAATCCCTATTAATTTCTTTTTGCACTGAGAGAACTAAAGATTCAAGTGTACATACGAAGCAAATTTAAAAGCTAAAATATTCTGAGTACTCTTTTTCCAACAAAAAAATCTTCACTCAATGAATATAACATTATCTTTCAGGCCCTTCTATTATCCATCAAATGCACAAAATTGGATCACTGTTTTTAAAAACCTAGTTCCATCTGGTTGAACAAGTTGTAACTCTTGAACTGATTTCTAAAAGTCTAGAAAGCTGAAGCTCTCATTGATTTCAGTGATAGCTCTTTCTGAGGAGACAACTCAGAACTAGATCCCTGGGTTGCAGAGGGCACCGTGAAGATGCCTGTAGTCTCAGAGGGGTCATGAGAGTGAACGTTAACAAATCCATCACCCTTTTCTCACTTATCCCCACAGTCTGGGCAGTATTATCTCTTCCTGTCCTTTTCTGTGTAAACAAACTGTTGTCTCACATCACATCAGTTCTCTTATTAATTACCTTAGATTTGTATTTTGGCTGCTGACCCTTCTCCAACTGAAAAGGCTGCTCCTTCGTACCTACTCAACACCCTTCTCCACCCCTTTGTCTCTATGCTGCTCTTGCTATCTTTATCTCCTCCATCCTCTTCCATCTCTTGTAGTCTGCTTTATTCGCTCCCTCTATATCACGCTTTCACTTATCATCCTTATTTCCATCATTGCTCAGTCACTTCACATTAATTAAAACTGACACCTGGCAAAGCATTGTCAATCCCATTGTTTCTTCCTTTGACTGGCTGCCTCACTAATGCCGAGGAAAGATGTCATTTCATTAGAGGCAGTTCAGAGAAGGTTCACTCCGATGATCCTGGTATGGAGGAATTGTCTTATGTGTAAAGATCAAACATGTTGGGACTCTCACTGGAGTTTAGAGGAATGAGAGATGATCTCATTGAAGCATATAGAATTCTTAAGGCGCTTTGCAGGATATGTGCTCAGAAGATGTTTCCCCTCATGGAAGAGGCTAAGACCAGAGGACGTAGTCTCAGAAGAAAGGGGCATCTGTTTGAGTCTGAGATGAGGAGGGTTGTGGGTCTTTGAAACATCTTGTCACAGGGCAGACTGCCTGTGTATATTTAAGGTTGAGATGGATTCTTGATCAGTTGGTCAGTCAAGTGTTATGGGAATTGTGGAAAAGTGGATGTGACGAATGGGGACTGCAAAGGAAGCTTGAGGGGCTGAATGGTTTACTTCTGTTCCAATTTCTTATGGACTTCTTATAATGAGATGGCTCTTGTGTTTAAGTAAACTATTTCCCTGTGCTGTCTTCCAATTAGTGAAAAAGTGTTGCAAACTGTCATTAAAGTCATCATTTGAATTTTGAGATTGCATTTCTTTGAAATTCACTAAGTTATCCATAAGTATGTGTAACGTGAGTGTAGTAGTAATTTTGCTTTCCACAGCACTTTGTCAACGGTAACAGGGAAAGGTCAGGAAAGTGGATGTGAGCAAAGTAAAGAGTACTCATGAGCTTTCTGAATGGCAGAGTCAGCTCAAGGGGCCAAACAGCCTGCTCATATTCCTATTTTTAGTGGTGTGGTTACAACTCTGTGAATCACCTTAGGACATTACTGCATATGTAAGGTGCAGTCTAACTGTAATGTGTTAATAACAGATTAATATTTATAGTCTATCTGTAAACATATTGCAATCTTGTTATGAGGATTTTTCCATTTAGGAATGTAGTAAATAATTTGGACAGAATGCCTATCCAGAATGAGCAGTAGTTAGGTTATTTTGTGTTTTCCATTGATAGTTCCTACCTGGGACAATTTTCCTTTTCAATGTCATTTCGATTGCCCAAACAATTAAATGTCGTGGAAGTGTTTGCAGAGTGTTTCTGTCATCTTGATTTATCCAGGTGTTTTACCTCCTTCTTGTGTGTCACAAGCAAGGCTATGAATCAGATGCCTTAAGATACATTCTCTAAATGGCAAGATATCGTGTACGTGTCTAGACAGTCGATGGCAATAGACTATTCAACTATTGCAGGCTTCATAAAGAAACCAAACCCTGATCCACCATACACATGCCAAAGACTTCGTAAGGCTCTTCAAAATTCTATCAGAAAATCTGTTTCCTCTCACAGAGGGACCACTAACAATAAGAATAGATTTAAAGTATTTACGAGAAGAACTGTTACCTGGAGGGGGAGGAAGATGAGCTAGTTAGGTACACAGCAAGTTATGATCTGGAATGCACTGATTTAGTAATAACTTCAAACAAAAGGGAATGGGAAATAACTGAAACAAGTGGAATAGCTTTTTCAAAGGGTGAGTGAAGTTTTGCAGCAGGGTGGGCCATTCAGCCCTTCAAACCTGTTCAGCAATTCACTAGGACCTGGCTGATGTGGTTATGGTCTCAGCCTCACTTTCTTTACTGCCAGCTCCATAAATTTTGCCTCTCTTGTTTATCACAAATCTAACAGGACAGCAGGCATAATGATAATGGGAACTGCAGATGCTGCAGAATCCAAGATAATAAAGTGTGAAGCTGGATGAACACAGCAGGCCAAGCAGCATCTCAGGAGCACAAAAGCTGACGTTTCGGGCCTAGACCCTTCATCACCCTCTGATGAAGGGCCTAGGCCCGAAACGTCAGCTTTTGTGCTCCTGAGATGCTGCTTGGCCTGCTGCGTTCATCCAGCTTCACACTTTATTATCTAGGAGAGCAGGCATGATGGGTCATATGGCATCCTTTGTGCTTTAAACCTTTATGAATCCAATGTTGCCCAGGTTAAACTATCTTTTTGCAGGATGATTTTGTCAGTTACACTTAGGGGTTGCTGAATCGGTAAGAAATTCTGACTGTTCAGATGGATGAATTTAATCTTGAATCTTTAATTTTTGAACAGTGAATGGTAGGATCTATAGACATTAGAAGAGCCAATTTAATTCCCTGTCAAAATTAGATTAGAATTATATATTTTAAGTTTCAGCAATTGAGATTAAGAATTTAATTTGACCATCATTGGGCTATGCTGTCTGCAGTTGATAATCACATGCATTAACCTCAGTGATAATGGGAACTGCAGATGCTGGAGAATCCAAGATAATAAAATGTGAGGCTGGATGAACACAGCAGGCCCAGCAGCATCTCAGGAGCACAAAAGCTGACGTTTCAGGCCTAGACCCTTCAGCAGAGAGGGGGATGGGGTGAGGGTTCTGGAATAAATAGGGAGAGAGGGGGAGGCGGACCGAAAATGGAGAGAAAAGAAGATAGGTTGCGAGGAGAGTATAGGTGGGGAGGTAGGGAGGGGATAGGTCAGTCCAGGGAAGACGGACAGGTCAAGGAGGTGGGATGAGGTTAGTAGGTAGGAGATGGAGGTGCGGCTTGGGGTGGGAGAAAGGGATGGGTGAGAGGAAGAACAGGTTAGGGAGGCAGAGACAGGTTAGACTGGTTTTGGGATGCACTGGGTGGAGGGGAAGAGCTGGGCTGGTTGTGTGGTGCAGTGGGGGGAGGGGACGAACTGGGCTGGTTCAAGGATGCGGTGGGGGAAGGGGAGATTTTGAAGCTGGTGAAGTCCACATTGATACGCTGCAATACGCTCCAGTCCAACCTGTCTTTGCCTCCCTAACCTGTTCTTCCTCTCACCCATCCCTTTCTCCCACCCCAAGCCGCACCTCCATCTCCTACCTACTAACCTCATCCCACCTCCTTGACCTATCCGTCTTCCCTGGACTGACCTATCCCCTCCCTACCTCCCCACCTATACTCTCCTCTCCACCTATCTTCTTTTCTCTCCATCTTCGGTCCACCTCCCCCTCTCTCCCTATTTATTCCAGAACCCTCACCCCATCCCACTCTCTGATGAAGGGCCTAGTCCCGAAGCGTCAGCTTTTCTGCTTCTAAGATGCTGTTTGGCCTGCTGTGTTCATCCAGCTCCACACTTTGTTATCTCGGATTCTCCAGCATCTGCAGTTCCTACTGTCTCTGATACAATGTTAACCTCACTGCGAAGCTCCTTCTAAGGATGCCTAACCTGAAGAAGTTAGCCTCTGCTCTCCAGACAAACCTCAGAGGGTCTTTCTCCCACTACAACTCTCTTGTAATCTCTTTGGCCTTGAAACTGCTCGACCATGTCCTGAAGCAAACCAGGTACTACAGCCACATTACCTTTCTTAGTACCTGCTTATGGAACCAGATCATCCCCAATGGACTACAGTCTACATTCAAGCCTTCCCAATTTGGTCCCAACTGTGGCAATATGGATAAGCATATGGACATACATGGAATAGTGTAGGTTAGATGGGCTTGAGATCGGTATGACAGGTCGGCACAACATCGAGGGCCGATGGGCCTGTACTGTGCTGTACTGTAATGTTCTATGTTCTAATATCTACATCTAGAACATTGAGACCCTTCAGAAGCGTTTCTCTCTGCAACTCCTGAAACACACACTTGCAGCAATGCGCCAGCATCTCCAGGCACTGCAATCCAGCCTACCCCAGCTCAGAACCTCCCTCTCCCACACCTGCGAAGGACCTTTCCTTTTTTTTATTCTTCGTAGGATCTACAGCCTGACCTCTCAATTCTACTCAGCTTTAGTGGACACTAAACACCGTAAATATTGTAAACTCACTGGTCCCTGCCACCCAAAACGGGATTCCCCACCTCCCAAATGCCCAGGACATTCTCCACAATGTACCTGCCACCATTGGCCATGAGGCCACGGTCAGAGAACCCACAGATAACATCACATCCGCCACCGCCGGATCCACCACTTCCGGGACAGCGAGCGCCATTGCTGCTGAAGCCACCGCCTCCATTTCCGAGACCAACACCACAGACATTACTGTCACCGTTACTGCTCCCGCCGACACCACTCCGCCCAATGCTGGCGCTGACGGAACTCTGCCCAATGCTGGCGCCGACGCAAATCTGCTCATCACCGACGCCGACATCGCTCCGCCCACAGCCTCCACAGCCAGCAGCTGCAGAAGAGACAGCCACACTGAGCCCTGCTGAATCTTCACCACCCCCCCAGACCTCCCCCTGACTGAGGATGAACAGTCAGCCCTCAGTAAGGGGCTCACCTTTGTCCCCCTCCACCCACACATCAACAAATACCAGTCATGTTTGGACATTGAGCAGTTTTTCTGCCGCATCCGCTTCCACGCTTACTTCTTTAACCGGGAGCCTGACCCTCCCTCCACTGACCCCTTCACCTGCATCCAACACAGGCCGGCCTCCTGGACACCACCCCCAGGCCTCCTACCCTCCCTCGACCTCTTCATCTCCAGCTGCCGTCGAGACATTAACCGCCTCAACCTCTCCACCCCTCTCACCCACTCCAACCTCTCCCCTGCAGAACGGGCAGCCCTCAGCTCCCTCCGCTCCAATCCCAGCCTCACTATAAAACCCGCGGACAAGGGAGGCACAGTTGTAGTGTGGTGCACTGACCTCTACATCGCTGAGGCCAGACACCAACTCTCCGACACCACCTCCTCCCACCCCCTGGATCAGGATCCCACCCCCAAGCACCAAACCATCATCTCCCAAACCATCCACAACCTCATCACCTCAGGTGACCTCCCACCCACAGCCTCCAGCCACATTGTTCCCCAACCCCACATCGCCCGCTTCTATCTCCTTCCCAAAATCCACAAACCCGCCTGCCCTGGTTGACCCATTGTCTCCACGTGCTCCTGCCCCACCGAACTAATCTCCACCTATCTGGCCTCCATTTTCTCCCCCTTCGTCCAGGAACTCCCTACCTATGTCCGTGACACCACTCACACCCTCCACCTCCTCCAGAACTTCCAATTCCTCTGTCCCGAACACCTCATTTTTACTATGGACATCCAGTCCCTATACACCTGCAATTCCCATACAGATGGCCTAAAGGCCCTCCGCTTCTTCCTGTCTCGCAGGCCCGACCAGTACTCCTCCACCAACACCCTTATCCGCCTAGCCGAACTTGTCCTCACCCTCAACAACTTCTCTTTCGATTCCTCCCACTTTCTGCAGACAAAGGGGGTGGCCATGGGTACCTGCATGGGCCCAAGCTATGCCTGCCTCTTTGTAGGTTACGTGGAACAGTCCCTCTTCCGCACCTACACAGGCCCCAAACCCCACCTCTTCCTCCGTTACATTGATGACTGTATAGGCGCCACCTCGTGCTCCCACGAGAAGCTCGAACAGTTCATCCACTTCACCAACACCTCCCACCCCAACTTTTAAGTTCACCAGGACCATCTCTAATACCTCTCTCTCCTTCCTGGTCCTCTCTGTCTCCATCTCGAGCAACCACCTAGAAACCAATATCCATTTCAACCGACTCCCACAGCTACCTAGAATACACCTCCTCCCACCCACATTCCTGCAAAAATGTCATTCCCTCTTCCCAATTCCTTTGCCTCTGCCGCATCTGCCCCCAGGATGAAGCATTCCAGTCCCATATATCTCAGATATCCTCATTTTTTCAAGGACTGCAACATGCCCCACCCCAACCCCCACCACCTCCACAGTGGTCAAGAACACCCTCCACCGTGTCTCCCGCATTTCCCGCAACTCAGCCCTCACACCCCGCCCCTGCAATAACCACCAAAAGAGAATCCCCCACGTCCCCGCGTACCACTCCACCAACCTACGGATCCAATGCATCATCCTCCGACACTTCCGCCATCTACAATCCGACCCCACCACCCAAGACATTTTTCCATCCCCATCCTTGTCTGCTTTTCGGAGGGACCACTCTCTCTGTGACTCCCTTGTCTGCTCCACACTCCCCTCCAACTCCACCACACCCGGCAGTTTTCCCTACAGCCGCAGGAATTGCTACACTTGCCCCCACACCCTCCTCCCTTGCACCCATCCCAGGCCTCAAGAAGACTTTTTACATCTGTTCACCTGCACATCTGCCAATGTGGTATACTGTATCCACTGTACCCAGTGTGGCTTCTTCTACATTGGGGAAACCAAGCGGAGGCTTGGGGACCGCTTTGCAGAACACCTCCGCTCGGTTCGCAATAAACAACTGCACTTCTCAGTTGCGAACCATTTCAACTCCCCCTCCCATTCCTTAGACAACATGTCCATCCTGGGCCTCCTGCGGTGCCACAACGATGCCACCCAAAGGTTGCAGGAACAACAAATCATATTCTGCCTGTGAACCCTGCAGCCCAATGGTATCAATGTGGATTTCACAAGCTTCAAAATCTCCCCTCCGCCCTCTGCATCCCAAAACCAGCCCAGCTCGTCCCCGCCTCCCTAACCTTTTCTTCCTCTCACCTATCCGCTCCCACCTCAAGCCGCACCCCCATTTCCTATCTACTAACCTCATCCTGTCCCCTTGACCTGTCTATCCTCCCCGGACTGACCTATTTCCTCCCTACCTTCCAACCTGCGCTCACCTCTACTGGCTCCATCCGCCCTCTTTAACTTGTCTGTCTCCTCTCCACTTATCTTCTCCTCTATCCATCTTCAGCCCGCCTCTCCCTCTCTCCCTATTTATTTCAGAACCCTCTTCCCCTCCTCCATTACTGATGAAGGACCAAGGCCCAAAATGTCAGCTTTCCTCCTCCTAAGATGCTGCTTGGCCTGCTGTGTTCATCCAGCTCTCTACCTTGTGATCTCGGAATCTGAGCAAGTGTCCACTTGGTGAAACTACAGCCCAGAATTAGACAGTTCAGGTCTGTGCTGGTATTTGTACACTGCACAAGGTGTTTCCTAATCTACTTCATCCCACTCAATCGGCACAATCTTTCTGTCTCTCTTATGCTGATCTAGTTTTCTCTTAGTAGCCACTTATGGTTGCCCATCACAACCTTTGATAAAAGAAAGACCATTGAAGTAGATATAGGAGACAGCTTTAAGAAACAGTTGGATGTGATTCTGGGGAAAGGAGAAGCAATTGGATGCATTGTGAGGGTGGTTGGATGAGGATGAGAGGGAGGTGGTCAGAAAGATTGAAAGATGTTTTTTATTGCACAGGTATAAATGTTGCTGGTAACTGCAGCAAGCATTGCCTTTGCTGAAGGAGGTGGATGCCCTCTTTGGAAAAGAAGTGAGTGAATGGCTTAAACCACTTCACAGAGTAAGGTTGTGATCCCAGTTGATGGTAATACTGAGCCATTCAAATTCCAGAGTGAAACTAGACTTGATAAATCAGGTGAAGATACCAGCCTACCTTTACCAGGACACAATAATGAACCAGATGGATTTTAGAATGTAGGTGACTTGATAACCACCATCTCTGATGTTGGCTTTCTATTTCAGATTGTTTATTTAACCTATTTGGTTGAAATTTGTCAGATGCTGTTATGATGTTTGAACTCAGGCACTTTCATGAGGGCCTGTGGCTTATTGGCATTGTTCCCTCTGAACTGTGGTTTACTAGTCCAGGAACTTACCTATTTCACCCCTGAAAAGGAGTGATTTAGGGACCTGTGTGAAGTGGAGGAGAATTGAGGTTTGTTATGAGCATGATAATAAAATGTGAGGCTGGATGAACACAGCAGGCCAAGCAGCATCTCAGGAGCACAAAAGCTGACGTTTCGGGCCTAGACCCTTCTTGGAGGGTCTAGGCCCGAAACGTCAGCTTTTGTGCTCCTGAGATGCTGCTTGGCCTGCTGTGTTCATCCAGCCTCACATTTTATTATCTTGGAATCTCCAGCATCTGCAGTTCCCATTATCTTTGTTATGAGCATGTTGGTTTAAGAACAGAAATATTAGGACCAAGCCAGCCATAAGGCCACTTGGTGTGCTCCTCAAATATATCAGATAATGGCTGATATTCCAAGTCAACTTCACCTTTCAGACCTTCCCCCATAACGCCTGATGCTGTTAGGTCTTAAAATGTAAAGGGGGCCAGTGGTGTGATGGTAACCTGAATGAAGTAGCAGAGCCCCATGCTCATGTTCCAGGGACACAGGTTCAAATCTGACCATGGCAGCATTTGAAATTAGAATTCAATAAATCTGCAGTTCAATGTTGGTCTCAATAGAACATAGAACAGTACAGCTCAGAAATGGGCCCATTAGCCCATGATGTTGTGCTGAAAATCGCGTCAAATTAAACAGAGGTAGTAGGAACTGCCGATGCTGGAGAATCTGTGATAACACAATGTGAAGCTGGATGAACACAGCAGGCCAAGCAGCATCAGAGGAGCAGGAAAGCTTGATGTTTCAGGTCGGGAGCCTTCTTCAGAAAAATTCCACTTTAACTTGACCCGAAACATCAAGTTTTCCTGCTCCTCTGATGCTGCTTGGCCTGCTGTGTTCATCCAGCTTCACACTGTGTTATGTCAAATTAAACAGTCTGTTTATAGAACAACAGCCATGGAGGTGTACAACATGGAAACAGAATGTTCAGTCCAACCTCAATAAATCTGGGCGCATTTGCCAGCATTTGACCCATATCCCTCTAAACCCTTCCTGTTCATAGACCTATTAAAATGCCTTTTAAATGTTGTAATTGTACCAGTCTCCACCACTTCCTCTGGCAGCTCATGCCATTCACACACCACCCTCTATGTGAAAAATTTGTCCCTTAGGTCCCTTTTAAATCTTTCCCCTCTCACCTTAAACCTATGCCCTCTATTATTGGGCTCCCCCACCCTGGGAGAAAAACCTTGTCAATTTACCAAATCCATGCCCCTCGTAATTTTATAAGCCTCCATAATGTCACCCCTCAGCCTCCGACACTCCAGGGAAAATAGCCCCAGCCTATTCAGACCCTCCCAATAGCTTAAACCTTCCAACCCTGGCAACATCTTTGTAAATCTTTTCTGAACCCTTTCAAGTTTAACAACATCCTTCCTATAGCAGGGAGACCAGAATTGCATGGAGTATTCCAAAAGTGGCCTGACCAATGTCCTGTACAGCCGCAACACGACCCTCCCAACGTTTGTACTCAGTGCACTGACCAATAAAGGAAAGCATACCAAATGTTATCTTCACTGTCCTATCTACCTGTGATTCCACTTTCAAGGAACTATGAATCTGTATTCCAAAGTCTCCTTGTTCAGCAACACTCACCAAGACTTTACCATTAAGCGTATAAGTCCTACTGTGATTTGCATTTCCAAAATGCAGCACCTCGCATTTATCTAAATTAAACTCCATCTGTCTGCCTTCGGCCCATTGACCCATCTGATCAAGATCTCGTTGTACTCTGAGGTAACCTTCTTCGCTGTCCACTACACCTCCAATTATGGTGTCATCTGCAATCTTACTAACCATAGCTCCTATGTTCATATCCAAATCATTTATATAAATGACAAAAAGCAACGGACCCAGCACTGATCCTTGTGGCATGCTGCTGGCCACAAGCCTCCAGCCTGAAAAGCAACCCACCACTACCACCCTCTGTCTTCTACCTTTTGAGCCAGTTCTCTATCCAAATGGTTAGTTCTCCCTCTATTCCGTGTGATGTAATCTTATTAACCAGTGTACTATGAGGAATCTTGTTGAATGCCTTGCTGAAGTCCATATAGATCATGTCCACCGCTCTGCCCTCATCAATTGTCTTAATTACCGCTTCAAAAAACTCAAGTTAGTGAGACACAGTTTCCCACATACAAAGCCATGTTAACTATCCCTAATCAGTTCTTGCCTTTCCATATGAATGTAAGTCCCATCTCTCAGGATTTCCTCCAATAACTTGCCCACCGCCAATGTTAGGTTTGTCTATAGTTCTCTGGCGTTTCCTTACCACCTTTCTTAAATAGTGGCACCATGTTAACCAAACTCCAGTCTTCTGGCACCTCACTTGTGGCTATCAATGATACAAGTATTAGCAAGGGACCCAGCAATCTCTTCCATAACTTCCCACAGACTTCTAGCGTGCAGCTGATCAGGATGTGGGGATCTATCCAGCTTTATGCATTTTAAGCTGTCCAGCACCACCACCTCTTTGAATGAGTGTTTTTCAAGGGGTTGCTATTTATTTCCCCATGTTCTTTGTCTTCTGCATCCTTCTCCACAGTAAACACTGATGTAAAATACTCATTTAATATTTCCCCATCTCATGTGGCTCTGCACATAGGTGGCCTTGCCGATCTTTAAGGGACCCTGTTCTCTCCCTGGTCACCCTTTTGCCATTAATGTATTTGTCGAATTCAATTGGATTCTCCTTAACCCTTCTTAACAAAACTATTGCATGTCTCCTTTTTGCCCTCCTGATTTCCTTCAGTGTACTCCTACTGCCTTTATACTCTTCTAGGGAATCACTCAATTTCTGCTGTCTATACCTGACATACGCTTCCTTCTTATCCTTGACCAAAACATCAATTTCTCTTGTCATCCAGCATTCTCTGCACCTTCCAGCCTTGCCCTTCACCCTCATGGGAACATGTTATATCATTTTTGAAGGCTTTCCATTTTCCAGGCATCCCTTCATCTGCGAATATATGCCCCCAATCAACTCTTGAAAGTTTTTGCCTAATGCCGTCAAAATTGGCCTTCCAATTTGCAACTTTAAGATCTGGTTTATCCTTTTCCTTCACATGTAAAAAGAATAGAGTTGTGGCCATTGGCCCCAAAGTGCTTCCCCACTGATATCTTGGTCACCTGCCCTACCTTATTTTCCTACAGTAGGTGAAGTTCTGCACCATCTGTATTAGGTACATCCACATACTGAATCAGAAATTTTTTTTGAACACACTTAACGAATTCTTCTCCAAGCCCTTAACACTGTAGTAGTCCCAGCTATGTTTGGAAAGTTAAAATCCTCTACTGTACTCACCCTATTGGTATTAAAGATAGGGAGATTGCGTTACAAATTTGTATCTCGATTTCCCACTGTCTTTTAGGGGGCCTATAATACAATCCCAGTAAGGTGATCATCCCTTTCTTATTTCTCAGTTCCACCCAAATACCCACCCTGGACGCATTCCCAGGAATATCCTCTTCCTAAATGCAGTTGTACTTTTATGCCTAATAAAAAAATGCCACTCCATCTCCTCTCTTTCCCCCACTTTTAATCCTACCTCTACCATCTATTCCTTAGAACATTGAGCTGTCCTGTCCATCCCTTAGCCTAGTCTCTGAAAATACCACAATCTCTCAGTCCCACATTCCAAACCATGCCCTGAGTTCATCTGCTGTGGAGGTTACTGTTGGTCAGACAGCACCATAAATTCCTTTTCCATTTGAATTACTGCCCATATTTTCACTGCCTTTATCTCTCTTCCTCCTTTCTAAAGTGCTGTCGTTTTGATCTTTTCTTTCCCCAAAGATCCAAAACAATGCAACAGCTTATAAAACAGTAATTACTGCTCTTAGAATTTAAAGAAATCAGTTCCAACACTGAAAATACCTCAAAAAAGGAGCATCTCTTACAGCCACAATTTTTTCCCACCCTCCATCTTAGATTACCCAGAATCCTACATAGAACAGTACAGTACAGGAGTGGACTCGTGCTAATGTTGACCACAAACCATTGTCCAAATAAACCATTTAATTCAGTAATGCCCTTTAGGGAAGGAATTCTGCCATCTTTGATGGTTCTGATGAAGAGTCACTGGACTTGAAATGTTACCCCTGCTTTCTTCTCCAGCAATTTTTGCTTTCATTTTGGATCTCCAGAATCTGCAGATCTTGTTTTGTTTTAATCTTCTATCCGTATCTAATCTGCTTGACATGCAGCTCCAAATCCAGCAATGTAGTTGACTCTTAACTGACCTCTGAAACTAAGCAGGTCACTTGTAGTTTCAAACCACTAAAGAAAGGTCAGTAAGGAATGAAATCAGATGGACAACCCAGTATCAATCTGGACAGCAGAAATGACAATGACAGTCTTAACATTATTGATTTCGTAAAGTCTTTGACTAATTTATTGAAGCAAAGTAGGAAATATGAATGGACAAAAGAATACCAGAATGCCTTTGACAACTTGAAAGCAGTGCTGACAATCACGCTGTTTTTATAGGCAACGAATAATGCAAAGTCATTTGAGCTGACTATTAACACTAGCAACATTGGAATGGGATATCATTGTATCACAAGATGATGCAGTTGTGATCAAATGACAAGTCAACTTATTTTCCACAAAATCTGAGTAGCTGTCAACAGAAGTATTTGATGGTGGAGAATGACATGGAGTCTTCAGTTAGTTCTACAAAGTTCAAATTTAATATATTTACTGACTCTGAAGAGACTGTTATTTATGTAGACCACAACCCCTTAATTTACCTGGAGAGATCCCATAGCAAACAAAATTATGAATGTTCAGTTAGAGTCTAATATTACAGCCATACATTTTTAAAAAGTCATTCATGTCGGCTGGCAATGACAACTATATAGTGGGTACTTTTTCAAGAGTAAATATGATTTAAATTGATCACAATGGATTGGTGCAGGCTATGGTTGTTAGGAAAAACAGTGTATATTTAATGTAAATATATTTTAATGTATAATATTATATACTGTTGAAATGCCATTGATATAGAATAAAGAAGAACTTTTTGATTGCATGCCTCTTAATACTTTTTTTTCCTTTTGAGAGTGGTCTCTTTTTTAATAATTCTTTTGGGCAGTATAGCTAGTTTAAACTTTATGAGGAGACTTGTAGCTCAGGTTGTGGATGAAGTTGTTGATTTATTCACTGAACTGGTAGGTTTGTTTCTTCACCATACTAGGTAACAACATCAGTGTGTCTCCAATAAAGCGTTGTTGGTCTGTTCTGCTTGTTATTTATGTGTTCCAGTGTGATGTAGTGGTTGGCCTCATTTCCGGTTCTGTTTCATGGTGGTTAGTATAGGGGGTCTATTTCCACATGTTTGTTGATGGAGTTCCAGGTTGAGACCTCTAAGAAATCCTGTGTGTGCCTTTGGTTGGCTTGTTCTAGGATGGTTATGTTGTCCCAGCCGAATTGATGGCCTTCTTTGTCCGATTGTGTGGAAATGAGTGATAGTTGGACGTGCCTCCTGATAGCTAGATGGTGCTCGTGTACCCTGATAGCTAGTTTTCTCTCAGTCTATCCGATGTAGTGTTTGTGGCAGTCCTTACAAGGGATTTTATGTATAACATTGGTCTTATTAGTTGTGGGTATGGGATCATTTATTCGTGTCATTAGTCGCCGTAGTGTCGCTGTGGATTTGTGTCCTACCATGATTCCTAGTGGACAGAGTAGTCTGGTGGTCATCTCTGATACATTCTTGATGTGTGGCAGGGTGACTCGTGTATCCGAGCGCACTGTGTCTTCTTGTTGTCTGTTGAGTAAGTACTGGCGAACTATTCTTTTTGGGTCGCCTTTGTTTTGAAAGAAACTGTGGAGGTGTTCTTCCAGCTTTGTGTGGTGCCAGGGTGCTGCTGCATTTTATGGCTCTTTTGAACAATGTTCTGATGCAGTTCCATTTGTTGGTATTGGATGGTGGCTGTTGTAATTAAGTATTTGGTCCGTATAGGTAGCCTTCCTGTATATGCTGGTCTGGAGCTCATTGGCCCTTCGTTCGACCATTACACCCAGGAATGGGAGTCGGTTGTTCTCCTCTTCTGTGCGAATTTTATGCCAGTGGGGATGCTGTTGATGAGCTTGTAGGTTTCTTCCAGTTTTGTGTGCTTGGTGATGACAAATGTCATCCACATAGCGGACCCATAGTTTTGGCTGGATAGTGGGAAAGGCTGTCCATTATAGTTTTTGTATTACTGCTTCAGCTATAAGTCCTGATATAGGTGACCACACATACCAACCACTATGGAGCAAAACCGGAAAAGAGACTGGAAAACATAAGCGCAGAAGCAGGACCAACCAACAGTGCTTCATCGGAGGAGCACTGATGATGTTATCTGGTATGGTGACAAAATGCCTGCAAACCATCCTACCAGCTCAATGAACAAATCAACAGCCTAAATATAACTGGTTTTAGAGGGCCTTTCAAATACTCATTTCTACAGCTTGTGAGATCATCACTGCTCATACTACTACTAATTCCTGTTGTTTTGAGCTAATATCGTTCTACCCCAGTATTCTTATGTTGACTTTGACTATCAGGGCTATCCGGCCTCCTTCCCCATGCTTCCCGAGTGATGCAGTGAAAAGGGGGGATGTTGGAACAAAGTGAGAGTGTGGTGCCCGTTCTGTGCACTCAGTGTATGGGGTAATGGGCACTTATGACATCTGGAAGTGGGGAAGAGGACATTAATTAGA